>NC_133214.1:9420087-9707587 GCF_958299795.1 Porites lutea
CAAAACAAAAACGTTGGTTTATTTAATTTTGCACTAATTACATTACAAGTAGACAGATAAAGTCGTAGAAATCACAGATTCTCTTGAGTATCACTGTACGACTACTATAACCGGGATTGACCAACTGGATGACAGGAAAATAACATTACATTCTGAGATTTAAGTTAGTCGTCCATCATAATAACCATGGAACGAAATCAACAACATGGATCGAAATCAATCAATAACAACTTACGGAGGTGACCTTTTAAACCCGCTGAAGAAAGTCGTATGTTTGTCCGTGATATATTTTGAACTTGGTGTGGCATGTTTATTGCAAAGTGCGGCAATGGTAGCGAAGAAATTGCTGGTAGATGACAATAATAACAGCTTGTTTCAAACAAATATCTCTCCTGGGTGTTATACGTAAAGTTTCGACGGGAAAAACATTATCTAGAGAAACATTTAACTTTCTTGAAAAAAGCTTGCTATCAATATTTAAATTTCGTGCTTCCAGTACCTTACTGTTTTTTTACGAGTCTCGGATTGGTCTACAACTAACTTTCTTGAAATGTATTGTTATTTTCCTGTAATAAAATTGATCAACTTTGTCTAGGTGGTCCCGGTTACAGAAGTGGCACTGTAAGAAACAAATTACATAAAACGCCAACTTCAAGCTAGCAACCAGGCCTGCTTGAGAATATGTATGTACAAAAACCACATTTAACAGGATTCGGAAGTCATAGTGGCGTCATGTTCCCAACGCGCGCAAGACAAATCAAAATGCGTTAGGAATTAAAGGAGAATTAACTAAGCTTGATAATTAACCAACTGTTGTGCTTTTTAATCAAAGTAACAATAACCGAACAAACTAAGCTAAGTTATAAGAGTAATCATTTAGTTATCTGGGAACCATGATACAACAAAAAAGGCAAAATGCAAAAGGTTTAATATTAAAGGAATGACACAACAATTCTGCACGTGCATCAAGCTTCGTGGTACATTTCTTAACCGTTACGACAACCACAACCACGTTACCTCGTGATGCAAGAATTTGTAGAGGACAAAAACGGGCGACGACAAAGTTTTCTTCCTCTTTCAATAGTTGGGCGTAGTCAACAAAAATTCATTTTTAGGACAATTCGCTTACAATCGACAAAGTAAAAGAGTTGAAATAATGAGGATGAAGTTTGGAGGAATGAGCGTGAAACCTCTTTTGAAGTGACATTGCACAGTTTTTATTGCCGTCGCCGACATGTTCCTAACACTACCAAATAAAGTAAGTGTTCACATTAATTAAGGTGGCCCGAACTTATTCATATACAAGATGGTTATGTTTTTTAATCGCGTTTTTCAGCAGGAAAGATTTAACCGATTGCTACGACTATTGGGACCGTTAATAAAAAATGGTGTAACTTTAACAAAATGTCACTTATTTTCTTGTGGGTGTAAAAAATGTGTGAGATATTGGCATTTATTTAGAACCGCGTTTTTACAAAAAATTAAAGTAACTTCGAAATCATACGACAGATTTCCCTCGAACTTAAAAGGCTTAGAGCTCTCAAGTTTTATATCTCCGCAATGCAAGTTTGAAGTCAATAGTGAATTCACAACTCGCTGCACAAAAGTCTGGTCAAATTAAACCTTAAAATGCTACGCTAAAACATTTGTGAAAGTTGACGCACAAATAGATGAAGAGTGCCGACGGACTATCTTCCATCTTTAAGGGTATTCTTACCCAAAGCTTTGTCTTTATGCTGAATGCGGGGTGTGATCAAGGTACGCATATAAATAGGTTTCGGCCACCTTAAAATTGGTAGACACACTTGGAAAATTGCTTTTCGTATACAGTAATAAACTTTGCGACAAATTAATTACCTAACAGAAAAATGAAAAATATGGCGTTCAACTTTATAGGTTAAACAGCTGAGCTAAATTCTGATAAAAGTCATTAGGGACTTTAAGATCCAACGACGCGACGGCAACGCGCCGTCTCGTCGTTGGATCTTTAAGGTGACTCGACCCAGTTATTTTGTGAGGGTACCATCCTACTTTGACGCTCTCTGGTATCCCCACCTTTACTTTGATCGTAGGTCTAACAAACAGCATGGATAACATATCTACAATGTCAACATAGCAGAAAATTTTTGGCGGGCGGAGTAAATGTCAAGTGGTTATAGCGCCACGCCTCTTTGGGGTCTGAGTCGAAATTCTGCTGTTGCCGGCTTTTTTGTCGTGAAAACCTTTCGGCTACACATAGTGGGTATTAGTGCCTTGCGTTGATCAGAGTTTCACCAAAATCGCTAAGTGAGCATTCGGAAGTCAGCCAAGCGCGGTTATTGCACGCGTGCTGAACAAGAATCCTGTATCATGATAGACTAGAAACAATAGAAAACTCCCAAAGCACAAACCCAGCCAACACGCTAAAAATCTTCAATGTTTACTCAAGTTTGGGCTTATAGAAGATAATGTCACAGTTTTTAAATGACCATGAAATTCAGAATCCGGGTAGTTAGTTAATGAATTGTGGCCCTGAAAAATATTTGAAGGAAAAAAAAAACTACGAATTTTTAAGAAAATGCTTTTTTCGTGGGAAGGACTCTTAAACACTGACAAACGTCAACAAATAGCTAAAACTATGATTTCTATAGCTTTGCATTGCTCGAAATCGCGCGCATTTACAAGGCCCTAAAGCTTTTTACTGACCTGCAAGGACCCATCTGTTATAACGATCACCAAAATAAGGGGATAAATCTCATAGCTTATTAGATATAATCGTGTAAAGTTTGCTTATCATTTTCGAATAAATTATGACCTAAATTTGGAAACCGCTGAATTTCTCGCATTGGGTCTTTGCGATTTTGGTGAAACTCTGTTCAACGCAAGGCACTAATACCCACTATATGTAGCCGAGAGATTTTCACGACAAAAATGCCGGCAACAGCAGAATTTCGACTCAGACCCCACAGAGGCGTGGCACTATAACCACGTGACATTTACTCCGTTCGCCAAAACTTTCATGCCATGTTGATATTGTTGATTGATCTATATGCTATCCATGCTATTTGTTAAGACTTACGATCAAAGTAAAGGTGGGGATACCAGAGAGCGTCAAAGTAGGATGGTACCCTCACAAAATAACTGGGTCGAGTCACCTTAAGTCCCTATTAATAACTACAGACACACTAAGAACTAGCCCCGGATTCGCCCGGACCAATATTTCTCTCATGAATAAATGCGATTAAAACAGCTATCTGAAGTATCATTCTTACGATAACAGCGTGTAAGCTCTCAGATCCAAAACTGGCAGCTTTTTCAAACCGGAAGAAGGCTAACAAAGTGAAGCTCATGCACGTGACCCAGCACAAGCCGGTTGTTACCAGTATCATCATACTCTGGGCAAATTATAACGTCATTATGATGCGGCAGACTGCTGATCACGTGAATACATGTTTCAAAGCAGTGTGCGGCACCATGGAGAATCACGTGATCACCCCATGTACCATCTGTCATCATGTTTGTGAGGTAGGCATCCCAAGATGAATATCCGTCAACAAATTGGAACAGCTCTGTCCCATCTGGCTGCAAGAGAAAAATAAGGGCGCAGCCGTGCTTATTCGGTATTAAAACTCTTGCTTTATAATCTGGAGTCCATGAATATGCGGTTCTTATTGGGGACAGAATTACAACACAGATTGCGTAAAGTCGCATTTTTAACTGCCACATGCAAGTGTTACCTATGCCAGATACAATGTGTCAAAGTAGTCGTTTGTTTCTTTTGAATGTCAGAGTTGTTAAAAAAGCATAGAAACCAGCAGAACAAAAGACGTTTTCTGACGATGTTGTGACAAACTATAATAAAGTTACTGGTAATATTTTACTTACCAACGTGGGGTTGTCTCTAAGAAAACCAACCACGGTTTGCCGTATCTCTTCATGAGACATCCTCATTCCTTTTACGACACCAAGCTGTTCTGAAAGAGCAAAAAACATGCAGTTGCCCTCTCCTTGATTGTCAGAAATCACAAAGCCTTTCTCTTGAGCAGTCCTCTTTAAATTCAGCGACAGTTCAGTTTGGCTGGTCTCTCTGCGTGCGTCTAACTGGATTTGCTGAAGTGCCTGGAATGTTAAGTCACCTGTAAATAACAAAAGTACAAAATTATTCCCAGTCAAGAGGTGTGGTGCTTATAAATTTCAAGTTTCAAAACAACTCATCAAGTATTTAATCCGAGACAAAAACAAAACGAGAATAATTCATCCGAGAGATAATTTTCCTTCATTAGTGGAGTTTAGTTTCCTGGTATTCGTGCTTTGACTTAATAAGGATATCTTGTTTAAATACGACCACTGTGAATAACCTCCTCCTTGTACGTATTACCGAGGTTCGACAATAATTAAAGGTCACAACATCAAAGGTATTAATCGCTAAGGTAATATACTACTCAGTGTTTATGTATCTATTTAAATCTGAGACGCAGTTGTTAGTAAAGTGTCTGAGGCAGCCCTGTGCTGTGTGATATCCACAAGATTCTCCTTGCTACCACTGTTTTTCCTTCACCGGTTCAGTTACAGTTATACACCTTGCCATCAAGAGCGGAGCTGCGCTAATTTTGAAGTTCTGGTGGTTGATACTGTGCCACTGTCCTTAAATCCCTTGCGAGAGAGGCCTTGGACCCTTCCTGCTTGTACGAGATCACCAAAAAAGAGCTATCTTGTGATACGTTTGCCCCTCAATCTGACGACGTAATCTAACCAAGAGAGGATTTCCTTTTTTGCCTTCCGAAAGTATTAATACAAGATGCATTAACCAGGACTGCAAGATCGGTGGTGACTCTGTCTTGCCATTGGTTACCCAACTCGATGAATCGAGCGAGACCCTCCAAGTCTAACAACCCAACAGAAGTAAGGTCACGATTGCAACGTCATAGAACGTCCATGTAATGGACAAATGCCTAACCTTCAAGTAGACCAACATGTATCTACAGATGACATTTCAGGTGCGGTGGTCTACTGCAGTTTAGTGCCGGCTATACCTCTGACTTGTAAAGGCTGACAGTCAGTCCAAACATAAAATAGAATAAATTTGAAAACTACAGAGTTTAATTATTAATTATAACTTATTCTTTAATTTAAGATAAGGTTGATTACTTACCATAAACCATCTTCCATATCTTTTCAACAAGCAGCCGGCACTGTCTTTTCCAGCTGAACTTCTCTTCATAAACTTCTCGCAGTCGTCGGATTTCCTCAAGCCGCCGTATCCTTGGTTTTTGACGGATAGCATCAATTGCCTTTGCCCATTCCTTGGGGTTATCGGAATCGATCACGACTGACTTTCCCTCAGTAAGACCACGCAGGGTTTCTCCGAATCCGGAGTTTCCACCAACCAGAATAGGAAGACCAGCTGACATCGCTTCCAGTGCTGTCAAGCCAAATCCTTCAGCTCTTGAAGGCATGATGGCCACATCGACTTCGCAAAACAACTGTTTCAATCTTTCCTTGTTTTGTACAAATGATCTGACAATCAGCTGGTTCTTTGAAATGCCAGTTTGGAGTAAGATTTCTGCGACTTCATCCTGCTTTCCATTAGGAGCTCCAACAAACAGAAGGCGGTAAGAACTATCCTGCAGCTCAACAATTGCCTTAGCAGCAATGTCATACCCTTTGAGACTAAAGTCTTCAAAATCACCACGGCCAAAGGTTAACACTTTGAAGTTCGCACTATCTTGTTTAGCATGTTTAGTATCTGAAAACTCTGCAAATGAACCTGGTATTAATTGAAAGACATATCGATGAGATGAGCGCAGTTTGGACGAGAAGGCGTCCTTCAGCTTGGGTCCAACTGCCACAACGAGATCTGCAATTTCGCACAAGTCAACTTCAGCTCTGTTCTTTCCTTCCCCTTTAGCAATGGCGTTAGCATAGTTCTTATGCATTGCCAGTTCTTCAGGTTCAGTGTGCACAACCTGTATCCACTTGCAACAATGATACTCTCTGATAATTTGTGCTTGTCTACCGAGCTTTGCACCATGACCAATCACAACTTGAATGTCAAGATCTCTTGGTGGAAAGTTCAACCAGTCAAGAGGATCACTAAAGGCTGGACGACGCTGTACTTCCTTAATGGCAATGTTTTGACCTCTGGCAGTTCTTTTGTCTTCTTCACCACACTCAAATTCAGGTACAAGAATGGTGACTTCTACGTTTGAGTGTTTTGCCAAATGCATAGCAAGCGTTCTGTTTATTGTTGACAAGCCACCCTTAGATGACCCCCATTCATTAGCCAGAAGAGAGACTTTCAAGATTGAACGCCCTGGGTGAGTTTGCACAGTATCAGGTGATGGAGTATACACTTCCTGTAAGGGAAACAAAACACGCATTCTGGAATTGACCATTTTTACATAGACCATAATGCATCTTGTTATATTCCTAGACTTTTACTCAACTAAACAGGGACAGCAATTAGCTGATTCTTGGTCACATGGCCTTGACTAAAATCAGATGTGTCCCGATCGTGATATATTAAGCAATGTACCCCGCTCTGGATACATTACAGCACGTGATCAAAGCATGGTCGAAAGTGGCGTCACAGCTAAAGGCGGGAAAACACTGCCAGTTTTCTTTTTCGTGAATGAACAGAACAACACAAACATGAAGCCTCAAGCTAAAGGCAACGATTTTCAAAGTTATCCCAGAAGAGAAACAGCAGCTAGTGGAGGAAAAAGATGCAGATAATGCAGGGAAAGTACTTTGTAAATCATTCATTTAGTGGCTTTGAGAATGAAATTTGTGTTCTTACTGAAGTTAAGTACCGAGTCGACTGTTTTGATTCGCTCCGCTTAAGTGTATTTTTTTGTTGCTGTTGAAGTACGTTGAAGTGAAAGTCTAGAAATATAACAAAACATCAAGAGTCATAACAGGACAGAGAGGGAGTTTCCCAGTCACGCCTTTGGGATATCTTAATTTCAAAAAAAATATTTTTAGAACTATGCGGACCATACGGAAACAGTTTCCGGTAAACTGGTTGACTTCCCGAAGATTTAGCGCGCCAAAGCGAGGCGGGGTCAATAAATGAAAAAAATGGCTGCCTAAGTGGAGGGACGATGTGGAGGGTGTGTACGTGATAAATTGTCCTTCTTCAACGAAGAACCTACCATAGAAACTGGTTAAAACTTCTACACAAACGGATCCTTTACAAGAAACGGTAGAAATACAGTTAAAGCGACCGCGTGGACCATGGTTTTTGTTGGAACAGCTGGAAAGAGGACAAGTAGCATTGCGGTCCGGATAAGCGTTGAACACAAAATGCGTGAATCCTACAAAGACGACCGTACAAGCGACCGTGTGGTCGTATTTTCTGTTGACAGAGGAAGGAGAAAAACGTATAAAGGTTTCGAGTATTTTTCTCAAGGACATGACCAGTTGACGATTTTGACGGATCAACTCGTGTGAAAATCGGTATGTGCAAAAGTTTGATCTTCACAGAATTTTCAAACATTGCAAATCAAATCGCAGCTAAAAAATCCTTTCGCAAACAATGGCCTAATGGGTTATTATGGCTCTTGAAAACATTAAATGTCAGGTCCCTAGGGAAACCAGTTAGTTTTGTTTTCCCTCGAGTCCTGATGTTTCCCGAGACGAATGTTTCCCTTGGGATCTGACATTAAGTGTATATTGTTTCCCCCCGCCCCTTAAAAACATTTTCCATAACCATTGTTACCAATTTCTCCTGGGTATTACATGCAGTCGTCCCAAGAGAAATCGAAGACAATGGTTATGCAAAATTTGGGGGTTAAACAAGCTGCATTATGGCCTATGTGAAAATGGTGAATAAACAATTCTACCTGGGTGCCTGCGATTGACATTTCGATTTAAAGTTTGCACTACATGATATCAACAAATTAAAGATGCCAAAAACAGCTAAGCAAAAGCATGTTAAGAAGAAACGCGACCTAGGATTTAACGAAGTCATAAATACCAACTCCTATGCCAGCAGGTCAATAATTGTGTCTTGAAAAAGAACCCTTACATAAGTCATGTGAAATGTGAAAGCTTTTTGTTCCATATGACAATTACGATGCGAAGTTTAAACAGCAAAGCAATGCACGCACAAGATTAAGAATACATCAGGCACTGTACGATACACAAGGAGGCGGTGTGATCGAGTGGTTAACGTGCTGGACTTGTAATTCGGAGGCCCCGAATTTAAGTCCTCCCCTGACCGCTTGCTGGATTTGTTCTTGGAAGTCCCGAGTTCAAACCTCAGTCATGCTTGTAAATAGCCAACTGGTTTGCCTTCAACCACTACGGAATTTTTTAACCATGTTATCTTTTACTTAAATTATTTGTTTCATTATCCCTGAGAGGCCCCACAAGAGGAGAGGATCATTAATAATTATTATTGTCATTCGTCAAAGTCAAATGCTAAGAGCTTCTAGTATCAGCATTTGAGTCATTATATGGCACCAATTGACCTTATAAACTCACTTAATTTTACTTTATTTCTTCTAGTCATTTCCTCTCTCCTCTTTTTCCTACGGAGATTCATGTGCTAGGCCACATAAGAGGTATACACTATGCATCATCCTGTAATCTAATAACTGTTCAACTGTTTTAACTGTTCAACTGTTTATTAATTATCACAAATTTTACAGAAAGCAATATCCACTGCCCGCAGTTAGCAGGTTAGCTAGTCGAGGCGAGCAGTGGTTACACGTATGTAACACATATACAGATAGATCACAAGAAAGACTAGAGAAAAAGAGTAATTAAATAAATAAACAAATAAATAAAAAATAAATTCAATTTAATTAAGTTTACAATCATGGACATTGCAAATATAAGAAGCCGAGTTTTCAGGAAATTTTTGTTAGTAAGTCAGGTAAATCAATATAATCATTTTCTTCTGAAAGTATTCGGAGTAAAGTGTCGTGGACATTGATTTTAAAGTTATTTTTGGACATTTGACGCATTTCACACGGTAAACTATTCCAGATTTTTACACCATATCTTGAAAAAGACTTAGTTTGTTTGTCTAACCTTGAGTGTTTAACATAATAGTCACCTCTTGAAGATGATCTTGTATTATATGAATGAATATTAGATTGGGAAGCAAATAAGTTAGATATGTTAGCAGGTGTTAAGCTGTTAGATATATCATGCATTAGAATAGCAACGGATTTAAAGTACAGTAGATCTAAGGGAAGAAAGCTAGAGGAGACAAAATAAGGTACTGCATGAGAATTGTAGTCACCAAAGAACATGACGCGGAGGGCGCGTCTTTGAAGAATAAGAATTTTGTTTTTGTAAGTTTTAGCAGTTTGGCCCCAAGCGACTACGCCATACAATAAGTAGGACTGAATAAGAGATATGTATATGTGGTGTAAAGTATTCAGGGGTACAAAGTGTCTAAGGCTGGCAATGATGCCAATTGTTTTACTTATTTTTGAAGCGATGTGAGCGATATGGTATTTCCAAAAAAGATTTTCATCAATAAGCACACCTAGATATTTGACATAATTTTTGCATTCTAAAGAAATGAACGAGTTGTTATGATGGTCAAACACTTTCAAGTTGACTTGGTGATTTTACTTTTTTTTTGTCTTGGTCTAAAAATGACAAAGTTAGATTTCTTTTTATTAGTGATAATTTATTTGCGATTAGCCAATTATAAACCCTAAAAATTTCTGCATTAACTGTAGATTCAAGCGATTTGAGATTTTTGTCAGCATATAACAAATTAGTATCATCAGCAAATAAGTAGAACTTCAATTTATCAGAGCTGTTAGACATATCATTAATATAAAGAACGAATAGTAAGGGTCCTAGGACCGATCCCTGTGGGACACCTGATAACACTACTTCATTTTTGGATATGTTTTTGGGACCAATTTGTGTTATTTGTTGACGACCCACTAGGTATGATGCAAACCAATCATTAATTATTCCACGTACTCCATAATGATTTAATTTTCTTAATAACATTGAATGATTTACTGTGTCAAAGGCTTTTTGTAAGTCAATGAACGCACCACATGAGTACAACTTCTTATCCATGTTAGTTTCAATTTCATTAATTATGTCTAAAATAGCATGCTCAGTAGACCTTTTTTCACGAAAACCATATTGTGAATCATGGAGAATATTGCACTTTTAAATAAATGACTGGAGGCGATTATACATCATCTTTTCAAAGACACGGTTAAAAATGGAGAGAAGCGATATGGGTCTATAATTGAAGGGGTCAGATTCATTGCCACTTTTGTAAATTGGAATTACTTTGGCAAGCTTTAATTTAGATGGATAGGTTCCATATTCAATTGATTTATTGATAAGCATAGATAGAGGTTGACTTATAATATGTTTAGCCGATCTTAGAATGCGAGTGGGAAATGAATACAGCCCGTGTGCCTTGTTTAGTTGAATAGTCATTATTTCAGAATCAATTTCAGAAGGAGATCCAGGGTTAAAAAAGAATGAACTAGCAAAGTCTAACTTTGGTAGATAATCAGTACATTGCTTTGGTGAGTTTGGCATTTTGGAAGCCAGGTTACGTCCTATTGAAGAAAAGTATTTATTCATTATGTGAGGAAACTCAGAGGGATTTTGTGACACTAGATTGCTACTCGGGCATTTAAGAGAGATTATATCTTTGTGAACTTTGTTTTTCCATCCTAAAAGGCTGTTGATGCCCTCCCACATTTTTTTGGTTTTGGTAAAGTTTTCTTCAAAATATTTGTGAAAATACATCTTTTTGCTAATTCGCGTGAGCATCAACACTTTGTTCCGATAGAGTTTGTAGGCGGCGGTGTCGCCCGAACAATAAAGATCATTTTTTATTTTAATCGATTTCCTGATCCCCTTTGTTACCCAGGGTTCTAATAATCTCTTTTTCTTACGTTTTGATATTGGCTTAAAAGGTGCGTGCTTATTGAGAAGTTTGTTCAGTTTATTGTAAAACACAGAAAAAGATTTGTTTACATCATTCAGTCCTGAGACTGCGCCAGTTAGGTCAAGTTGGGACAGTTCGTTTAAGAATTTTGCCTCTGAATAATTAGAGAAGTCACGGAGTAGCATTTTTGTACTTTGGAGGTCAAAGAGGTTAGTTAAGAATACAAAATTGAGAAAAGTGATCAGTTAGATCTGAGAATATATTACCGCTTGTTATGGTATCTTCTAGATTGCTAGCAAAGATGTTGTCAATGAGTGAATATGAGTTATGGTGTACTCTTGTTGGTTTGTCAATTGTCGGGGTTAAGTTGAAGCTTTGCAAGGATAAGATAAAGTTTTGGGCGTATTTGCAATCATGAAAGCGAAGGAGATTAATATTAAAATCACCCATCAAAAAGATCTGCTTGCCAGAGGCGCTGAGTTTTTCGATTGTTCGATCAAAATATTCCTGAAAAAGCTCTGGGGAATTATGCTGCCTATAAACAACTCCGCATATTATATTTGCATGTTTGGGTAGGTGTAACTCAAACCCAAAGGGCCTGAAAAGCCTCATTAGAACATTTTTCGATAATTGTGTATTTAAGATTCTCATCAATATACATGCCAACACCTCCAGCTGAAAGAGGTGTTGGCACATGTTCAAAGACATAGTGGGATATAGTAGGATTGAAATCCAGATTATCACATGCAGATTTTATTCTAGTTTCTGTGATACCTAAAATATTGAAGCGAAAAGTAAGTTCACCCAATAGATGGGTTTGGAAATTTTCCAAATTACGTTTTAAGCTTCGGATGTTAGTACGAACGAATGAAAAACTAGAATTTGAATAGGAAGACATATTTAAATGTCTTTTTCATTGGGAAAAGCTGTGTGGAGAGTAATATTTACACCTAGTGGTTGGAGTATAGGCGCTAAGGTCGTCAGATTTCTTGTCTAAAAGACTATTTTGAGAGAATAAATCTAGATCGTGAAAGCTTGGTAAGCGATCAAGATATTTTTTAGTGGGAAGACAAGTATCGAGACTGTTATTGAACTGACCATGAGAGGATATGAGATCGCAACTTGCATGAAAAGATTTTGTTGAAGCTTAAAAGAATAGATAGACGACTACATATTTAATAACATAATACTTGAGGGTATCTAACTTCCCCTATAGGCGAATCTTTGCTGACGTCATTGTTTACATTTTTTCTCATTAGCATAACTCGAAGAAGCAGTGGCCGTACATACGAACTAAATTCAAAAGTTGAAAGAGCTCATTAACTTATTTTTTATTTTACCAGCTTTTCTGGACACAGGCCTGCCTAGAGGGAATGTGAACGAACGGGACTCAGGTCCCATGCGAGGTGCCACCCCTAACGAATCCCACAACCCGTAAAGGTTGACCACACCACCGGGGTCTACGACCCCTACTCTTTTCGAATATAGTGATGTGGGTTCTTTTACCTCCCACAAGAATAAATCAGTGAAAGTGCTGTCCGAGAAGACTAGAAAGTCTAACCATTTGCAGATCTCATTACAAAGGCAGCACTTTCTTGTCAGTTATTTTAAGAGCCTGAGTGTAGGTCCGGCCAGGATTTGAATCCGCGACCTCCCGCTCGGTAGACCGGCGTTCTCCCAACTGCGCTGTGCAATTTTCAGTTATATTAAAAGCAATATTGAAGTAAATGTCAGCTATCTGAAACTGTGCAGTTGCTGGGTGGCAAAAAATATGATGAGCCATACATTCTTTGTAAAATTTCGAGTTTTTAAAAGAGAATTTCTCCGAAACCATTCGGTATATCGGGTCAGCTTTTAAGAGATAACTGAAATTGTTATGGTCTTTCAAAATCCAGGGGTTTTATTTTATTAGCTTCATCAGATAATGATGAGCATATGTTCATGAGGAAGAAAATGTTAACAAAGATTCGCCCATAGCATGATTCTCTTTTAGATTATTTGAATGAAGCGCTAACAACAGAATTATTTACTAAAGAATGAATTTTATTACCACCTACCTCACTTGGTACCTGTGAGAACCATTTTTCCTGTCCCCTAACCGTAAGTAACTCCACTGAAGGTTTCTTTTTGCAAATCACTGGCTCACCGTGCTTTAACTCCAGGAGGTGAAGACAGTCTTCATTGCCACATGCCGTCTGATTATGGCCTGAGCACTCTTGCAGCTGACAGTATGGGCAGGCCACCCGAATCTCGTACTGCACCCCACGCAGATACAGCAGATCATGTGACAAATTTTGTAGAGTTGCCTTCACAAACTCGCGCACCTGCATCGCTACCTCACTTGTGTCCTCCACTGAAATCTTCTGACGCTGGGTTTTTTGCTTGACGAAAAACTTTATGAACTGCTTCTTACAAATAAGAACTAAATCACAAATAATTTTCCTCCCAATGACGAACCATGCTCCATTTTGATATAGGGTAGGGGGCTGAGCTGGACCAACCTCAGAACACCACCTGACCAGTCGAGAAACAAGCCGTGTGAACAGGCCATGAGGGACAAAACCAGTAACAAAGTAAACATAAAGAGGACAAGGGTCTGAGCTTGATGGTACCATGGCACAAATGGAATCAGGTGGCATTTTGAGCTGGCATGGCACAAAATACTTTACATCAGTTTTAGAAGGTGAAAACTTTGCAATCAAACCAAATTGTTCCATAAGGTCCAGAATGTCAACCTTTGCAGCGCCATTCAGAAGAAACTTAGAAAACACATGATAAAGCAGTTCCATGCTGAGGACACCGCTTTCTTTAACTTCCTGCCACAGTTTGGAAACCTTGTTGAACAATAAAGACGTTTTTCCGAATATTCTGATTAAATTGAGGCCATCGTCGATATTTTTCTTGACTTCTCAAAAGCCTTTGGCACCGTAGATCATGCCAACAATACGGTATTCGTGGTTTAGCGCTGGACAGGGTAGGAAGTTACTTTTCAAGCAGAATGCAATATGTTGAATTTTTGATAATGACCATCGTTCGTTAAGAAATGAAATTTTTGGTGGGGTACCTCGGGATTCTATACTCGGGGATTTATTATTTTACATAACCGACATTAACAATACTTGCAGTTTATTAAGTTTGATGTTTTCTTGCCGACGATACCACTGTATTCATGCCACATAAAAATTTTTCCCAAAACAATCAATTCCACTCTGACTCACAATACTAGAAATTCCAAGGCCTACCATCCACCCTTTTGTGGAACATACACAAAAAAATTTCAATTTTTTTTTTTCACGGACCCATCAACTCTCGATCTCTTTCTTCCTTTAAGAAAATTCTAAAGATTACATTTCAGCCAAATTCATTGTGTGGCGCTGCGCCTTTTGCTAACTTTGATGAAATTTTGGGTTGTTCTGTTCATCAATCACCTTAGTGGACCTCTTAAGGAACACATGTTCACTTGAGTGACCTTAAAAGGCCATCGTTTGTGATTTGTGACTGGTGGATTTCGATCCGTTTTCTTTGTTTTAAGGTTCTTTGCTTGTAATCGTCCTGTTTCGGGCAATATAAATCGACTTGTTTGCTTCGATGATTTTTCAGATCTTCCTTACGAATGTCTACCCCACTTGCAACAATAAAGCAATGTCTGGCTCCTTCCCTCGACAAAATAAATTCCAATCACCACCGTGATTTCCTTCGCTATTCTTGAACAGTCCATAGTCATTATCAGTTTTGTTTTTGCGGGAAAAACTAGGTGAACGCGTTACACTGTGATCTGCATTAACCCCGCCGCAAATCAAATGACTCGATGAACAGAAAAATGGAAAATCTCTTCGAAGTTTGCAAAACGCACGGCGCGATACTACGAATTTGGCTGTAATAAGCAAATTCGAATAACGATCTTTTTTGTTTGCCATTTTAGACTTCGCCCCATTTTTTGCATGGTTGGATGTAAACAAATATAGCCCGTAGCTTTGATAGATCTTATCTCTCATAAGCTTTTCATAGTCTCTCTTGGGTCTTCTCGCCACTTCTCTTTTGCCATTGTGTGGAAAATAAATAAATAAATAAATGAGCTAGAAGAGAAAGCGCCTGCAATGGTTCAAACCACTAACCGAATGTCTTTCGGACCTTACCATTTCATCAAAAGGTGGAATAGTAATGAGCTGCCTGAATAGGTCTATTAACCACTCAGCGCTCAGAATGACTGTGCTACAGTGCTTGATAATTATCCCCAGGTCATGATAGAAATCCACCATGGTATTGAACTCATCCTCGTCATTTATAAAGCAGTTGTCCCTTGCATAGGTTTGAAGTTCCTTCACGTTCAAATAGTAAACTTTCTTGGAAAGCAAAGCACTAAGAACCTTCTCAAAGTTCAGCCACCTAGTTAATAAGAGAGATGAATTCAATTTTTCATATCATTGAGCAGTAAACTTGAAGCGATTTATGTGCAGAAGTATGCAGACAATTTGAAACGGGAGGATAAACATCAAAGAAGTTAACTAAAAACTACCAGTATTAGGGCTTAAGTTATTTATTGTGGAAACCTACCGTAAAATTCCAAACGTAAAAATCCTGTTGTAACGGACCTCGAGTATAACGCTAAAAGAGGCGGCCGGTAATAAGTCCCGAAAGTAACGTCCAAAAGATGATTGAAGCTAAGGAACCCCAAAAAAATAGCAGGCCCACTATACGCCAACCTCTCCCACAAAAAGGAACAGTTAGTTAATAATCATGGGAATCCTCGGCAAAAGCCCTGTTTTCTTTTATTCACAGTCTTACCTCACCGGTATCATTTCCTTCATATAAGGCTCCTGCCTCAACACTTCCATGATTTTTTGTTGTAAAGCTTGAATGTCATCAATGTTTTTTTCTTTTCTGAAAACCTTTTTCAACCTCCTCTGAATTAATTTTGCAGTGTTGTCAATGCTGAAGATAGGCCGCACCACATGTCCTTCATAGTCCTTACCAGCAATTGCCTTCTGTATTCTTGATTTCATTGTTGCAACGTCTTCAAACGGTTTGTCAGCATGGGTACCTACAATGATCACAGGGGGACGCAGATGAGGCAGCTTTCCTTCTGCATCGTCACAAGTTCCTCTTCTCATCTGTGTGATGCTATGCACTGTAGACAGCCAAGATAGCAGATTCTCCAAATTTGTTTCACCAGTTGGGTTGTCCAACGTGAAATTATGATTTCCTTGTCTCACACATGGTTGGGCAGTGTCATGCAATGATTTGCTGAGGTTACAAACCAAGATATATATTGCACGTGATGTTAAAAATACAGGATGAGATGCATAGTACAGCTGTTGTCCAGCAAAATCCCACAGTTCAATGCTACTAACGGATTTTTCAGTCACACCTTCACCTTCTCCTTTTACATACTTTATCCACTCCTCAGTGTGTTTTGTGATCTCGTCAGGAGGTGAAGTAGTATCAATCATTAACTCATGTTCAGGCTCTGGTGATGACAGTTTACTGACACTATCTATCTTTGGATCAGGGGCCTGTAACGGAACATGAAAAAGAGAAAGAACTATAACTGTTGCTGGTAAATTCTAAAAGACAATAATATTATTTATCCAAAACAAGACCGACCAACTCAACCATAAGAGCATCATCATTGGGTAAAAGGGCATCAACTAGGAGAGTATTCTAGAGTGCAAGCAGTCCCTCTTTTGCTCTAAAATTTGTTTGTGGCGGGTGCCTCAACACGCTGCTTGCAGTTTAAGAGTATTCAAGAATGCAAACCCGTTTCGTGCTTGGTAAGGAAATTTTATGCATAAAAAATCAAAAGGTGTCTTTTTTTTTGCTTCTTGTAAATAAGTTGTAAGTTTGCTTAGGCTAACTGATAATGGAGATATATTTGCATTCAAAAAGTTTCTTAGAATAAAAGTAGCTGAAAAGTATACTGCGGTTTCACAAAGCTCAGTGTCAAACAACTTTTGCAAATGTTGTGATTTTATCTTAAATTCAAGAGTTTTAATTCTACACTTTTTCTCAAACAATAAGTTCTTTTTTAAGAGTCAAAGTTACCAAAAAAAACGATTAACTGCAAACGACGGAATTTAGAAAACACTATGGAGAGCGGTTTTTAAAAGATACGGTGTTGGTCAGCGGATTCACTGGGTGTGATTAATAATATGAGGTTATTTGGGTGAGCAGGGCTTTAAAGGTTCTTTTCAAATGATCAAAGAGTTATATTTACATTAAGATGCTTTAATTTTATAATTATGATAAGTAATACTTGATAAGTACAATACAAATGCGAGGATTAAACTGGAGACAAACCTGCTTCAAAAATGAATCGTCCCTCTTTTCACCATCAGTATCTCCAGCCTCTTTCCCAATCTTATAATTTTCATTTGCAAGCTGGTCACTGTCGTGTTTTTCCTCCTCCTGGACACAAAAATGACTAGCTGAAATACAAAGCTTTTCTACCACCATCTGTGCCACATCTTTAGAACAGCCCCACAACTCTTGCTCACTCTTATCAATGGGTTGCCAGTTCTTAACTTCGTGAGCATCCACTTGAAAGATTGACGGATCCACTTCAATTCCTTCTGTACTATTTTCTTTAGGATCAAATGGCAGACCAATGAGAGATTTTTTTAAACTTGTTTTTCCTGCCCTATCCTGACCAATAAGCAATATCCGAGCTCGTTGAACATTAACAGCTCCATCTCTAAGAGCACGTTGATAACAAAGCTGCGCTCTTTCTCCTCGTGCTTCTATTTCCTTGGGAGCTACAAAGAATACAAAATTTTAAAATCATGAGTCAGACATGCCCCTAGTAAATGGGTTCTTTTACTTGCCACGTCAGTCTTTGTTTATTAGAACCAACCGGTAACCTACAGATCATAGAGACACAGTTTCACAACACACTAATCCCTACAAGTTCAAAAACGGCAAATCTGCATGCTTTGTTCAAACTGACAGTGTGGACATTCGAAGCAGGACACTCGAAAGAAGATGTCCAATCACAACGTTCTCTGAAAACAAGATTCTCACGTTTTTTTGCATACGGGACTTCAACAACATCCATCCATTTGAGGCCTGCTTCCTGAGAGGTCACTGGATAAGTTCAAACGGTAAAAAGGTTTCAGCGGTCGCATAGTTGAATACTTGAATTTTATTGCAAAAATTAGTCTGTCTGCAAAAAAACTTTGGAGTCTTTTATTTTGAGGAAACGTTGTGATTGGCGCACAGGTGGCCTAAGCTCAGTATGAGAGTTTAATCATTGATACATGTGGTTTCACATTGCGTAATTGCCCCCGCAGGGATTTCGCCCAGAAGGCGAAATCCCGAGGAGGCACTCTAGTAACTCGCGCGTATATTAAGGAAAGTATTTACAGTTGAAATATACAGTCATACAGTCAATAAAGAAAAAATCTCGATTTGCTTGAACAGGAGCCGCGAGGAATCGGTAGGTAATGATGACGTTTCTATTGTTTGCGCCCGCAAGTACGAAATGGTTAGGATTCATGACGTAAAACAAAAAATCCCGAAGGAACAGCTTACAATAGGTAGATTTTGTGACATTAATTGTGCAGTCACACTTCGCTACTCTTTTGCGTTACGTGTTAGCAGTGACATTCTGTGGAGCAGTTGTTATGAAAGTTATGGACCAAAAGACACTCGTTAAGCGCAGATGAAGTTATAAGGTGGGTCAAGGTGCGTAGAACAGTGTCTATTTTAACACTACGTGAGTTTGCCAGACACGAGTTCACAAATCTTTGATTGGAAACCTTCAGCTGAACCTTGCCAGACACTCTTTCTCTCTCTTTGACCGGAATAAGACTCGGCCCAAAACAAGGAAGACGAGTGAATGATTCAACGGCTAGCTTATCACTAGCAGAACAATAGACGATTACAGAAATTTGCCCGACAATCAAATTCTGTGCTGACTTATTCCCTGCTCACAAATGTCCTTCCGCTATAAAGTTTAAAACTAGAAGTTCTCATTGAGAAGGGAAGTGCTGCCGTTAGTTGCGAAGCGAATAGGACAAAGACAGTTTGTAGAACAGTTGAACATATAAATTCTTTTTTATTAAAGTCAATAACTTAGACTTGCTGGCATTATGAAACACTCAGAGTGTAATATAAAAAATGAACCGATCACGATGACAAATATAACTCGCTAAAATTCACGAAATTTTAAAACAACAGCAGTGCTTATAGGCTGTTCTGTTCAAAATTGGTACGATAATTCAGTTTCGATAAATTCGATATTTATCGATAAAATCGATAATCCTAATTTAAACATCGATAATTATCGATTACTCACACCGAACTCTTTTATCGAATTTTATCGAATTTGGAAAAAAATAAACGATTTTTATCGATTGTTATCGAATGTTATCGATTATCGAATGACAACGCCGGGGACTGTTTAGCCTTGCCGTTTCTCTTACAGTGGAAACTCGGGGTTAAAGAAAAACGTTTAAATCACGATGGATCGGGAAAATAACTACACAGCAAGCAAAAACACGTAAAGTGAATAAGGTAAGGTGTATTTTATTGAAAATTCCAGCGAGTATTTACCTTCTTCAATCTTTTACCTGAATTCCCATACAAATCCTTTATACATATGTATTCACGGCCATTTGTAGTAATGATTTAGAAACGCTAATACTGATCTTGGGCCGCTTGTGATTGGCGGAGAAATTTTGGTAGTCACGTGACCGTACGTCCATCCGTCACTCCGTTCGTCGATCTGCACCACAGGGTCACCAATGTGAAACTTTCTAGCTCATGTGATTGATTGTAGGCGTAAGTTTATTTTTGTCAGCAGGAATTAAGTTGGTTGTTTCTTGGTTACGGTGAAAGGTGAACTCTCTCAGAGGGCCGTTTCCTGAATTTTTCCTTGCCTCGTGCCGCTTAACTTGTTTTTGGAAGCCAATACGTTTGACTTTATTTTACTTCACTCTTTGATTACAAAAGCAACTTGTAAGGAGATTCTGTTTTCAAGCAGTATTTTTCAAGGTCTTAGGTCTTAGATTTCGAGACACCAATTGCCGCCGACCTACCATAAAGTTTCCTAACTTCGATTACAGAGTTTTCCTTCGATAACCCAAACCAATTCACAGGTATGACTTAAATAAATGTCTAAGTGCGTGCTATAACTCGAATTTGTATTATACCAATGCGTGGTTAACTCAGAACGTAGAGGGCGAAATTCACTAGGGGGCGAACTCACTTTCGGTCTTAAATCACAAAAGTCAGTCAAATTTTAATGCTGCGTAAATCAAATAATTTTCAAGATTAAATAGATAAAATAAAATATTACTTCGTGTGGTCAAAGTAAAGTTTTCAAAAACAAAAATGATTCCGTGGCCTTTTTCCTTATGGAAGATACTTGTTTGCGTTGAAACTGCATACATTTTTTTTTTAATTTACATCAAACTGATTGGACGGCGCGTGTCTCTGATCGCTAAAATGGTTGCGAACCCTCAGTCGAGCAGCACACTAATCTTTGGGCCTTCTGTGGTACCTTGGGTGTCCTGTCGCTTTCAGTCTGCATTTATGTTTGTCATGTAATAAGGGTTCAATTCAACTTAGTCTTTATTTGTCCTCACCTGCAATATCAGTAGACAGTCTTTTCTGCAACTTTAGAGCAAACTTTATTGCATCAACAGTTAAAGGATTACCACTCAGGTGCAGCTCCCTCAGCTCCCTCAGGTCACCAATCTCAGCAGGTAATTCAGTAAGATTGTTTCCATCCAAGTACAGCCATCGAAGCCTGTTCAGCTTCTGGATACTGGTAGGTAAACCAACCAACTGGTTGTTTCTCACACTCAGCTTCCACAGCTCCTTTAGGTCACCAATCTCAACAGGTAATTCAGTAAGATTGTTTCCATCCAAGTACAGCCATAGAAGCCTGTTAAGCTTTTGAATACTGATAGGTAAACCCATCAACTGGTTGTTACTCACTCTCAGACTGTGCAGCCCCATTAGGTCACCAATCTCAGCAGGTAGATGTAATTCACTAAGATTGTTTCCATCCAAGTGCAGCCATTGAAGCCCGTTCAGCTTTTGAATACAGGTAGGTAAACCAACCAACAGGTTGTTCCTTACACTCAGCTGTCTCAGCTCCTTTAGGTCACCGATCTCAGCAGGTAATTCAGTAAGATTGTTTCCATCCAAGTTCAGCTGTTGAAGCCAGTTCAGCTTTTGAATACTGGTAGGTAAACCAACCAAATGGTTGTTCCTTACATGCAGCTCAATCAGCTCCTTTAGGTCACCAATCTCAGCAGGTAATTCAGTAAGATTGTTTCCATCCAAGTGCAGCCATTGAAGCCTGTTCAGCTTTTGAATACTGGTAGGTAAACCAACCAACTGGTTGTGACTCACACTCAGCTGCCTCAGCTCCTTTAGGCCACCAATCTCAGCAGGTAATTCAGTAAGATTGTTCCCATCCAAGTACAGCCATAGAAGCCTGTTCAGCTTTTGAATACTGGTAGGTAAACCAATCAACTGGTTGTTCCTCACACTCAGCTCCCTCAGCTCCTTTAGGTCACTAATCTCAGCAGGTAATTCAGTAAGACTGTTTCTATCCAGGTCCAGCACTTTAAGACTGTTCAGCTTGTTAATGCTTGTTGGCAACTTAGTCAGCTTATTTTCCCAAAGACAAAGTTCCTGCATTTCACTCAGTTCGGTGACTGCATCAGGTACCCTGGATAGTCCTTCTCCACCCATATCCAAAGTTGTTAATCTTGATTCATCTTCTAAGTAATCAGCTTTCAATTTAGTACTGGAATAATCCTCCATGCTTAAGAGCAGAATTGTCCTTTTTATTACATAACTAAAATGATAATTTAAGAAAAATGTGTAGTTAGCATTTAACTAAACATTATTATCGGTCATTGTTTTTAAAATAATATCTGTGAATTTTATAGTGAAAAAAAAAAACAAAACAAAAGAAGAGAAATCTGGTGGTATTGTTATTAGTTTTCAAAACACTCTTGCATGACATCTTACTGTATTACACTGATTACTCAAGCTTCCTGCTCAGGGTAAGCTAGCCAGCATTTTTTCATGTTGATCAGTTCATAAAAAATGTACAAATTTACCCCCAAGAAGGTTGTCATGGGAAACAAGGTGACAATATGTTAACAATCAACTTCAAGCAATCAATTCCTAAATTGATATGAACTTCTGGAATCTTTGCAGAGAACTGGGTTTACAAAAACCATTGATTATTCCAATAGAACAGAGTGGACATTTGAAAATACCTTTACCAAGTCAATTTAACAGCAGAATGCAGAAATATTTTAGCTCAGTGCATGCTCCAGTCCTCCCACTAAAAAGTTTTTAAGATAAAGCTAACAGCAATGCTTATGGTTATTGCTAACTGGTATGCATCTTTAGCTTTCTTTTGTTCCATTCCTTTTGCTGCCTTTCCTTTAAATTTTGATTTTGTGTTTTGTGCAGGTGTACAGCTGTACACGCATGTGTCATACTTATCCCTACAATCATATATACTCTTAATGTAACCACCTAAGTATGGCTTCCCTAATCCTTTTAGCCCTGATTGGTTATTATGGGCAGCCTGTACTCTATTATTTTTTATTATATTGATTCATATTAAATTATTTTGTAATCATGCAACTGTAAATTGCTGGGTATAGGATGTTGTTGCTTCTCTCAAAAAAAGACCAAGCATGTCACCACCAAGCATGTCAGGTAGAAAAGCATCAATCAACAGCCACACATTAGTTCTAAGCCTCCCAGATTGTAAACATGGCATATTATGGGAGTCTTCTGGAAACAATGACCATAAAGTGTTTGATGACCTTTCCTGTACATCAGAGAAATAACTTCGCATCAAAATTTTATTGATACAATGTAAACCCCACCAAATTGGTCTTTCAAAATTGAGTCATTGCTTTTGACAGAACTGTTAATATTTGTATCTATCATTATTTGCAAGTTTTTTGCAACTACTTAACTGAAGGAAAATGCAGATGAGAAAATTTCAAGATTTTACAGGCACGCTTCCGATTCCTTCAATTATAATCCAAAAGTCTGGAAAGATAAAGTACTGTTCATGGTAAGGTCATTTTTAACCAATTTGAACCCAAAAATTGTCAAGGACTACATTTAAGAAACTCCTTATAGTGTAAAAATGATCAAAACCAAACAAAAGAATAAACAAATGAACATCTCTTCCAAGTACTTTTCTAGCGGTTTAAGACTGCATTTTTTAGTTTCTTGAATAATTTTTTTTTAACACGTACCACCACTTCTAACAGCATATTACATTCAATTTGTGATAAAATGAAGAGTACCATAATTACAGTACATATCTTAATCTTGAATAACACTACAGTTTGAGTTGAACAAGAACACTTTCATAAAAATTATAGATAGTAAAGAAAGGTCCGAATTGTGAGTGATGGTGAGGAGACCTTAGAAAGCCAAAGCTGCTTGTACTAGGAGGTCCCTCCCATGATTTGGTCATTGATTGAAATAATTTAGGACTAGGGGGCAGAAGAATATAATAGACTTCAGTCAGTTTCAAAAGTAAGAGAACAAACTTAAGTTACAAAGACGCCTTTTAAAATTAGCAAAAGTGGTGGAGCTTGAGAAAGATAATGAAAGGGAAGTCCAAATTTTTGGACCCAAGTATTAAGAGAAAACTAAGTTGTTTAATATTTGTACGGCAAAAGTGTGGTCTGTAATTTGTTACAAAACTGGTTGCACATGTGTGCACCTGGCCACTAGTTTATAAATAGGTTTAGAACATAGGCCGTGGAGTAGGGAGGGCAGGGGGGGTCCATTAAGCACCCCCAAACAAAATCTTTTTTGGGGGGAAGCCCCCCCCCAACTAAGTTTTGATGCCGAACACAATTTTACAGATGTATTTGACAATACAGGTTACATCGATGACTTCAGGGCGCACATTTTCTGCCCCCAGACGACTCAAGAACTACCTAAGAAGCACAATGAAGCAAGAGGGCCGCCTGAAGAACTGCCTTCTAGACGCTGTGAACAAACAATGCAAAGGGTATTTTGGAAAATTTGAGTAGGGGTATGGGTTTGGCTTAGTAGAAGATGATCGAGCCCCCCAGAAAGGAATGAACAAGGTAGCATTAAATGCTGATGAAAGCAGAACATACATTTATAATGGGGCAGTGTGAGCACGTACGATATTCCAAGTTATAGTTACGGCACATGGATAGCACTTTTTTGTAAGAGAAAAATTCTGTTCAAGTGGGCATTGTATGTGGATGAGCAGACAATATTACAATAGCTTAGGTAAGGATAGATAAGGGTATAATAAATAAAGGGATAATTTAGTGCTGGTTAGACAAAAGATAGCATGACCTTTAAATGATTTAAAGGTCATAATTATTATTCTTTTGGCTCCCAGATTTTGCTAATTTGCTACAGATAAAATTTATGTGTGATTTCCAGCAAAGTTTTCATGAGTATAGTATGCCTAGAAATTTAGTTTCCTGTTTTTGCTCAAGTTGCCTATTGTCAAAAAAGAGAAATATACTGTATTAATCAACAGTTTCTTTCATTGAGATTTGAATATGATTTAATTGGTCTTCTTAAATTGACTGATAAATTATTTGCCTTCATTCACGTGGCAATGCTATGGAGCTCTTTAATTCATAACTATCTGTACCTGGTTTATATCTGAATGCCAAAAATAAATACTATAGTATCCTCTGCTTCAGTTTCTGAACCTTGTGGAACATCGCATTTGAACGTTTCTTTAAACTGGACAAACTGCTAATGTTTTGAAAAGTAGCTCCTAATCCATTAATCAAAGGGGTTAGCCGTGAAAGCCATAATATTCCGACTTAGAAAATACAATATCATGATCCAAAGTATCAAACACTGGCACTAACTTGGCTCTGACATCAATGGCCGAAGAAAAGAATATGGAAAAATTTGGTCATAGTGAAATAGGTCTATATTCTTTAAAAGATCAGGCTCTCCAGGCCAAAGACAGGAATGAGCTTGGTCACTTTAGTTTATCAGGAAATACCTTTTAATAGCTAACGAAAGATTAACTATGATTGAGACAGGGTCGAAAAAAAGATCAAAAGACTTTTTGATGACATGCATAGTGATATTATCACACCCAGGAGCTAATTATCTTATAATTCCTTGAAAGAATTGCAGATGTCCAGCAATTCATCTGGATTGGTCAGTTTGAGAGAAATACTTTCATGGTCATTTTGGAGAAAAGAGCAAATTAGGATAAGGTAAAAGAGGAAGTTTTACTTAAGTAATTTCAGAATTCTTTCTTTTAAGTAGTCCATTACAATTTTACACATCGTTTTGCTTTTTTACTAAATTAAGATTGTCAGGCTTGGTTTGGAGAGGAGAAACCTTGAATTTTAGTCAGAGCACTGAACACATGTCTCACAGCACTGCTCCAGTCCCATGAGGTTATTTATTCACACAGTGATGATACACCTTATATAGTTTCTAGATTCAAGCCTAACCAAAAAACCGTTAATGGGGCAGGGTATTAGCCACCAGATTTTATCAAAACATGTGCCTACAAAAGGATAGATGATGTGTTAATTATATAAATACAACTAAAGGCACACTGCACCTGAACTTCTTCAGTCAACTGATCTTGATACTATGGTAGAACGTCTTAAGTAGCTCAAACTGGGACAACTTGAACTCCCTGCTAACTCAAACTTAGTGTCCTATTTGCCTTGGATTTAACCCCACTTTTCAGTCATTTTAATTCCACGACAATAGTTTGGATAATTAAATAAGTAATTCTCATATGCAAAACAAAACAAATCAGGCCTCACTCTAAAGTATGGCCTCGCTCTCCATGAGTTCTCCGTGGCACAAGAGGATATTAAGAGCGCCTGCCCGGTGTTTGGGAGGTTATAGGTTTGAATCCTGTCGGGGACTCAGATTTTTTCTTTGTCCCATGCTCGTGACATGCTGATCATTTCATTTTCACAAAACAAATCAGGCTCATGAGATAATGTTGACTTATCTTATGTACAGGGTATAAATTGTGGCTGAACAAGGTTTCTTTAGAACTGATTTATCCCTTTACTGTGTATTTTAACATCTTCACCATGAGGAAGTATGCAGCCAATAAACATTGAAAAAAAAAAAGTGTCAATCAGGACAAGCTGAAAAGAAATTTCTGTTAACGTTTGTGGCCTTTTGACATGACGTGACCTCAGCACCTGCACATTAAATAAGTGCTGAGCATGAGTACTTAGGAAACAATTTGAGAGTGTTAATGTTTTAATTGTTGCCTTTCATGAGCAATGTAAATACAGGGATGTCACTTTTAGATTTCAAGTTACCAGGTAAATACAACAAGTAGGCAGGGAATAAAACAGCTAGGGATTTCTTTTGGTTTTATTTTCCCTCTATTTTCCAAGAAAAGTAGCCCGGGGCCACACTCATAGTAGCCAGGAGAAATCCTCGGTCTCTGGCTGTTAATGACAGCCCTGTAAATAGACAGCTATTTCGAGAAAGGTTGTCAGAAAAAGTGCATGCAATCCCAAAAGGTATTGTGGGTAGTAATTGACTATCAAGAAATTTGAAAGAATAGCACAGGAGAACCACGGACATACCGTAAAATTCCGAAAATAAGCCCCTCCAAATATAAGACCCCCAAACTCATAACACAAAAAACCTTCCGTTAAATCGCCCTTCCAAATACAAGCCCTCGGGGGCTTGTACTTGGAAATTGCCCTCAAATTAAAACAAAGCAAACTGTACAGTAACACATAAATTTTTGCATTTGCCAAAGAACTATTACGTGTGTTAAATGATTACAGTCACAAACCTCACACTAGTTTAATTTACTTATGATGAGATATGTCTATATTTACAGCGGTATGATACTAACTTTTGGTCCTAAAAATATGCCGAACTTCCGCCTGTCAGCAAATTCCATCAACGAGCGACTGCACATATTTCAAAGGCATAATGCGCTTGAAGACCTTGAAAGTCTCAAAGTGTAAAGGAAAACAATCATTAATTTGTATCAAACAACTCTTACCTTTACAGAGACAAAACTGCTGATCTGAAAAGGAAATCTTCTTCTCAATGTTGACTCTTGTTCCTGTTGACTCTTCACCGGACTTTGCACTGATTTGTTAACTTCGTTCCCAGGGATTCTCCCCGAAGCGGTTTGCCTTTACAGAGAGGGGCAAACAACCATGGGGGTGGGGGTAAAACGCTGGTCATCTTCCAGGTTCGACTGTTGAGGTGACTCGACCCAGTTTTTTTTGGGGGGGTACCATCCTACTTTGAAGCTCTCTGGTATCCCCACCTTTACTTTTATCGTAAGTCTAACACATAGAATGGATAACATATAGAACAATCTACAATATAACATAAAATTTTTGGCGATCGGAGTAAATGTCACGTGGTTATAATGCCACGCCCCTTTGAGGTCTGAGTCGAAAATCTGCTGTTGCCGGCATTTTTTCGTGAAAATCTTTCGGTTACACATAGTGCGCATTAGTGCCTTGCGCTGAACAGAGTTTCACCAAAATCACAAAGACCCAATTCGAGAAATTCAGCGGTTTTCAAATTTAGGTCATAATTTATGCGAAAATGATAAGCAAACTTTACACGGTTATATCTAATAACTATGAGACTTATCCCTTTATTTTGGGGATCGTTATAACAGATGGGTCCTTGCAAGTCAGCAAAAGGCTTTAAGGCCTTGTAAATGCGCGCGATTTCGAGCAAAGCAAACATATAGAAATTATAGTTTTAGCTATTTGTTGACGTTTGTCAGCGTTTAAGAGTCCTTCTCACGAAAAAAGCATTTTCTTAAAAATTCGTAGTTTTTTTCCCTTCAAATTTTTTCAGGGCCACAATTGATTGACTGACTACCCGGATTCTGAATTTCATGGTCATTGAAAAACTGTGACATTATCTTCTATAAGCCCAAACTTGAGTAAACATTGAAGATTTTTAGCGTTTTGGCTGAGTTTGTGCTTTGGGAGTTGTCTATTGTTTCTAGTCTGTCATGATACAGCATTCTTGTTCAGCACGCGTGCAATGACCGCGCTTGGCTGACTTCCGAATGCTCACCCTCTAGTTTTGGGCTACCCGCGGTTTTTGTAAAAGGGCCCTAAATAGCCGTATTTGTCAGCATTGTGACGTCAAAACGAGCACGGTGACCCCCACTTTTTATTACTTTTTTATTATCTTCTTGACTTGTTACATCAGCGTACCAAGTTTCACCTACAATCCATGTTAGGTTCTTTTACTAGGGAATCACCTTAAACAGCTTGGGAGGCGAAAAAAAGTCTGAAAAATGACAATATTAACATTTCCCATTAACTTTTATTGAAACATTCAAGATCAAATCTGTATTTCGGAGTAAAGTGTAGCCGACGTAATGTCCATTTGCTGCCTCCTACCCTTGTTCTTCGTCACCAATCACTCGCGTGTCACTCGCGTTTCGCGCTCGCCTCCTCCGTGCGAAAAACCAAGAGTGCCTGAGGAGGAGGCTGGTTCATTTGTATTTCTTCTATTGAGTACAAAAGATTCAATAAGAACAACTGCCACACGAACCGAGGGTGGTTTGCCTGTGGTATCAGCTTCCAGCTGAGACCATTCGTTACAAGTGGACCTTTTAGGCATTTCTTTCGTATGTCGTTTTTTGACTTAAGTATTACCCACATAAACACATTCAGATATACAGAGAAACATAAGCTATCAGACTACTGACATATGAGCGATGTTTTCGTAACAGTTCAAAAATGATCTTTCAGTTTATATCTAAGCATTTTACATAACTGCGCCAAGGTTATCTGCCCAAACAATAATTGTTTAGCCGTTGTTCTCTAAATGAAAGAGGAGACGTATCCCTTGCGGAACCGCTCGGTACTCTATCGTCTTCCGATTTCCATCTGTCGTGGCCATCGTGGTATGAAGGAGCAATGTCAATATTCTGAAAAGGGAAGTATAATAAGAATTTAAAAAAAAAAAAAAACCGGTTCGTTTAAGCTGAACCCAGCGTCATATAACAATGTTACGGAACTGTTGTTAAATCCGTTTGAAGAGACAATAGTTTTAACTCATTTAACTGCGATCCAACAACATTCAACGCCGTCCACTGACAACTGTGTTCAAACGGATCTAACCCTGCCTCGTTGCCTCGACGGGAAAGATCAAGAGAAGGCGGACGACAGGCTTTAGTTGTTTACAATTTACAAAAAGGTTTCAGGAAAATCCGATTGGAAAGTAATGGAACACGACATTTTGGGTCGTCCCAGTGGAAAATTTCCGTTAGCAACGGAACATCTAAAATGGTAGTCCTGTTTTTCCGGACGGAATCTTCCAAATGGAAATTCGTGTTTCATTCTTTAAAGCCATCCTTCATACCACTTCTAGGCCTTCGCGTTCGTTATTCGGTTAACGCACTGATTAAATGGTAAACGCAATTCTGGGACGAAATTCACCAATCATGAATTTTGAGTACCATTTGCCCAAACCGTGGACCGACCGCTTAACCCATGTAAATGGTAAACAACGTAACCTCTCTTTCTCCTTCCAGTGGACCCTTGGGCCTGGTTACCTGGCCCTCGCGTTTCGCGCTGGCCTTTGTTTGCGAACCAAAGTGCGAACGAAGCGGGTGAGGAGGAAGAGGTAGGATCAAACCTGCAGCATTCAGAAGCGACAGATGAAATTGGAAAAGAGAGGAACATTATGCTAGGCACTAATTTCAAGGTATTCTACTCGCGTCACATATATGCTGGAAAAATGCATGGCTCTTGATGTAACGTAAGAAGCCAAATGAGAAAAACCATGCACCTTTGGTGGATACAAAGAGGAGGTGAACTAAAAGCTAAATAGCTCTAAATCCATACCTATAAGTAGTCTTGTTACTAAGTAGTTATTAACAGAAAATTGTAGATTGAAGCGTACAATTCACTCCGAAAATCCGACAGCAATAGTTGGTCCTGAAGGTCTAGTTTCAAGAGCCTGAGATTCCTGTATTACATCATTGAGAAGTAAGTTTCCCATGACGCAGATTTCATATAAATAGTTGTTCTGGCCCCAGTTGTTTAAAAGGTGGGTAACGCTATATCCACCGGATAAATCACTGTCCAGTGGATAAGTATTAGGGAAACCAGTTGATTTGTACACTGGATCTAGATTTATCCACTGGACAACGTTTTGTGCCTTTCGAAAAACTGGGGCCTGGATGGGCGCAGCAGCAACAAAAGATCTTTTAAGCAAGGAGTCTTTCAAAACTCAGTCATTAGTTTAATTACACCTGTAAATGAGTGGCGGATTATCTTTGAGCAAGGAAAAGTGGACGCACCTTTCTAGGAAAAAGCCAGTCGAGAAACCATAGTAAAAACAGGTCAATAACAGCTAAAACACAAAATATTTTCCCAGCAACACGGCCACAATGATATAATCTGAAAGTTAAAATAAAAATGTAATGATAGAGTCTTACTTGTAAACCTTCTTGTCCCACCCTCACGACATGACTTTTATTTTATATTTCTCATTCAATGTCAAACTTAATGTTTCTCAAGGGTTTTATTATTTATCGACACAGAATAAACTATCGACATTGTTTATCCTCGCAGTGTACAGGACGCCTGTCAGATATGAGCCTTGTAATTGGCTTTGCTCGCCAAGCGGGTCTCAGCTGCTTAGTAAATATAGTACGCGCATGGTGTTCGGGCGTTTCTTTTCATTGGGGATCCTTGTTCTACGCCCGTGGCGTCACGATTTTATTATACTTTTCTCAACAAGAAGCTTCAACCAGTTGCAAAATATCGAGACAGTCTGACGAAAAAAAGACCTTTCTTGCTTCAAATCGGTGCTAGTCACAGGTCTGTGAGATTCAAAGTTGTTCCTCCAAGTTTTGAGCATGGTCTTGTATTGCTGGCAACTTTGATAAGGAGTGGAGGGGGCCGGGATTACAAGCAAAAGATCATGGACAGGCCATTTAAGCCAAAATACGGTACAGTGTCTCAAGTACTTTTGGAACTGGTTGTAGTATACAACCAAACAGAAAAGACCAGAAAACAAGTTACAAGTACAAAAAGCCCAGGAAAGCGAAAAGCGGTTAATGTGGTAGATCCTATTTAGGCACATTTTTCTCGTGCCGCTGTGAGACAAGTTGCAGAAGACAACTTCCCTTAAAATGTTCCTTGCAATATTGCAGAGTTGCAGCATTGCCAAACTCGTTGCACGAAGTAGAACTTGATTCTCCTTTATGCAACACTCGTTTCCAACACTTATCGCAACACTGACATGTTTATTCTACAGGGTATTATACTAGGCAATTTTCTGTGTAACAGATAGGTTGCAAAAAAAACGCCGAGGATAACTACGTTGTAAAAAGTAATTCAGACAATTTAAAACTCAATAAACAGAAAGAATTGTCTCTTATTCAAGTATAAAAAATGGGCAGCTCAAGCAAAGGAAGAGACAATTGGGATCAAGCAACTGTTAAGCAACTGATTGGTTGAAAAGAAACGTTCGTCTCTGATTCGTTGAAGTATCAACCAATGATAAATCAAGGTAAAATGCAAACAAGGTAATAGACCTTATTCACAGCACGATACCCGCCATCTTTGTAGCGCTGTAGTATAAGTGATGGGATAAAAGCAATGTCACGTGGTAAACTTCAGGGGACAAACAAGTGATAAGGTTTTGTAATACGAGTAATCGCGGTTTGTTCAGTCCGTCAAAACGAGACGACGATTTTAGTCTTGCAAAATGTGCAGTTCGAGTTTCGACAAGTTCTACGCCATTATTGTCTGCTTTGAGGACATATGCGGTTGCTACTGCATCCAAAAGAGTAACAGTGATCACTTCGACCCATAATTTGCTATAATTGTCATCTTTAAGATAAAAATTTCTTCATTTCTGCTGTCAAAATTGAAAATGCTCGACCGCGACTTCTTTTATCGGCAGATTTTATCGCTTTCCCCCCCGAGAAACCACGTGACATGGCTTTTATCGCATCAGTCCCTAAGTGCATGCAAGGAAGGCGGGTATTGTGAAGAAGGTCTGTTTTGAGAAGGGGTTAAGGGATATAAATGTTTGTGGAGGCAAAGAATTGTTACCTTTTCAATCTGAGATCAAATGAAACACGAGGAACATTGCTAACTACATCGTAAACCTGAAAATAAAAGAACAAACAAAACCTGTTCGTGATCGTTAATTACAGTTAACACAATTAAGCTACGTGCAAAGGGATGCAGCAACTTTCAACAACGTTGGGACCTTGATTGTTGTGCTACACTTCGAAGATCACGGAAAAAAAATTTTGGGAGTTGGTGGCTCAAAAGTTTGACCGGTTTCAAACTTTGCGCAACAACTCCCAACAAGCAACAACCTGCAACAGGGTTTGCAAACCCACGCAACATGTAACATCCAATAATATTGGGAGCTGTTGGCCAACAATGTTGCGTTCGTCGTTTGCACGGGGCTCTAGCTAATAAAAGAAAGGAAGAAGATGATGGCATATTTTAGAGAAAGTGAGTGAGAAGTTGGGTGATTACACGTCAATCAGGCAGAGTACAGTCAATTAATTATCTCGGCCGTACTAAGGCGGACACCTCTGCTGTGACTAGCACTAAGTGTCTTTCTAAGAGTAATGTCCCTCTTATAGTGAGTGAAAAAAAAGAAGTAAACAAAAACAGGGACTGACTCTAGAGGTACTTACTATTTACATGGAAAAACCGGAAATTCTAGTTGGAAAATCAAATGGTTCGTGCCATTCCGTTTGGAAAGCTTCAGAAAATATGGGCTGTGATTTGAGGCGATGCAGTTTTTTCTACTCTTTTTAGTCTGTTCAGCTGATTTGGAAGTACTTTGTAGCGGGTCGTTCTTCTACCACGTCCCACTTTATAGTTTTATGTTAATGCGCAAGATTTCCACCAGGGTGGTTTGTGTAAATGGTAAGCACCCTGTCCGTTAAGAGAGAGTCAGATGCATTGCCATACTGATAGGCGCGAAAGTTGTAATTTTTGTGTTTCGCCATGTTTGCTTTGTTTGTCGAACTTGGCACAAGAGCTCGTCCCCAGGATCTTTGACCTTTTCTCATCTCGGAAACCGGGCTAAAATTTCTCATATGAACCCAGGTTGCTCCTGTACCGGGCCAGCCCGGTCATCAGGGCTCATGTAAAGAGGCCCTAAGTCTGTAAGTAGATAAACACACTAAACCACAAGCCACAGCACCACCCTCCCTTGGTGAGGTGCCTTGACATGGATTGAGGAATGCGTGCCCTTACATTCCCTAGAGCTACGTGTTTTCCGGGGTATGCTTTTGCTTCTGGCAGGTTCAACCATGTTGGATTGGTCTGTGAGAGAGGGACCATGCTAAACAGTACCCTTGTCTTTCAGGCCTGGGGTTTAGCGCAAGGCTGACAAACCACATGTTACTGAAACACCGACAGGAAAAACTAATGGAGGCCTTATCTGCCAATGAAGAGAATGAGTAAGTAAGCTATCTTTTTTGCTCTAACTGCCAAGATTAGCCTTGCTATTTGCAGATAGAGCAAAACAGTAAATTTTCCTTTAAAATACTGAATAAAGTTGAATCTTGTAAGTAAACACGCTTTTAAGCGTGTTTAGAACGCGTGCAAAGTGTCACTTACTAATTCCGTACGCCTGGCCACGTTCTGCCACGTATACATGGTTCTTATCCGTTCATGCGCCTCAACGGCTGGAACCACTCTGTTGTCACGCGCGTCTTGAACAGCGCTTTCCAACGCCACTAAAAGAGCTGAAATATTTGATACATAAAAAGTGAAAAATCCTCACCCGTGAATGTGTGTAACATTGCATGATAAGTTTTTAGGACTGGGAGATCGCTTTTTCCATTCCAGGCTAAACAAAACAGGGATCTATAAATAATAAATATCTAATATTTAGATACAGGCGTTGAAGGGTCAATCTCCACGCCAGAAGATACAGGTAATTCTAAATACTATGGACGTTTTATTATAGAGACGCATTGTTATTTGAACTTTGGAAAGAGTTTGATTTAACGCATTGTCGTTTGATAGAATAATGGTGAGCACAAGGCTCTCCATGTGTCTGTCCGAAATGATTTCTGAAGATTACCTTGTTTGAAGAAATACAAGAGACAGTTTGACTAAGAAAATTACCAATGTTGAGAGTCTAAACAATCCGCGAAAACAGGCTAAATGCGTGATGATGGCTCTGTATGTCATAAATACGGGAAGCGGACGCTATAACCATTAAACCATTCGCTCCGAGTGGCAAGTGCTTAAACAGAATCTGACATTTAAGAGTATTGTACACTAGCGTGTTTTATGTAAAGGGATTTAACAGCGAAAATAATACTTCTATAACTATCGCCCTAACTTACATTTAACACTTGGTTCCGCCATTTTGATCATGTCGCTAGGTAAAACCTCAGGGACCCCACCAACTCTGGTGCTGACAACCTGAAGACTGCACAAAAGTCCAGGGACAAATACGAAAAGTTAGAAAAAAGGCATCCCACTTGCCCTATCAAATGAAAGATGAGAGAGTAAACAGACATCCCAGCCACCATATCAAATCGAAAATACAGCTGTAGGAGAGTAAACAGGCATTCCAACCATTTAACAACAAACTTATCAAGCACAATGGCACTGAGTACAGTACTTGAAAATTGACAGACACTGTTACTGACCCGCAACTAGCTGCTTCAACAATGGCAATACAGAATGCTTCTGTGAGTGAAGTGTTAAGAAAGATGTCACCTTGGACAAGAACCTAGAAAAACATTATTATATTGCTGTCAGAATTTCTGTTAAAGATAATCTAGACTGGTAGAGGACAATTAAAGCACAGACATTTCGATTGGGTTAAAACAGAATGGTAGCAAACTGCAACCAATAGATATTAGTATACACAACGTAGTTTGTCAATAATGTAGCCCGCTATCACGACACAACATGATGGTTCATTCAGTGAAAACTCAACAGATACATAAACAAATACACGAGAAAGGTATTTAAAGGTGCCAAAAGGATAGAACCAAAAATAAAGACAATACTTACAAGGTCTGTGGATATACAAGATAAAAACAACAGCTTCAAAGTCATTTACAGAATTAATTATTTGAGCGACAACATGTTTTCAATTCTCCACTCATAATATCCGAACACTGGTGGGATTTCGTCAGACACTACCAAATTTTGGTCGGCCAATGTCCGATGAAAGACTGATATTTGCAGCCCTGCTAGAAGTTCCCCTTTCTCAATGCCTTGGACTGGGTCTCCCGTATCTAATTTGTAGTATAGGAATTGTTCGCAGATGGTGAGAATACTATTACCTATTTGCGAGTGATGTTTTGCAATCAATATTATGGCAATGTAAAATTTCAACATGATTACCGTAAGGTACACTCACATCTCTAACTTTTTCATGTTCCAACTTGCCTAAAAACTCAACTCTGTCTTGAAGTTTACATTGCTCACAAACATCTTCAAGGAGAGTGCGTTTTGGGCCATCACCACCTAAACAATAACAAAGAAATTATAATTACTGAAAATCATACAGTAAATTTTTATGTAACAGGTAAGAAACAATAGAACCAAACAGAACATCATGTCTGTTGTCCCATGAGAACTCAAATACCACAGATGAGGAATTGAAATAAATAAATAAATAAATATACAATGATTTTCAGTTGGTACTTTTACATACTGGTCTGCCATTCCTGCTTGAATTTGAAATGTTAATTTTTGAGGGAAACTGTAGTATCTGCTCACTTAGCAGCCTGTTACAGGCATTCAGATAGTGGAGTGTGGTGCAAATTCAGATGGAATGGCAAACAAAAATAATAATAAGAGGAAGAGCAGGAAAGAAAACTTTGACCTGCCCCTTCACTGTTTTTCCTGCTCACATAATTATCTTTTGCCCTGTCCCAACAATCTTCTCATCACACTGATCCATCACCATCTAGACACCATTTGCCACTCCAAAATGACTTCTTGGAAACTCACCGATGATAAACTGCACATCTGAGTGGTTGGAACACATAACAGGCAATATCCCTGCTAATAGATCCATACCCTTTCTGTAAACCAGTCGACTGACAACAACAATGGTAACTAAAACAAATTAAAGCAGTTTTAATGTTAACCTTTGACTATGGCACTGTAAATCTGCAGTTATTTTACACTTGTTTAAATTGTAATAGATGTTATTACAAATAAAAGTATATTAGATTTAGCTGACTGACCCCTATAATTCATTTTATTTATTTATTTTACATTTGCCACATAGAATAAATATTACAGAAAGAAAAAGGAAATAAAAATATTCCTAAGATGCAAATTTACAGGACAGGAAAAGCTACAAACTTAGTTCAAAATTGAATGTAACATTAACAGACTTAACTATGTAATAGATCAAGTGGCAAGGAAGCCCAATAGAAGCTTAATAGCTTGAAAAATTGGGCTCCTCTACTAAATTATGATTTAATGTAAGCTGCCATATTATGGTCGGGTGATTTTAATTTATAGCTCTCTCAATAAAGTATTTTTTTAATGAAGTCTTGAAACTAGAGTAACTTGTCAGTTACATAAGATAAAGCTGGTTGATGTGTGTCTTTTTGGTTGAAGTTTTGAATATGCAGTTAGCCAGCAATCAAAATTATTGTAAATGTAAATGCATGTTATTATCCCTGTAATTTAAACTTTGGTATTATCAAAAAAATACTTGATTTCAGACAGCGTCCGGACAGTGTACATGTACTAATAGGACACAATGCATCATGCCTAAGTAATTGGATATTACGCTTGTGTTGCAGGCATTAACAATCAATAAAACTCACTTTTTCCTTTGGTTTTCTTTGAAGTATCAGGAGTAAATACATCAGCATCAACAGCATTAGGAATTACTGACACCATACGAGGATTCATAGAAGCACGAAGCACTGTGTTCTCTTTACTAAACAAAGGCAACCAAATTACAGAATACATTATTTAAATTTACATGAACCCACTTGCAGTGTCCAAACATTATATTTTAGCAAGTTGGTAAAGCAAATAATTCACCATAAAAAGATTGAGAAAACTGCCATTCTGAGCATTTAGTGCTAGATTGTTAGATTTTAGTGTCTAGCAGCTTTCGTCTTGGAAGGTGATATCCCTTTCACTGCATTTCAAAAGAGTAAAATTTGAGCTTGAAGAAACTTTGAATTTAAGCTTGTTCTTAGGACAACAAGCACACAAATTGTACTTTCCACCCTTGTCACAGTTTATGATTTAGCTAGAAGTTACATGTAACTTGCCTGAACCTGATCTGCTCCTTGAGCAGATCAGGATTAAAAGTTAATTGCCAACAAGAACAGCTACTTGGCTACCCAGGGAGGACAGACAGGACTTTTTTCAAGTCCTGGCAAACTATAATGTCAGAATGCAAAGTCTAAAACCACACCCAATTGAGGGGTACATGTACACCCTGCCAGAGGTACAGCCTCTTCCTCTCAAATGCACAGTGAAATTCCATGAATTACAAACCTTGTATGTGAGACGCATATCACATGATCAATGTCTGCCAGTGAAAACTGTAAAAATTTGTTGGTAATGATGGAACTTGCATCAGCAAAGCCAAACAGAGAATGGTCTGTGAACAGAGTATGGAGTCCCATAGTGCGAGCATGAAGAAGTGCATCATGACATAAAGTAGAAAAAGCCTTGAAAAGAAGTGAAAACAATGAATGGCAGATACATGTACATGTACAAGTAAGTTACTTGCAAAAAGAATTTTTACCCCAAAAAACCAAAGGCAAACAGGGGTAAAATCCTTTCATCACAAAAATCCATATCACTGTATAACTGTTCATGTAGGTTCTACTTGTCAATGACTGGTTTTGAGGGCAAAATTCCAAAGTGCCATCAGTCAAAGAGAAGCTTTAACACTGAATGTACGAGACTTAAAATTAATGATCATTAATTAACTGTTGGTTTACTTTGATGAATTGATCAACCAATTCATCAAAGTAAACCAACATGCTTGAATGAGTTAATTCTATTGTTTAAAGGTTCTTTACTGTGCAGGCAAGAATTATTACTGGCAAGCAAACAATGCCGATGCAAAGCAAGTACATTAGTTTTATATTATGCATCAGTGCTTGGCTTTTACATGTAACTGACGCATTACACCTGAGACATGCATGTGCATCAGCTCAGACTCATCTATGCATCCAGCCTGACACATGTGCGCATATTTCCAAATGCGTACATTGAGCATTATGGTTATATTTTTTATTCACTTAGTTCTGGCCTGCACTGTATGATCATGATAGCTTTAAGTAGGCTCACAACTAACAAAACAGAGGAAACAGATTGCAACCTAACCATGGTTACAGGCTATAAGAGGAATAATTTTTCTATACTACAATTGTAGGTTATCTATATTAATTTTGCTTTTGAACTATCTGATCAGTCAATAATAAATGATGACATATACCAGATCAGTTTCATTTATTATGTACAGGTTCTGTTCTTTTCCCACAAAAAATCAAATAAGCAATGCTCATGTTGATCCCTATTAAGATACATATACTAAGTAACAGATGAATAAGGCCCTTATTGATTCTTGATCAAATCAAATGTGAAATTCTCCCTTTAATTTACAAATGCAGACAAAGCAATGGAGAATCTTGCAGTTTATCAATGATACAATGTATGTTACAAGGGGCTCTCATTATTAACAAAACAACATCAACAAAAAATAATAATGATCATTTGAAGACTTACTGAGTGTCCATGTACTATTGTAATCTTCTCCCGAAGAAATATACATCTCATTAATGGCAGTGTTGTATAGAGGGTCGGTAATGCACATTGGTTATGAAAAGTACCAAAGGGAAGATAATAAACCTTAAATACAGCAAATAAAGTTGTTATGAATACTGAGTCTGTAAACAGGCCCCCAGAGGGAGGGCAGACTGGGCTTAATCTTCACCACATACTCCACAAGTAACACAGGCCTGGCCCATGAATATACCTTCCTAAATGAAAGGGGCAGGGAGTTGTAGCTGCTGTAGATAACTGGAAGGTCTCAAAGAAACAATCCTAATCTTGTAAATGCTACTGAAAACCCTCTGCAGTTTATCTCCTAAGCATAAAACGCACAGGGTTTTTGGTAGCATTTATATTGTAGAATTACCAGTTGTAGGGATTCAGCTGGCGGGCTTTCACCATTGGTGCCACATGTGTGAAAGGTTGAGTACAGGAGGCACGAACTTCTAGGGGCGACTGGAAATTTTGAAAATTGGATGCTCTAAAATGCAAGTTGTTATGAATGCTCATCAAAATGACTTTTGTTTGATTTGCAATATTGGTTTGCAGTTGCACAAGTTATCTCCTGTTTTTTGGGATTGTATGCATCACATAACTAAGTGATGAAAAGCAAAGGAAAAGACTAAGGGGCATCCGTCAAACTCTCCCTTAAAATCAGTTTTTGACTCATCCCAACTCTCTGGTAGTATTAATGTCCAAGATGGCATAACAATGTCATTCCCGAAAACAAATCATGGATCACGCTCCAAAATACGCCTGCTTTGCAGGCTAGTATCCAGCCTGAAAGGAAACCCCTAAACACTATCTTAGATTTTTAAACAAGGTGTGTCAGCATCTCAGTCAGTCTTTACCATTGTGGTTGCAGATCAAGAAAATATCTATTCTTCCCCAGAGAGTGTTTTGTACTTTGTCCCCTCCCCTTCCCCCTCCGCCACACCCTTCTCTCTCTGTTGTTATCCCAGCCTTACGATCCTAATAAAAGTCACCCATAGGAAAGATTGTACCATTTTTTTAATATACTTATTCATACATGTACCTTGAGATAGTTGGTTAAATAACGAACTCCACTTCTCTTGTCATAAGAATGCGTGACCACAACAACCTGGGAACCAAAACATTAGGGTGTTTTACTGTCCTAGTAAAGTTTATCTGATTTAAAAGGAACTTGATTAATAAGGACTTAACTGCAGAATACCCTGCCACTTTAAAGCAACCCCTTAGGATAGGTGGATAATTAATAAGGATTAAAGGTAACCTATCTGATCAACAGGACAAGAAAAAAGCTAGGAGCTGAGTTTCGCGCTTCTCAAGAATTCAGCGCAACTAACCTACAAGGCTCGTTTTATTTAGCCACCAGCAAAACAAAAAAACGTCTTTAAAGTAAGAATTCTGAGAACCCCTGTACTTTGTAGTTTAGCTAAGCAGTCGCAAAATCTGGTTAAACAATATTAGAATTCACCTTATGTCCTCTCTGTATAAGGCACTGTGCTAATTGATAGATGTGACTTTCCACTCCGCCCATGTTTGGGTAAAAGAAATCGGAAACCATGCTAAAATTCAACGGCATAAAACGATCGTTAGCCTTATTTAAAAGTAACGCCCCTTGCCAAAAATTTCAAAACCATAATCAGCAACAGAATTGCTCATTATAGTGTACGCACCAAATGTTGTGTTTGTGTTTTTTTTCCTCGACGGCCGCCATTTTAATTTGCCCTCTTGAAATTAACTGCTGACCAGTGATTTTTCCACTCCCTCCTAGATCCTTCGAGGAAAAGCACTGGGACGAGTTGACCGTAGTGGAATGATCTGGGTCCGAGCCATTCTCATTTTCTCTTTTCTCTCAGGATCATATATTTGCGAATCTTTTACGGTCGAGAAATATTTGCGGAACTATACACTTGCGGGCCAAAACCTAAGAAGGGTTTAAACTGATCTTTATTGTAGATCCATAACAGGGCTCTTGTTTATTACAGTTTACAGGCATTACATCCGCCACTCGCACATCTCCCAAATTGCCCCATGATGCCTCCCTCCAATTTTGCATAAGCATTGTTTTCAGTTTCTCTTGGGGCGGTTGTAGTACCCAGGAGTAATGGAAAGTAAGGGTTACGCACATTTTTGTAAGGGGGGGGGGGGTGGGGGGATAAGACAAGGTGAGTTATGGGAGATATGCGAATGGCGAAAAGACTACAAAACCATTTCTTGATAATTTTTACTTCATTCATTCGAGATCGGAATGAAATCACGTGACATTAAGGGCACACTTGAGTAATCTTTGAACTTAGTATTTAGTTAAGAATTGACTCAGTATCTTGTCCATTTAATGTGGACGCCATTTTGAATAGTGAGATGACGTTATAACATACCCATTTTTTTGGCCCGGACTCGGGTTATTCGGTCCTGGTTCCAGGTTTGAGTGCACGCCAGACAATAGCCCGAGAGCAGTTTAAAATCACAACAGCTGCACTTTATTTATTCTTTATCCGGCCCGGTGATCCTGGGATATATAAAAATGTCCCTCTAGGTGACAAAACGGTTAAAGAAATTAAATGAAGAATTTCACGCTATAAATCTATGTTTTGTCACTACGCTTTTTTACCCTGGTCCCACTCGTTTTTCGTGAAATTTTTCTTCGCCAAAGAGAGAGTAAGTCACGAAGCGGCGATAACTCGACTTGTTATTGCCGCTTGGGGCTCGCTCTCTCGCAAACGTGATGAAAAGTTTCAAGGAAAACCTCTGGGACCAGGGTATACGATTTACTGATCTTCAAATTTGGTTGGTGAGGTTAAAGCTAATTCACTATATTTCAAGCTTAGGCACTAGTAAACGTATTGTAATCACTATTTTCTAATGTCTTAGTTTGGTTAATGGTCGGGAATTCCAAATAATTGGCCAAATATAGGAAAAGCTCCTAGCTAGGGCGCGCAATATGTAACTGATACAACTTTACTGACAAAAGTCGTCGAGATTAATCTTACCTTTCTAACTATATTAGATGATTTCCACGACGAAGCCAAATGCTACAGACTAAATATGCAGGAAGCCAATTTAGCTAGAAGCTCTGCAAAGCAGATTAGGCCTATAAAAGGAAGTGTAGCAGGATTTATGAAAACACTATAGCTAGCCACAAAAAATTGCGGTCTTTTGACGGGAATAAGGCCAAAACGCGAGTGCTTTGGGGCTCCGACAAGCCCGAAAGTCACACCACAGTAGGAACGAAAAGACTGAAAAGAAAATAGGGATAGCGAGATTAAAGGAAGGAAAATAGTTTTTTTCAACGGCTGTTCTTGAGATTTTGAGCGACAGAAAACGTTCCTGTTGAGTAACAACGACTTATGTGAGACTCGAGCGAAGTAGGGCTTTCAAAAATCCTGCTAAATATGAGTGATCAATTGCAGTTAGATCCTAAACTGAATAAAAAAATTCAGTGACAGATGACTAGGAAATCAAGCCACTGCCACTGTTTATGATCATTGTTAGTTGGCATTATTACTAGGTTCTCGGAATTCGGTTTCTTGCTGAAGTTTGTTTAAGTATTTTAGTTTCTAACGTTCACTGGTCATTACAATTAAGTTAAATACTTCAGTTTTATAAACACAAGACGTTTGTTTAAAGAAAACCAGTCGTAGATTCGACTTTTAATTTTGCCTTAGACCAGTGGCGGATCCAGGGGAAGGGCCTGAAGGGCCCAGCCCCAACACCCCCCCCCCCCCCCCCACCACCACCACCACCACCCCCACCCTTATTTTAAGACCAAACTGAGGTCCGAAGGACTGAAAAAAAATTTTTTGAGACCGGTCCCCCTCTTATCTCAGGGTCTGGATGGCCGCCCCCGCCCCACTCCCCCCACCCTTTCCTTAAGGTCTGAATCCGCCACTGTTGACTGCTCTGCATTTTTAATCTTTCCTTGCCGCTACAGATTAGTTAGAGAAACAAAAGGAGACGACAAATTATTCTTCTTCCTCTTCGGGAGATTCGTAGGCTTCTTCTTCAAAAGAACGGAGAACACAAGAAGCAATGACCATTTCGTCTTCTTCCTGTTAAAAGAGACGGGTAGATGACTAGCTATTGGAGTTTCCATAAAAAAAAAACGCTTCATTAGACCAAAAACTTCATTTAATGAATGGAACAGTTTTGTTTTCATTTTCCGAAGGGAGAGGTTAACCTCGCGAGAGGTATACGTAGAAATATGTCCAGGTGTATACTTATTACCGAATTTTTGAAAAATTTTCCGTCGGGTACTATCCTTTCTCATTCGGCCCCTTTTGAGCAGAATAAGATAATAGCTATTGTATTATGTGAGGACTCCCACAATTTTATATGATGACACACCGAATTAATTAGACTCCACCAGCTTAGTCCTATCGGTTTTCAATAGATGCAGTGTAAATAATTAGCCTGCTTGGTAAGCGTTTGAAGGGGATAGAGACAAGCAAGAATTGAGGCGCGCAAAGAAGGAGGGTGGGAACGCTTTCTCCTTATTTCCTTCTCGCTCTGTAGTGAGCCATTCATGTTTCCCTTTTCCACTCTCGTCTAGCCTACTAGCAAGCTCTCCGGGGCGCTCTCGCGGCAGGGCTAATTCTCCTCAAAACGTCTGCCAAGTAGGCCAGTTATAAAATCATTACTTGTGCTGATAAGTAAAAACAACATATCGTCCAATGTAAGGCAATACAGATTCCAGAATGCCGGAAATATTTTTGCTTGTGGAATCTGGCTGGGCTTTGCAATCCGGAATACCGCTAACTACGGTTGGAATCCGGAATCCAAGATCCACTGACAAGGAATCCCGATTCCAATACCTGGAATCCGGAGTCCACATTCCAAGACTGTGTTGGATTACCATGTATGGGGCGATTGTTTGCTGGATAGATTCCATTATAATGTATGCAGGAAATTACGACTTACCGCTTTCTTCAGCTTTTCGTTTAAGGCCTGGAATTTAAAGGCCGGTATTTCGGAAGACTTTCTTTTCTGAGTAAGAAGGGGCTGTCCAAAGAGAATAAAAAGAAAACCATGAGAAACAAAAAACTCACGGTCACTGAAAATTTAAAACGATGAAAACCAATTTAATTACAACAAGCTGAAATGTTTTGTTCTTTGCGCATACATACCCCTAGTTCGATTGTTAGAAATTTTTGAGAGAGTCGTGTTAAAAATGAAGGAAAACTTAAAATTTATGACAAATAACTGTTGCTTCATTGGAAGAAACTTCAATTTCAGTACAATCAAGGCAACAAATATGAGAACACGTCAATGGATCAAAGGCTACGGATGGTTGTTCCCAGAACTGGAGTCTTTGCAGAAGACTCTAAGCCGTGAGCTTACCGAAAGCCAAGGATCATCTAAGCAAGTTGCAGCATTTGGTCGCCTTCTGTATTGAGAAATAAAAACAATGAACAACATTATATCATTTCTTAGCCTTCATGTAATTAACAGTTTATTTCTTTAATTAAATCAGAATAGGGACCGGACTCGTGAATCCAAAAACGGATTTCTTTCCTAAATTCCGAGAACATTTATAGTATATTCCCTGAGTGATTAAATTGAATCAAAGATAAATAGGAATTTTAGGATTTATGATCCTGTTATTTTCTTTGGGGTATATCATGGCAAGCAAGTTTTTCATTGAAAATGTGTTGTTTCCGCAAGTTTACTGCTGTCTACGTTTTTCTTTATGTGACTAATTTAGGCGCATGGCTCAATTTTGTCACCTCGTCACCGACGATCTTGCTACCAAATGGTCGACTCGCCACCTAACTAACTAACTCGCCACCACTAAGTTGACTCGCGCTACCAACTAATTGCTCTGAAATAATTGACACAACATTAGTTACAACAGAACAATGAACGACGTACTTTATAGCTTAACACTAATAATATTAATAGGTTCCGCGCATGTGAAGTTCGCCGGACGTTTAAAAGACGACGTCAGGAGCCCATCAACGTATAAAACGTATAAAACGTGGCATGAGACTCCTGCACGCTCCAAACTAAAGCTTAAACTAGTGACGTATTTTCAAACCTCCATTTGCTGAAACACGTCCCACAAAATCACATGAGTTGGAATTTGTGTAGCTTACTTCAGTTTAACTCTCTCCTCAACAGAGGTGACGTGCAGGAGGACGTTACTAGGGCGCTTTCTTTTTCTCTCCCTTCAGCCTCCTAGTTATCACAAAGAGGCTTCTTCATGGTGGTTAAAAAGGCTAGTCGTGAAGGATATACTATCGAGACTTACTCGGGCTGACGAACGAGTAGTTTTTTTATCAGGTTTTCGGCCTCCTCAGTGGCATTACGGAATAAATTGGTTGGCATGACAACATTGGCAGCTCGGACTTTTGCAGCAACTTTTTCGTCAACATCTCCGTCATCATCAGCGTCTTCCACTGTGAAAGGCAATGTTGCACTCAATCTGTTGATACAAACAAGGAGGAGATGTCAGTCAATCAATCTTATAATCAATAAATTATTTTTATCGGTTAATTTGGCATGGCAGCTCGGATGGGGGATTTCTTTAAGTTAAGCTCCTTGTCCATAACAACTTCCGCCACCCTATCTGCGGATAGAATAAGTACAGATTCTCATTATTATTTTTCAGTGTTCTCCGCTGATTGTAGGTAACAAACAACTTAGTCTGATTTTGTCCTAGCTCGTTTCCCCTGACGGGGAGGGGGGGGGGGAGCTCTTATTAATTTCTTGTAGCTGTTATGCGCCCAAGGTCTCAAACGCTGACCCTGTTTAAGGATGAGACAAACGAAAACTGAAACCCTACTTAAGGCCCACACCTGAAAAAAGAGGCCCAGTTTACGCACTTGAATTGTAGCTGATATAACACAAAGCCTACAAGGACAAAAATGACACCCCATTTAAGGATGGCAACCCTCAAAACCATACCCTATTGAGCGGCACATACCTATCTTGCCCATATAAGGTATTCCCCCTGGCTCGTTTCTAAAAGCTCACTTTTAAACCTCTTCTCATCATACAGTAATCATAACAGCGACGCTAAAATGAACGCTTATGATATAATTTTAAGGACATTTGACTGCACCAAACTTTGTGGCTTTTAAAAGGGAATTTTAGATCTTTGATGAAATGAAAGTGATGTAATAGTCTTCAATGCATGGACTCAAGCTGATTGAATTTTCACATCGATTCACGCAGGCCATTTCTGAGTTGTGCCAAATGATTGTTTATTCTCATGCAAATAAAACTCATTTTCACAACAAAAGTTTTGTATTTAGCCTCATATTGAAACTCGAGAATGGCCAATTGAAATAGCTATCAGTTATAAAGGTTATTAATTGAAAGGGCTCATTGAAAACCTACAGTATGTAGAGTAGTATCCCCACGCTCCACATATCCGCGCCCCAGTGAGTTAGCTCAAAGTTGAGGACCTCAGGTGCTGAAAGAAAAGTGCAAAAGAGTAAATTGCAAAAAGGGTGAACGACTGAACTTACGTCACTTATTATCGGAATAAATAGTGGTTGGTCAGGACAGAGCGGACCAGACATCAATGACGCTCAAAGCTAGAATATTCCAGCCAATAAGAACAAAGCAGCTGCTCGCGTCTACTAATTAATTATTTCTTTATATCACTGGGGATGCTGGATTCACTTGACCGAACATGTGGTAATACGGAAAATATTCGGGCAATAACGCTTATTTAGAACGAGGTTAGACTGGCGTGGGGGCGCTTGATCTTAGTTTGAAGTGTTGCTCTCTCTGTCTTTTGTATTTCACTCCAGTATCAGGAGAAATTCCTTATTTCTTGGCGGAAAAAAGGCGCTCCTTATCAGTAGCTCTTTAAGAGAGGAGCGACTTGGCAAAGCTTGGGAACGAATGTGAATCGAATGGCAAGCGTGAAGACAATACAGCTGCCTGCATGCGAAGCAATGTTTTACTGGAGTGATAAAGCAAGAGGCAGAACTGAGCAAGGAGCGAGATCAAGAGGGGTTAGGAGACGGGAAACGTTAATCTCGTACCCAGATCTCCCACGGCCACTTTTCAGTGTAAAACAGAGTGAGATCTGGGTACGAGATTAGGGAAACGTTTACTTTTCTTTTTTCTCCCTCCCACCACTCTTTCTTTTTTTTGCTCTGGTATCCAATACCTTTTTGCGCCTCATGTGCAGTTGTAAAGAAACGACTGTTTTGCGGGCGAAGAATACGGGTGTTACCCGTAATGTGTGATTAGCTTACTACTAACGTCGACAGTTAAGACTAAGAAAGATCATTTTAGTTCAACTTTTGTCGCTCCTTGTGGGGACTTTAACGGTTACTCCCTGTACCCACCTGTGAATTCTGTCACTCCAACAGCGTCAACCAATTGACCTTCAGGAGACTTGATCCGCCTGGCATTTCCATAATCGATTAGTGTTAACTTGAAATCTTTTGACATTAAAATGTTCGCAGGCTATTGACATGAAAAAGGATAAGAAGCTAAGCAAATGTGCCTTGAGAATGCAAGGAAATCCTTGCCAGAGAGCATTATCTTTGCCAGCCTTGTTTATGTTAGCAAAGTAGTCGAAGCAGTACTGAATCCCCCGTCTCCATGAACGATTGACTACAGCACCGGGTTCAATATCTCTCAGTCTTTCTGAACAAAACGAGTCAAGGACGCTTCCTTTGAATTTATGAAAGGAGGACAAAGGAGTCAAGGTCATTTTGAGTAGTCGTAATATACCCGATAGTGGAAACTACTTTGGTCGTTTATTCAACTACGAGGATCATTTCCACTTTCATGTCTATATGCGCAGTTCAAAATGTGAGTCACTTCATATATCTCCATTCATGTCATTTCCACTGTCGGGTATATTACGAACTCACAATGGCCTGCTCTCCAGCTGGCTTGATTAGCTAAATGGATAGAGCGTTGCGTTCGGTCATCGCAAAGGTCAGGGTTCCATTCCCGGTCAAGCCTGAATTAATTTTCAGGTTCTTTTTCAACCGCTTAGTTTGAGGATCACTCCCCATTCTGCATCATTACATTAGACAAACACCGCAGGCCGACGGTGTGCACATTTTTCCCTCTCTCACCATCAATGCTCCGTTTTACAGGTATTAAAGCTACTTAAAGCGTTAAAGAAAGGAACGAAGTGGAAACAAAGATTTGAAGTCACAACTGCGAATCGAACGCCGGACCTCCCGCACAGAAGGTCGTGCTAATCCTTGCTTTCTCTCTAACCCGACTTTTTTATACTTGGTCAGCGGCCAACGAGCAATACGGTCATGTTTTTTGTCTCGTCTATTCTGGAATTTAACGTTTTTATCCTTGCCTATTTATTAGCACCTACAATATTTCTATGTTATTTTAGGGGTCCAATATTAGTTGACCGAGATGGGCCTTTCTCCTTTCCATTTTTTATTTTTTGCTTCTTTCTGTCAAACTTATTTTAAAAATGTAATGATCTTAAATGTATTTTATCTTTCACCTATTGTAAACTTTCAATGAATGACGGCACTGACGTTTGTCTGCGATTTATTTTGTATTATTTATAATGGAATGGGAAAAAAATCAATGAAAATGAAAAAAGTTCCAATAGGTCATTTCCGAGTTGCCATGCAAATAAAACTCATTATCACAAGAGCGTTTTTGCACTTGTCCTCGTTTTGAAAATGAGGGTTTCTGGAACTCGCAAATAAATAGCCTATTACCCCCTTGATGGTCAAAGCTTCTACCGCGCAACAGACGGGAGCTAGCTCAGCTAAGAAGGTAATACAACTTGATTGCAAGAGATCAATGTTTTACCCTGATATCAAGGTGAACAATATTCTGCTTGTGCAAGTAGGTTAGCGCTTCAATAAGTTGTGCAATTATTAACGAGGCATCCTCTTCACTGGCTTTGGATCTTCCTCCAAGGAATTCAAGTACATCTTGGCCTTCGACCCTTATAAGATAATAGAAACATTACAGGCGCAGGTTAAATTGCTCGCATTCGGCAGACATATTGTCATAAATCCATTCCACGGGGTGGTTTTCAATTTTCAGTAACACTGAGCCACAGCCGTACTAAATAGAGACAGGGTAAATAGACAATCTTACACCACCTGGTACATCTACTACTTTCCAAATAATTTAAAATTACAATCTTCTATGTTAAGCTATTCATAGCATTATAGATAACAAGTTATTACAAATAGTGATATTTACATACCTACAGACACTCGAACACATGTTTCGTTATCAATTTTTGGGTTTCAGGCTTCTCGTAAGGGGGATTTATTAAAAATCTGAATATTTCATTTGGTGACACATTTCGTTCACTCTTATAAGATGCTCATTTTTCAAGTTATCGAATAGGATCACGCTTCTTTTTTCCTGGTAAGCGGAACATACATTTAAAAAGTGATATTCATCCTTCATTTCTAGTTTACAAACTGGACATATTCTTTCTTCTGTCCTTCGCCAGATAAGGGAGGGTAAATATTTTATCACCCAGATTGGATGCTACAGAGTGAGTGTGCTAAGACCCTAACTAGCCAAAGACAAAAGAGGCGCTGATCATTAGAATGATGCTATAGCTCCTAACTCATATTCTACAAAGATCCCTTTATAAAGAGGATGCGAATATTAATACTTACTGGTCCATTAAAATCACGACGTATTTTTGAACGATGTATCCATCCTTGGCCATCAACAGCTTGTCGTGTTTGAATGTCTTCATGATGTCAAACTCTTGCTTGGCATTTTTTTCAGTTTCAGACTCGTATTTGATCAGCTTGGCTACAAGTTTCTTTTCTGTTTTCTTAGCAGAGCATGTTTTGATCACCGCATACTTTCCTCTGTTAAATGAATTTTAGGTCATATTTATGGAGCTAAAGCAGAGACGTTTTATTAGCGACAAACTTCAACAGAAAGCGAGGTCATTTGCCTTTCAATATGTATTAACGTTACCAAAATTAATTGTATTGCTGGGTCTCCTTACTCCTATAGAAAGGATTCGCTCAGAAAATAAGCAAAACCACGTCTCAAGAATGCAAAAAGTCCACTTCCGGTTTTCATTTGTGCTTCTAAAACGTCTTTGCTAAAGCTTCTTAATTGGTTGAGCTGACTGAGAGCAACCTAGGGGGAGCATATGGGAATCCCCATGTTTTGGGCATCCCCATTCCCAAAACCCTACTGATATGGGCATCCCCTTCTCATATCACCTTAACGATTTGGGTTAGGGTTAGGGTTACAGGGGATATTCATAGCTCTAGGGTTTCGGGAATGGGGATGCCCAGAATGCGGAGATGCCCATATCACTTTTGACGTTAACCTGCGTAGCAGACTTTTGAAAGTTAAGGAAAAGTGGAAATAAGATGTGCGCGTTTTCACGCGCCCCATATCCCCATTCCCCTTTCCTTAAAGAGGATACAATATTTGCCATGACCAACGGGCCGGATGACGGAGGGCGTGACTTTGAGGTTAAACATGGAGTTGGTAAGTGCAGAGGTGCAACCCGCTTTCCGTAGGGCCGTAACCTGCGTAGCTGGCGAGATTGGCCCTCGCAGCTTCACCGCTCGCTTCGCGTACAGGCTCCGCCGCCGAGAAAAAAGAAAAAACCACGGGCACAAGAATCCTTCCAGCTACGCAGGCTATGGGGTGAATCGTTTTTGATCCGCCTGTCGCCAGAATTAAGAAGCCAACATTAGGCTCTCTTCTCCGCCGAATCTCCCGCTGGGTGTTCCAATAAAAATGACAATAATGAAAAAATAGAAAGAGCGCGGGGGACGATGGGAAGAGGATTTTTTTTTCTCTTCTCCCCAGCCTCCCTACGATGCAAAGCGGCCTCTGCAGCGAAGAGAGAGAACTTAGGGAGGGTGATTGGCCCCTGGTGATATTGTTAAGAAAGAATAATAACTGAGGAGGTCTTTAAGGGCTTGGTTTGGCAAAAATTGATCGGTCAAATGAAAGGCTTTTTTAATAAGGCGAAATGGCATAGAACTGGTTCTTGAAAAACAATAAAGATCAATACAGCTACCCTGCTGGGTTTTGTTTGAGTCATTACTCAGTCTCATGTGTGGTCTATACCGAGATGTGCCAGTCCATCCAGAGGTTATACCTTTTGCCACTCTGACTGGTTATCACCTTTTTTTGGACAAGAAGGCTATTTTATTGTTCTGTTGTCTTGAGCTCTAAAGGAAAAGAGTCTCGAAGAGCCAGCGGCACATCTTCGTAGGACTGTAAAGAGAGACAGGCGCTAGAAAGGGAGGAGCTAACACAGTACATGTGAGAACGCCACTTCCTTTTCCTTTGGTCCTTCAAGACCTTTTCCTTACGAATTCCTTCCATACGTCATGTTAGCAATAAAACACAGACATGTTTAATGGAAATTAAAAAGAGATGTATTTTAAGCATGTTTATCCTGGTGGTTTAGTCGAGAATTTAACTTTAAAAAGGTCTTCTGTGATATCGGGTGCCATCTTCGAAAATATTTTATCCCATTAAATTGTTTATGAAAACTACTGTCTTAAAAACAAAACTTTTGAGACTTAAAATTACTTCTTGTCTGTTGTCAATCACAGTAATATACTAAAATGATTCGGTTACGAGTTAATTGCAAATGGATATTTCAAGTAAATTCCAGATGGTAATGCTCCGCACCACAAAAATAGAAGTGGCTTAAGTTGTCGGACTTTTCCATTTACAAGACAGGTTAATGTTTTCCTTTTAGGAAGGATATCCTGCAATCTTAAAGAAAACAGCCACAAAGATTGATTATGGCGACCCTGGGGTCAACATAAAATGGTAAATAGAGAAACGTAACCAGCTAGTAAGAGCTTCGCAAACTTCACAGTTGTATAAACACAAAGAGGTCTATTTTTCCTTTGCTGCATAGCTTCAAAATATCCGGTACTTCCTCGAACAAGAGGGTTTCGTGCTCAAATATTGTTATACTTATCGAATAAAATGTCCATAGGAATGTTACACACTTGTGATGCTCAAAAGCGGTGATAGAAGCCAACCACCTCCCACCGCCCCTCCCCTCTGGTTTTTTTTTGTATCATCTTTAAAGAATAAGTAAGTTGTAGAAAGGCTGCAATAGGCATACGAAAGGTGCCATTTTGATCGAAGGGGAAAAAGAGGAGTAAATACAAATATACTAGAATAGGGCTAAACCTCCGTCGAGAGGAGTCAGCCCTAACAAATTAAATAGACGTCCTTTAGGCAACAAGAAATTGCTTAATTCCAAGGCAAGTTAAAGCTTAAATTATACTATGAGGAAGTTAAGAAGATGAAAATATATGCATTTCATGAAAAAAAGCCTGCGGTAAATTCCATCATTGGCGGAAGTATGAGGTTCCTGTGTCCGTAAAGTATAATCAAATTCGACGCAACCATACCATCACTTCTCAATGTAACTTTACACTACTTACAAAGAGAAAACAAAGTATTTTGCATGCAAACCGTGTCAAATATTTCCCAAGTGGAATTAGGCGTGCTAAAACCTTCTTTAGCAGTTAGCTTTTCTCGTAAATCGCAAGAGATACATTTCACAACCATTCAAGTCATTATTGATAGTTGCAATTTTTGTGTGAGTTTAAATTAAATCACTTTAAGCTCGGTTCCAAATGATCAACTCTTTAAAAAGACTTTAAAGAAACGTATATTTACCTTCCAATTTCCTCGCCAAAAGCATAATATTTCTCGGGATTCTCTTTTACTAATTCCATGTTGTTTTAGCTAAAACCCGTGAGCTGACTTCAAGGACGATCAAGGACTAGCCAAGAATTTTCAGATAAGATGTTTACTGAGAGTAAAGGACACTGATATTCCTTTGAGAGCATTTTTGACAGACAGGCGTGACTTTCGATTGGTTATCTGCATACTACAAAAGCTTGAAAAGAATTCGTGGAACTAAGTGACGAAAGACAAATGTGTTCGTGACCTCTTTATTTTCTTCCTTAATTGCTGAGCTACGTGTTACGTTCCACAAATTCTGATATTTAAGTGATGTCTGGACTGATTGACGGATATGTCAAAATTGCGAAGGTCTTTAAATTTATGCAGTGTAACAGCCCATTTATCATAAGTTGCAAATGTCACACAGCAACGTTTGGAAGTTTTCTTTTCGTACAAAGTCAACAACTTTTTGATGATGGCCAAAAGCTAAACTGAATGACCTGTCCAAAATCCGCGGTGAGGCACGTGAACTCGGACGCTGCACTAAATTAATTCACTGTCTTTACTCACATGTTTGTAATTTTTCCCAAATTGCGCACAGTCTAGTCATCCAGGGAAATCAAAGACCGTACATAGTTCTGTCCCATTTTGTTCTTGAGCGTTGGGTGGGGTGGGGTGAGTGGGGGGCTAATCGATGTTCGTCGTCTTATCTACGGGTGCAAATTGCTTAATTTGGTCGCACTAAGGATGTTCAGTACCAGAAACCAACAATGTGCCCATACAGGTATAGCTTAGGTATCTGCTAAAGGAAATATCTGGGACTTATAATAAAGAAACTGAATTTATGCTGGAGAAAATTCTCTCTTGACTTTATATACTGCCTCCCTGACTAAAGTTTTTCTCTTGGATGTTGAATGTTCGGCAATAAACACTTTGGCAAGACCTGGAGGATCCTTCACATTCTTCTCAGCCAGTTTCGTCAAGAGTCTATAGTTTCGTACGGTTTTCGTAGAACGCCTTTAAACGTTTTTGGTAAATATGAGTGGTATATTAGGAATTGGGATGGGATGGGCAACTGAAACATCTTTCTATTTCAGAGGAGTTTCAATCCTTGGTGAAGCTCAAGCAATTTCCACTCCTCTCTCGAGTGTGGTCTTGTTCCTTCCCTTTAGGTCTTTTCGGGGATGGCCGAAGAGCGGGCTCATTTCCCGAATAGCGGTAGTCAGTACGTAGGAGCTTAAGCCTTATCACGTGACAAGGGAGCCATGATGGTGGCCAATACAAGGAAAAAGTTCAATGTCGTGAAAGATATTATTCATCCTGGATAATGTGTATAAAGAGTTTAGTTTTATTGTTTGTCTCACGATTGGCACTTTGATATTGACGATCAATATTAAAGTGACAATCGTGAGACAAACGATAAAACTAAACCCATTTAGTTTATACAAGAGAAAAGTAATTCGAAAAATTTACCTGCTTATGGAGTTTAGTTCCAGCGGGGAAATACCTCTTATCAAGGTTATGGGCTCCTGCTCTTACTGAATATGGCCGCCGTGAGAAACTTGCAACCCAGTGATCGTGAACTCAAGCAGCAGATGGCGTGGTCGCCTTGACGATTGACGGTTAATTTTTTTCAAGTTCTGAAGGTTGAAGGTTAAATTTTAGAGCTTTTGACGGTTGACTGTCATTAAGTGGAAATCTAGTACATGATCATGAGTGAAAGTAAATATCAACTTCTGTTTAAATTTCTATTAATTAACTGTTGTGTTTTGGAGGTTGCCTTGGCCTTTCACTTGGTGAATTTCAAAATGTTTTCAGACAAACGCAGTAATTTAATGTCTGGAGAGATTGTTTTTGAAAACATGGGAACTGGCTTTTCCAGTTCGAAGATTCTTCAGGAGCCATAAGACCGTGAAGATCAGCTAAAATAGCGAAATTTGAAATACCTGGAAACTTTTTGGCGGACAATATTGAATTATATGAAGGAAGACTATCGCAATTATATACGCAACTTTGGGAGTTGCGAAAAGAAATTCAATACTGAGCTGCATTTCTGACGCTTGACGGTAAAAAAATTGACTTTTTTGACGGTTGATGGTTAAAGTTTTGGTTGTTTGACGGCTGGCGGTAGACCCTCTTTCAAGTAAACCGTGAAAAAAAGAAGGAAAGAACGGTCCCATTATATATTGAGGAAAACGTATCCTAGAGAGATATTTTTGTTTTAAATAAACTGTAGTCTTCTTTTTGGGAAACTAATTGTCATTTCTACCGAACCTCGTCCATTTGTCGTCGCCGGCCTAGGTTTTTCCTTGGAAAATGGGAGGAGCGGGAAAAGCCCTGGGGACGAGTTTGATTTTAGGTTGCTTGGGATTCCTGTGCTGCATAAATTATTTTGGGGATTTTCGCGCGCGTGCATCTCAGACGGTATTGGGCTCGAGTGCTCATGGGACAGCATTCCGAATGGAGCTTCCTTGCCTTACTCGGCTCATGTCGCTGGTTTAGGTTACAGTTTACAGCAAAATGCAGGCAAATCAAACGGATGGTCCACCCGAAACATACAGCTCAAACAACAGTGTCGTTCTTTACGTTCAATTACAAGGTGAGTCCCCCGAAAAGCTAGAGACAATCGGCGTAAACAAGACCGAAGAGCGACTGGAAGAAGAATCGGAGACCGAGGAAACGACTCCTTCGTCAGATGATCTCGAACAGTTTGCGAGGGAATTTAAGCAGCGAAGGATCAAGCTTGGTTCCTCCCAAGCGGATGTTGGAATGGCTTTAGGGACACTGTACGGAAACGTGTTTAGCCAGACCACGATTTGCCGCTTTGAGGCGCTGCAGTTAAGTTTTAAGAACATGTGTAAGCTTAAACCGTTGCTCGCAAGATGGCTCGAGGAAACGAACAACAATAATGGCATTCCTTGCGGAGTGGACAAAGCTACCTCTCAGGTTGGAAAACGCAAGAAGAGGACCTCCATCGAGAATTCAGTGAAGAGTGTTTTAGAGACACATTTCTGTAACAATCCGAAACCGACCGCTCAAGAAATTACCTCGCTGGCAGAAGATCTTCAGTTTGATAAAGAGGTAATTCGAGTTTGGTTTTGCAACAGACGACAGAAGGAAAAGCGCATGACTTCGTTGGTCACTGCTGCCAGTGAAAACGCGATAAGCGAAAACGAATAACGTTTCCCATGCAATTGAACTGTGTGTGTTGTCCATGATAACTGTTGATATTTTAGCAGTCGGAATGTTTATAGTAATGTTCGGAAAATATCTATTAAGACTCGTAACACATCGGAATTGTGGTACACTCATTATTTTTGTGTTTCGCTCTACGATTGAATATTCTTTACATAAGGGTAAGGTATTTGGAAAGTATCTGTAAGTTGGGCATGAAGCATTATGTAATCTTTTAAAATTTTTTATTAAGGTTTTATTCAGTTTCTTTTGGGTTTTGTCATTGAATTAACCGAAAACCATTTGTAAGATTTAGCTGGCCTTGATACTACAGAAACTCAACAATTGTAGTTTGAGTGGTCTTTAATACTTTCATCAGTAAATTTGAACGGTACAAACTGTTTCAGCTAGATACATTGGGTCATATTTTACTTTAATTTCCTTGTTACATTGACTGGCTCAATGCTTCAACCAGCGAGTATGCATCAGTCAATTCCAGCTGAACCCAGCACCCCCCCCCCCCCCCCCCCCCACACCGGAATTCTACGGGACATTTGCCCACCTTGTCAGTGCCAGGGGTGGGGCATTTGCAAATTTGTGCTGCCTGGGGGCCAGGTCCCACCCTGGGGCCATTCCTGAGCTTTTGACACACATGCAGTTTCCTATCAGTTTATAGCTACAAAGAGGATTTTACTGGGAAAGAAAGCAGATTGGCTCATCTGTCAAGGACAAGAAAAAATTGAAGAGGGTTGTAAGGGTATGTTCTTGATTTTATGCATGCATTTCTTCATTGGTTATCAAGCCAGAATTTCACAGCGAAATTGGGAGCTGTTGACGTGAATCAACGTTTTTTGGTTATTGAATCAAATATCTGTTAATGTTTTTGGAAAACATCCTTTCATATTTATAAAGCTATTCATAACATATAACTTTACAGCACTCTATTAATTTTAATGTCAAAAATTTAAAATCAATACTAAAATTATAAACTGGTGCATGTTGTTGTGGCGTGAAATCTTAATTAGAATCATGGTGCTATTACAAAGGAATACATTAAGTGAAAGAAAAAATCGCACATTAAAATGCTTAAAACGGCAGTATTCGACTGTGCGATTGGTGGAAAATGTTGCAGTGTTGACGGAAGACGGTGTTTGCCCTCTTTTTTTCGTCCCCACCCAGGGGGATTTGACAGCTCAAGAGTCCCCACCCCCTGGAATTTACCATCCAAGGCCAAAGTGGTGGGGGGGGGGGGGGGGGCTGGGTGCAGCTGGAATATTTTTCTGTGAATTTTGGACATGGCCCAGGAGGTTCACTTTGACATAGCAACAAACAGCAAAAGAATCTCCCTACATAAGGACTTTGTAACCAGTGGAAGGGGTAAAATTATTGGACAAGATGAAGGTAAATGTCGTCCCTGTATCCTTGTGAAAGAGTGTGGTTTTTATGTTAAGGGGCCTATAATAAAGCTTTGTGTTTACAGTAATATGCTGTCAGAATTGTTGTTATTTGGTACGTTGTTTGCCATGGTATATCGATTATGGGCCTTTTTCCCAAATAAAAGCCAGCCCCTAACTTTGAGAACCACTTGGCCTCCATCATTGTAAGCCGTGGAACGTTGTTTTTGCTTTGTCGCTCTTCTCCTAGGAGTGTATTTCATACAATATGATGTATTCTGGATCTTATGCACCTGTCAAAATCCTGCCTAAGTATTGGGGGTGGGAAGAAGGGGGGGGGGGAGCTTATGAGAATTTAACCTATGGTGGTGAAAGTGAAAACTCACCAAGCAACAAATGCATGCATGAGTAAATTATGAAATTCGCTGCAAGTAGGATCTCAATGTTCTAAAATTCAATAACACACCCTTTTATTTGTAATCTTAATCTACATTTTGCCTGTCTGAGACTTTGGATGTCTATTAGAACACATCCCTTGATGTCTCATCTGCAAATCATGCATAAAATATCTACGACTTTAATTGTGTCGTTATTTGGTATAATCATGTGTTTTTACTATCTTAATCAAATGGTATACTGGTGCAATTAAGGAATAATTTTGCTTTTGTTTTGTCCAAATTCTGATAATCTCCCTTGTCTGAAGGTTGTGGAAATTATTGGAATTCGGACAAAAAGCGTGTTGAGATTATTCCTTAATTTCATTTGTCACCATTAATTTAACATACTTATTTTTATTTCTAACATATATTTCAACATTGATCGTCGCATTTATAGCAATACAGTTGAACCTCTAGCCATTACTGTCAGCCACCTTTCCACAACTTTCAATTAACTCTGCAAGCTTGTGAAAAGACCTCACTGTAGTGTTTCAATACTGCAGTCTGTCAGTTTTTATCACTTTCATCATTAGAAATATATTTTTTTGTTATATCGAATGTGGAAAGGACTATTTTAGATGAAGGTCTTATCAGTGGTTGTGGAGAGCTTACTGTAACTTTCTTATTGAGAGGAAATCTCCATCAACATTGGGAGCCCAAGGTATACTTATGTGTCCGATGTGAACCTTTGAAATTGTTTTTAGCAGACAACCTGTATAGCTAAAAATGTTTAAAACATTTCTTAAGTTCCCATGTTTTAAGTATAACTAACCTGTATTAAATGGTCACCTCTATTTAGTGGACACCAGCGAGCAGGGTCCTATGGGTATCTGCCCAAAACAGGTTTCACTGGTTGTTTCCTATTTACAAAAACTTTCTGGAAAATCTGGTTGGGAAGTGAATGGGACCTGACTCTTTGGGTTGTTACAGTGGAAAAATGTCCATATCTACAAATACTTCATAATTGCTAAAAATGTCACTTTTGACTATAAAATTACAGATGGTTATGCATACACATTTATATTACACCATTACACATGTGGGTGCCCTGTGGTTGAACTAAACATGACACAGCATACATTACTTATGACCAAACATAACAAAATATAGTTTAACTGGACAGTCAAATCCTGATCAAAATCAAAGGTGCTTTTAAAAAGGTGTAAAATTTAATACCTGAATGTTCTAGGATGTTCTTTGTCAGCAGAGAAGAGTTTAGGGAGGGAGGAGGACAAAGATCCCAAGGCAAACAGGTATGCCACTGATCTCTTTGGTTGCAGGACAAAAGCCCCAAGGCAAAGGGGTATGAGCTGCTGAACAGGGTATGGTTTTCGCAGTCTTCAGTCTTATTTATTTCTGGGTGTACGATTTCAATATAATAGTTATTTAGCGTCTAAAACAGGGTGTCTTTTTGGACCGGAACCCTTTTAAAGTGTGTAAAGTTTGTTGCAGTTAAAAGTAAAGCTTAATTCTGTATGTGAAATGAAATGAATCAAGGTCATGAAATAAGGTCTTTGTCTTAAACAGAGTAGCAAAAAGAACCATTTTTCTTTTCTACGTTAAAAACTCGCAAACTTTGTCTCTTTAAAAGAAAGCTCAAAACATTTTTATTTAATGAATTTTAATTTAGTTTGTATATTTCTTATATTTGTAAAGCGTGCTGAGATTATGTAGCTGTGGTCTATAATAATTTTACCATTATTATTATTACCCAACCTTCCTTAAGTGCCCCTCCCCTCCCCCCTCCCCCCCCCCAGGCCAAGGAGGTTTCCGTGCGAAAGGGTAGCCTGTTTCAGCTCAGGCGTTCAGATAGTGGAGTGCAGCGCAAAGTCAGAAATCGGACATTAAATCACATCTTCTTACGCTGTCCCCACAATCTGAACGCCTGGGACAGGCCAGAGAAAGACAAGGAAATGGAACTTCGGCCATCATCTCCTCCTTTGTTTTAGATGAAGAGTCAAGAGTAAAGCACATTCTTTACGTGCGTAACACGTAAAGAGACGACCAATTTGCTGACCGTCGGAAGTTTGTGGTTTCCGGACAGTGTTGATGCTACTTGTATTGCAGATGATCTCTAGCCAGATATGGCGTAAAATTTGAAAGACCATTTTGATAGAGGTAAAACTGACAGCAGAATTTTTTTGGCAATTCTTAAAACTGACCACAACACAGAGGTCTTAGCTTTTGTCTCTTTTAGCCCAGATATCGACATACAACTTTTCACACGATCACAACATTTCCATATTAAACAAATTAGTTGACAGAACTTGATAAAAGAGCAAGGCATTTTCCCTTTGCTGATTATTTGAATTAATTCTTTTACCCTTTTCTTTTCTTAGGAACTGAGTTACGATTGATAATAACCTTAAAGAATTTTGCTATCCAAAGTATTAAGCCATCGCCCGATAACACCACACCTTCAGATATTACCCACTTAGGATGCTAAGTGGAGAGAGGCAAACAAATTTTGAAGGAAACAAGGGAAGGTTCAGTTTTGCCCTTGGCCTGTGCCACAGACGAAACTAAAGCTAACCCACAACATTCCGGATGTCTTTTCGTGCCGCCACGAAAAGCAATCCGGTATGGTACGAACACCTATAATTATGTGACTCTCCACTTTAGAGATCAACTCGGCGCAGATTCGCTCCGTTACAGAAACCGCGCTAAAATCACGGTTCTTATGTGTGAACAGAAGCCCTGTATCCAGTCTGATTTTCGCGCCGGCGCAAAAGCTACTATCCGGTGTAATGTGAACACAGCCTAAACCTTTGGTTAGATTACGTCTGTAACGCTGGGGGGAGGGGGAGGGGGGACGAATCCCTTATATAAGGGGCGGGGATACTCGTCGTCTCGCTTAGGGGGTGTAAATATCGGATTTTGGTCTCAGTGTGTACTGGGCAAAACGCCATTATATTTAGCCGGAAAGGTTTCTTTTAGGGCTGTAGGCAAAGAAATATATAAAATAAATATTTTCAATCCGTTTTATTCACTCGATTCTTGTAATCAAAGTTTGAAATGGTCTCTTTTCGGGTCAAAAAAGGGAGGGCCACCCGTCCCTCAGGAGTTCCCTCCCGGCTGCAACTGTAACGCAGGCTAATCTAGCCTTTAACCCTTGAACGTCGGGTGGAAAGTCAAAAGAGCTAAAGAAAAAACATCACTGAGCTTTAATGAAACAATCAACAATCAAATTTATACTTCGAAAATAAAGTTTATTAGATTCTGATATCGGCATAAAAAATGCATGACAAAATTAAATATCTGAAAAATCGTTCTTGAATCATTTGATGGCAAAATAACAGCGGACACAAAATAATAAAAAAAAAATTAGGAAATTTTCAAATTTTACTATCGCTACCATTGTACTCATTATAACTAGAAAGTTTTCAAAACATATACTTACAAAAATATGCACATTATCTAGGGTGCTGCAAAAAAACATTACAAAACTATACAGCCGCCTTCCAGTACGAATTAACAATGTTGGCACTTCCTAAAAAAATAAATACCTCTTGCGGCCGTACAAAAATAGTAAGGATATACGTGACATTTAATTTCATAAAAATGGTTACAAATTTACTTTTAAAGTGCTATAATTCAACTATCTGTGTTTTAACTGAGTAACGGCAGCTAAGCATTACACTGCTGTTAGAAGGGAATGTGCCTTTTGGCCCTTTTTTTGTAGGTACGCAAATCTACTCTTCGTCTGAGTCCGGTGAGTCGTATGGGTCCTCACTGAAGGTCCTAAGGACACAAGATGCAGTGACCACATCTTCTTTGTCCTGGCAAAGCGAAAAAACAAAAGTGAGGTACTGTGCAAGAAACAACAAGAGATCTCCCGTCAACGATGAGATGCTAATTCGATCCATTGCAAGGCCGTGTGTCATAAAAGCTAATGATGGACCATGGACCATTGATCACTACATGTACGTATGAATTCGGTATTGCTTATCAAGTTTTTACGCTTTATTATCATCATTATTATTTTATACCTTTTTCATGAGTTGCTGGCTAAGATCTTTAAGCTTGGAACTGTTCACGTCTGATGAGCGACGTTTCTGCAAATTGTCAGCCTAGAATAACAACAAAATAGCAAAGCTTTGACAAAGAAGTCAAGAAATCAACAAACGGCAAATGCAAATTAGGACGCTGGTATATCGTCTAGTTAAATTGAAAGAAACGTACACTTAAGGTGCCCCGAACCTAATTACGTGCGTGTTAGTTACGTGGAACTTTAAGAAGATTTTATTTATTTTCTTGAAGGTATCAAAACATTTAAGACATCGGCATTTAGGTAAATCCAACTAGTGGTCCTTTATCAATGCTGCGTTCTGATTGGTGGAGCTACTACCCGGCTATACGAAATCCTACGACAGATTTCCCCCTAACATCAACAAAAGAGCCTCAGGGCTCTCCAGATTTATATAGGCACGGTTGAAGTCAGTCGTGACCATACAACTTGCTGTACAAAATGCTGGTTAAATTTAAACTTAAAGTGAATGCTACACTAACACATTTGTGAAAGCTGACGAACGAACAGCGGAAGGGTACCGACGAACTATCTCCTAACCGAAAGGGTACTCTTACCTAAATAGGGGTATGATACACAAAGTTTGCCGACAAGAAATCAATTAACCCTTTCAGCCCTAAAGACTAAGAGTGATCAGCATGAAATTTCTCCTTATAATATCAATGCTTTAGAAAACAGAGTAATCATGAGAATTAAGGTCATGATCGGGGAAGATGAGTCTAATTGATATTTCAACAAATTCTTCCTACTACTTCTATTGAAAAATTATAAGGATAGTAAATGAGAAACTCAATTTTGATATTAGGGTTTAAAGGGTCAAGCAGAACAGTATTTTACCAGAATCCAGGGATGGTTTTTGGCTTGTTCCACTGTGGGGCGTTTCCTGAAGAAAATCAATAGAAACATCGTTGATATATAACAACCGAAACCCTTGAACTACGACATTAAGTCACAGCAGTGAGAACTAGTACCCAGGTTTTGTCTTTATTAGTCAGGGAGGCACCGTACTTGCGAGACAAAGCTTAAAACGGTGGACGAACAACTTCAACAAACGAATGAGTTTTCAACAAAATTTTATACGGGGAGGCTCCGCCCTGCGCTACAACCCCTTACTTTTCTATAATATATACTATTTTTGGCAGAAAAGGTACCCCTTTCGTATCCTTTTTATTGACAACTGGTATCTCTTTAATATACTAGTTTAGAGCACTGGATCCCTTGTAACTGCTATAAATGCACTGTTTTAAATATTAAAAAAAAAATCAATAGCTAGCTCGTTGTTTGAACGAGGCTAGCCGTACAAATACAAAGCTTTTTCTTGGGACAAAATGGCCGCCGCGTGACAAAGGTCTATAAACCAGAACGTTTTTCCGTCTTTTTCAAAGCCATAAACAGTGCTTGCTAGCCCTTTCAGTTAAGTCCTTTCACACACTGAAATGACAGATTTTCTTACCCTTTCGTATAGCTTAAGAGGTAATACCCTGCCCTTTCATATACCAGAAGCCTGAAAAAGATACCCCTTACAGGCGGAGTCTCCCCCATGCCCGGGGCCTCTCCGTAAAGGCCATTATAGGTTGTACTCTCCCCCCCCCCCCGCCCGGGGAGAAAGGGGGCGAATTCCTGTCTAGAGTTTATGCGTAATTGGCCTGTTATCAGGAAAATAATAATACAAACAACAAACCCGAAAACTGACAATACGTATCTGGACTATCTGGGATTTAAGCATTTTCTGAAAACTAGACATTTTACAGAGAATTCGAGGCTTGTTGTAGCAGTTTGCCACCCAGCAATTCTTTAGGTTTTGATCGGCGCTGTTTCCTTAAAATCAGTTTTATATTCCTCGCTTTCCATAATTCATACGACGGATATGTCAGTTCATGAGCTATTCTTGAGCAAAGAAATAATCAGGTGAAAAATGTAGTGGTGACCGTGAGCAAGGTGGACACGCGTGTTTCCAGTTCCTTTGCGTGCATCGTTTTTCTTCAGCCCTAGATTTCTTACCGCGACGCCTTATCTTCGATGAGTAGGTATACTAATGATACAAACTGCAGATAGGGTTCACAAGGAAATTAAGAACCTAGTCAATGACATTTTAAGGAGCAGTTTTGTTTTTCAAGTTTTCTTCCTTTCAATCACAATTTCGATACCTAACTTGTAGCCGTAGGACTGCCATCAAGACAAACAACACAACGCCAGGCCACGAAATGTCTAAACTCCATTCGATTCAATCCACGTGACATGCGCAAGAGCATGATGAAAATTATACATACAGCTGATTCAAAAAAGATTGCTTTGGTCATTGGGAAATGTCAGATTTGCTGGAGTAACCACGCCCATGCTCAAAACCAGCCAAAACCAGTTGCTTGCTTACATGGAGATGGGGGACCCCAGGTAGGTGAGGTAACCCGCTTAGGTAGGGTAATTCTCCTGTCAATATAACCTCTCATTTTAATTTGATTAGATAGGTGGGGTGACCCGCCACATGTTATCTCACCTACCTGGGGTCCTCCACCTTCATGTAAACAGACCCTAAGCCTGTAGAATGACACGCATACATTTTTTTGCGCTATTTTGCGGAAGGCTAACTTACATATTCCTTAAAAACAGAACATACTCAAATTCTAACATTTTTTTCCTACACGCCAATCTAGTATAGTAAAATTTAAGGAATTTTCAAGGATAAGAGACTTCGGACTTCCTCTAAATTCAAGCACTTTTCAAGACTGTGCGAACTCTGGTAAATAACAACTTCGCAGGTAATTTTTTTTAATTAACACTACTGTAGGATAATAATTATGAAGACCTGTCACATTACTTACTCCTGGTCGAAGGTTATCAGGGAAGAAATCAAGCTTTTAACTTCTGAGGTGCAACGCTGGAAGGCCTTGGAATCAAAACTCCATTTGCACCTCTTGACTAATTTGGCTACCGCTTCGTCTTCGTCTTCGTCTTCATTTTCTGTGGTTTGCGCTGCAAACGGTAGTTCACCGCTCATTCTATAAACACAGATGATGGGACTTAGATGATGGGACTTAGCTGAGAGTGATCAATAGGAAGCTTAAGCAAAGGCGTTTTTAAGCGACGCACGTCAACCGAAAGTGGACTTGTTACATTCCTGAGCAGTGGTTTTGCCCAAATTTTCAGTTAAATCGACTCTAAAAGTGTAAAGAAACTAAGCAATACAGATATTACAGCGTCAAGGCATAGTAAAAGTCCTCACTTCCGGTTGACGTGCGTCTGTCAAACACTCCTTTGCTTAGCCCCTCCTCCCCCCCCTGACAAATAGTTTCCCTTATAGTATGAATGCTTTATGACACAGAGTGGTCATGGGCACTAAGGACACATCACAATAATCATAATCACTCTGTCTGGCACATAAAAGGCATCGTTGTTTTGTCCAATCATACTGCCACGTAATAAAATGACGTCAAGCGAAATATCGATTGATTTCAAAAGCCACGAGCGCTTGTATTCGTTCCGTAAGCAAATCAGATTGCTTTAGAATTTTCTGTTTTATTGCCCGCACTTTGGTTATCACTAGTATATACTTACAGAGCGTATAAAAGTACCCCAATGCTCCACATGTCTGCTGGACCACTGACAAGATAAGGGTCATCGAGATCTACAAGCTCAGGGGCTGAGAAAATGGCAAAATTTATATGAGTTCACAACGCAGACCGAAAACAAGCCCTTTCACTCTCAGCCAAAGATGAAATTCAATTACAATTTTCAAAGTTCAATTCGGAAAATGCTAGAAAAAAGTCGGGAGAAAATCTATCTATGTTAACTTTCACATGAGACCTTTCCGACATATAGGCAGGCAGATCAGGTGGTTAATCCACTAGAATTGATATTTGGGACTCACAGTAAGGTTGTGTGCATTACACCTGAATGGAGTCTACCCATAACTGCCGCTATCACGGCAAAGAGCCCAGAAGTGTGACCGCTTTTAATTCATTTTCATTCTTTCGTGCAGATTTAATAAAATCAGAAGCCGGCGGCAAACTGTCCTCGACTTCTGATTGGTTAATGCCTCCACGAAAAAATGTGAATTGATTAAAGGAGGTCACCCTTTTGGGCTCTTTGCTGTAAGCCCCCCACCTTAAGGCCCATCTGCCTGTAAACAAAAAATTCATCCGGTTATAAGCCCCCACCCTGGAATATAACCCCCGCCCAAATGTATTGTATTGAATTCGATTTATTACGGCGTTTTGAAGCCCAGTTCTCAAACTCATTAATAATCCATAAAGAAAATTCAAAGGAAATTAATGTTTAATGAGTGTTTGGATATCAGATGAAAAACTGCTCATTTTTGCATCCTTAATTTCTCCTTCAAAAATGATTTTGTTTGAGAAGAAATATCAAACATTCGACACAGTGTTTCCTCACCAGATGAAACACCTCGAAGTTCGTCAAAAATACTCCGCTGCGCGTCGTATTTTCAACTCTCTTCTCGGTGTTTCATCTGGTGATGAAACACTGCATCTCATGTTTGATATATTACTTAAAAACTAGCAAATGCAAAAGTTATTGTAACCAACTCTTCTATAGCTTGTTAGAAGCGCTTGGTCTATTCCACTTATAATCCCCCCCGGATATACAATCCTTCGTTTATAAGCCCTCCTAAAACCCCTCACGAAGATGCAAAGGCGACGGCTTATAAGCGGTTGTTAACGGGTTTTTTTCCTTTAAGATTTCATACATATTAATATCACATTAAACTAAATAAAACGACAACAACAACAAACAAACGGAGGGTTACTAAACCCATTTATTCCCAATGCTAAAGCCGTTATTTAGGTCGATAAAAACAAGTCCTATACTGTCGACATCCCTTTCTCAAAAGGGACACACCTATCTACTCAATGTAACAAATGAAATAGATTCACTCTGTTTACTGATTATCTCAACTTACCCGTGAAAGAGTTATAGCTGACAATAGCCAGGTTCTCGCCTTTTTTCCAGTCCTTCGCTTTAATTTGATGAGCACTTCCAAAGTCGATGAGCTTCAGTCCGAGGTTACTCTTGGCAATAAAAATGTTCGCAGGCTGTTAAGCAAACAAAAAACAATCATATCACATATCGTTTAGTCCACTGGTTTTGTTAGAGGACAAATCGTGCTAAATTTGCCCGGGGGGAACTTTTTCACTAAAGAAGGGAAGTCCATAGCCTGCGTATCGGGCGCTGGTTATTTTTAAGGGCGAAGGGAGAAATTCCTCTTGCGCGCTCTATAGAAACTAAGCATAATTGCAATCCATGTCAATCTTTTTCAAGTTTGTCCAGCCGTGCCTCATTTTGTATTTTCTGTTTTATTTATACCTTCCTATCTTCTTTCGAGCATTTATTTATTTGAATTTTTTAGTACAACTTTGGTCGACCGACTTACCCGCAAGTCTAAGTGGACTATGTACTGACCATGAAGATAGCTCAATACATCAAGGAGTGGTCGAATAACAAAGGCGATATCCTCTTCGTTCGGCCTTGGTTTGGATGCAATAAAACTAAGAATATCTTGTCCTTCCAATCTGACATGGGTAAAAATTAAACAGAAGTTGCTGTAGCGAAAGTCATGAATGGTTTGTCATTGATACAAAACTGTGAAAGGTTTGAACACAGGAGTCATTTCAAAGGTAGGTTGAATTTGATCGTCCGGGTGAACGTAGTCCACTACCGAGCTGTACTACTCCTGTGGTACTTTTATCATTATTTTTAAAGCAAAGTGGCTTCAATTTTTAGTCTGAGAATCAGACTTCTAAGCAGAACTGTGCTTTTGTATTTCCAAGCGATCATAATAAGATGTGATCTTTTGGTGTTTTGAAAATTACTTAGCTTTACAAATTGGTTCTAACTTTGAATATGCAAATGAAATTTCCCAGTTGCACTCAAAATTACAACTGTACTTCTGCCATGTGAAAGCTCTACAGCAAAGGCAAGTGGGCAAGTGTTTGTGTTTCAGTAACTGACAAATGAAATTGGGCTGAACACTGGTTCTTTAGAAGGTGTTACCGAGTTACATTGTTTTCGGTTGCGAGATTTTGTAGCCAGTCACAGCGTGTAGTGATTACTTCAAGACCCTCACAAGGAGAGAATCACTGAGTCAAATTCAATCACAACTTAAATCAACTCTCAAAAAGTATGTGTCCCTCTTACCTCCAGTAATACAGACACCAAGGGGACATATCATAGTGTCCATATTATCTGGGTGTCCGTATAAAGCGATTACAGTGGAACTTCACTCTACAAACAACCGCTTAATACACCCACATCTTTATAATGGGCAGTTTCGTCACTCTGTCTTGACAGTGAAAGGTCTCATATATTTTCTTTAAAAATAATCCGCTTACTAAGGTCACCCAGATAACAGGGTTCCACTGTACTTTTAGAGAAAATATGACGTTGGGACAGACGAAACTGTCCATTAGATATGAGTGTCCGTTTTAAGCGGATGTCAGTAGAGCGCGATCCCACTGTAATCAACTTAATATGGACACCTGGATAATATGGACACTATGGCATGTCTTTCTGGCTTTTTTTTTTTTACGAAAATACGGGAGACTTCAGTGCCGGGACAGACGATACTGTTTATTATAGACGGTATCTGTAGAGTCGGGTTCCACTGTACATATGGGTGTCTCTAGACTGGGGTTTCACTGTACAGATGCGTGTCTGTATTAAGCTGGGCTGGGTTGTTCAAAGCTGGGTTAAGATAACCCAGGGTTAGTGTGAAATTTGAATTCATATATGAAAGCTTAAAAAGTGAATTCAGTTTAATTCCTAATTTGAACAAGTTGATGATTGGATGCTCTTAAAAATAACATAGGAAATTATCGAAATTATAGAATCATTACCATTAAATTAAATTATAGAAAATGCTTTTTAACAATAGAAAAAGAAACCGGGGTAAAATTTAACCCTGGGTTAAGCGTTAATCAGCCTTCGAACAGCTAGGCCCAGGTGTCTGTAGAGTGGGGTACCACTGTACATATGGGTGTCTGTGTTAAGTGGGTGTCTGTAGACTGGGGTTTCACTCTACACATGGGTGTCTGTATTAAGTGGGTGTCTGAAGAGTCGGGTTCTGCTGAACATATGGGTATCTGTATTAAGTGGGTGTCTGTAGAGTGGGGTTCCACTGTACATATGGGTACATATGGTGTCCATATTAATTTCCATTATACTTACAAGTCCATTATGAGGACGATGTATCTCCTCATGAGGAAGGCGTCACGTAACATCACGATTTTGTCGCTTTTTACTTTACGCAGGATTTCGAATTCTTGGAGCGACTCATCTCTGTCTGCATCGTCGTCATACTTGATGATCTTAGCTATATAAGGCTTCTTTGTCTTAGCATCCAAGCACCGTTTGACAACTGCGAAACGACCCCTGAAAAGACAATGAAATTTTTTAAGCTGGGCTTTGCATTCACGAACAGCATTTAGAGCAAGACAGAAACAAACTATTATTTCCGTGTCCTTTCCCTTCTCGCCCACAGTGAAGATTTGAAGTTTATCAGACATTATTTATAACACATTTACTGAACTGATTCGGTCTTACCGTGCTAATTCGTGTTTAATTCCCCAATATTTATCCACACTTTCCAGCTTGAGTGGTATTCCACCTGAGGTGTAGCGTTTTGCGACAGCTTCTGGAGTATTTGCTGCTCCGTTCGAACCTAGACCACGTAACCATGACCACAAAACAGTTAGACCAAGGGAAAAAGCTGAACTAAAGCAGTCCCACGAACGAAAAAGCGAAACTCCTGCTGCACAAAACTGCTTGATACGCGGAAGACTGTACTTGGATATTTTACACACTGAATTCAGCTACGGTACATGTAGTAATTTCTTGTTACTGAAACTTTTAATTGAGGCGTTCTAAGCAGTACTTTTTCACTGTATTACTTGTTTGTTTTTAAAGAAATTCTGGCAAAATGGAGTTTACGAAAGCACTGTCACAGCATTCAAACATTCTTCATTCCAGAGTAATGAAGCAGCAAGAGAGAGAACTAGACCTTTAATGCTTTTGTGTTTTGTTTTCCCACTGCCGACAATGCGATGTCACCTTACAAATCTTTCAAATATTGCACTATCCAGGTGCATTTGCGTGCATATCTACATAAATAGACAATGGCAAATTTTCTTTTGAATCATTAGGTGGTCTGAATACACTCTTTTCACGTACACCATACTGCACCCTGCTTACTGTTACCATTTCCTGGGTATTACAGTCGTCCCCCCCAAAATCGAAGGTCATGATTATGAATTCTTTTTTTTTTTGGACGGAGCGGGGAGGTAACAAGGTGCTTTATGGATTTATGTGAAAATGGTGATTAAAATCTACAAGCTAAAAAGGTCCATAACTCTAAAAACGTTGAAGGAACGTAAAGACATTAAACACGAAAAAAAAAGCTACATTTCCTTTATGCTGCTGTCGTTTTGTTAAATGTCTCATTCAAGTTTGAGAGATGTTTTCGGAAAGAAGCAGTTTTCGCACCCAGGAATTTCATCTCTTTCTCGACTATTAAATTTTAATATGAGGAGGGGGGGGGGGGGGGGCTGATAATAAACAAATAAGCGCAAAAGAAAGACTTATAGGCTAGATCTAAACTACAATAGGCACTGATGCTTATAACATGGCGGACTGGAGATGCTAAATCATGTTCATCTTCATGGTGTTGACCCAAAATGCAACCGGAAAGTTTTTTCGGGCGAGTAACTGTTAATAACAAAAACAAGGAAATGTTTTAGCGTGGCATGCATGAAATTCAAATGAGCCCTTGCAGTTAATGTTCAGTAAAACAACTTAAAACATATAAGTAACGCTTCGGTAATAAAATTATTCTTCAATGTATCTTTCGCTTAAGCAAAGTTAAATTTGTTCCTTTTACATTAAGGCACTCATCAACAAATGACCAGCATGATTATGACAACCCATTAAGAATTAACAGATTATTAGAACTGCAAAGTGGCAGACACGCAAGTAATAAAACGCAAGTCAGCGAATGAAAAAAAATAAAATAAAAAATGATAATAATAAAAAAACGAACGAGGCAATCTTTTTAGGACTTAATGAAAAACCGAGCCCACATGGGCCTAAATCTGCAAGCCCTGGAAACAGGCGCCTGTCGAATTTGCTATATTAGGGAAGGCAAGACAAAAGCGCATTAGAAGGTTTCCAAAAATTGCAAACAAAATTTTTCCCACCAGTCAAGACGAAAGGACTCATCACCACCTAATTCACTTCAGTCCGGTTGAAAAGGTATCACGGACCGAAAATGAAAATACAAAAAAAAATACAAGAAAACAACTTGGCTATATACTGAATCGGCTTTCATATCATAAACAATTTATCCATATGTAAGACAGGTTGGTAGGAAAACAAAATGAACGCCTGACTGCTCCTCTGGATTTCCAACAATCTCTGCTATTCAGGCGGCGATAAAAAATTCCAAAATAAAATATAAAGGTCTTGTGCAAATGTCTGTTACTCAGTTTACGTCAACGACCTCAAAAACTGTCGTCTTTGGGGAATAAATATATAAAGCAATGGGATTTAGCCTGATGACATGAATACACAGTTTAGCTGAGAAATACTCTGCGTATCTAATAGACAAGGCACTTTGACGAAACTTATAATTTGATCAGAAGATAATAAGAGTTCTTGTTCCGATAATTTTAGTGAGTTGGTAGAGAAAAGACAACAATTTGACTCTATTATTGCTCTTAACCCATATACAGTAAACACAGAATTATATGTAGAATTTACACACATTTACGGGTTAGAGCGGTTTTCACTTGACTGTCGAAAGGGATTGGTTTTGGTTTTGGTTCTACTACGCCCTTTGGTTGGCTAGTGTATTTACTTTGGTTTTGGTTTTACGACAGTCAAGTGAAAACCGCTCTAAGTTTCTGCATGAATAGCTTGGTTAGTATTCGACATGAAATAGTGAACTGAAAATGCACAATGCAGTTGAAAAAAATGAAATTAATAATAAGAAATTTCACAAGAGCGAGTTAAATCTTTGCAAAAAGAAGGAAATAAAGTATTAGCCACGTATGGTACGAAATATATACACTCACCGTTCGTCGAGGGCGAGGAAACTTAAGCAATGCAATGGAACTAGAGAAAATTAACTCCAATTTTGTTTAAATAAAAACTGTTGGCCGACTTTAAGAAAATCGAGCTTAACCCACTCAAAAGAATTAACAGGGCAGATTTTCTTAGCCAAGAACACTATAACAGAATTCCAATGAAGTAGCGCGAAAGGAGCATGGATGAAAACGTTAGTCGCAACAAGAAACTGTTCAGTCTACGGTAAAAACAACTTCTACATGTAAAAAGTTTGCCACTTACTCGACATAGTGTACGTAATCCAAGTTGAAAACTGCTCAAAGTTTCAGGGATACAAATACAAATAAACTAGATGAACCTCAGTGTTAAAAACCCAAGAATGAAAAGCTCTATGATGTGCTATAATAATTCCTGTCAAGTTAACAGCAAGAGTTCGGATTAATTAACCTGTCACGCAATTCTTTGCTCCGCCGTAAACTTTGTCTGTCCATAAAAACTTGCTTTTCTACGAACTAGCTGATAAAAACAATTCTATAGGAACTTTACCGTTACAATTTTGTCTAGATGTATCTGCTTTCTAGTACTAAAAACGCCAAAAACAAAACAGGAATGACCATGGCCGGTTCGGGTCCGCTGTTACTATAAACAGTATGCTCCCCCACAAAATGAAGACGACAAACTGTTGGTCTTTTATGGTCTCTAATACAGGAGTTTAGAAAACTCTTATATCAGCAAAATAGAACTTTTAACAGTTTAAAAATGTGCCCCGTTCATTTTAAATGGTCTAAATGACGATCCTGGTAACTCTGAGGGATTTTAGAGGAAACAGAAAAGTTTTCCTTTTTTGGAATTTAGCCGCAAGGTTTCTTTGTTTCTTATCTTTGCTTCATTTACGACGAACGAATCATAAGAATCGAAAGAATCCCTTCTAAAAAAAAATTCTGATATCACAGTATGATACAAGACCACACTTCTACAAATCTAACAACAAATGACCTTCTAGTCAATTCACCTGAAATAACTTCAAATACGCCTCTCAAGAAAGATGTTCGATCATCTAGCGTGCTATTAAATGCAACCTTTGGAAAAATACTTATTCCGTATAGCGTCTGTGATAACCTGCTTTCCAACTGGAAATGAAATACGGAAAAAGGTAAACGCCATTTTCCATTCACTTTTAACAGCTTGGTAATTGATTGAGATTTAAATCTACAAAAAAATTTCCTACTTCAAAAACAGGCACAAAAGACAGATTTCAATAAATGAATTTTCTTTCAAGCGGTGACACAGTATGTTTTGAGCAAAAGACACAGTCGGTAGTCCCAAAAAGAAAATATTCATATATATTATTCAAGCTTAAAAACGCCGACCTGGTAACATTAGGTGACAGAAAACGTTACATAGATTCCAAAGGGCCATGCAAATTGAAAAAGACCTATGATAGTCGGAAAAACTCTCACCACAGAATTCAAAATGCCTGCTGTGTTTTACAGGACTGAAAAACCTTGAAAAAATGGGCTTTCGCCTTCCTCCCTGACAAATCCGCTTCTTTTTTTTCTGGTCGCCTTTGTATTACCAAAAAAACATCAATGGAACGCGAGTCACGCGATCACTCTTGTCTCTGCCACATTCCAGTTAGCTCAAAATACACAGTTTCTCTGATTTAAACATCTAAGAACGATAATTAAATCTAAGAACGTTAATGTTAATAAATTAAAAGAAACAAAAGTATAGCACTCCTGCTAAAAATGTACGTTACTTACGTGAAACCTGAAACGCAAAAATGATGTTAGACCAAAAATTAGACGTATATTAAGATTTTTTAAAAATCGGTTTTTTTTCCATCCTTCTTCTTCAAGGCAATCTTGCCTTTCTCATTTTAACTTTTTCAAATTCCGATAAGTGCCGATAAATTTAAGATAAATTGAGGCTAACCATTTTCGACTTCGGTATTAAAGCTAGTTTCTTCCTCTGTGTTTTCGTCGTTTCTTCTAGTTGTTTTTGACGATCTTCGTGTTTCCACGGTTTGAATTCCACCTTTCGTCTCTGACACTGTCTCCTTTGTCGTAACAATCGTTTCTTCTTGTCCTTGAGCTCGTTTCGTTTCGGAAACAATCACTTTAGTAAAACTATTGCTGGTACTGAGGGCGGCTGAAGCGGGCGAAAGAAAGGGTGATGACGCCGGCGGGGATCCTCCCTCGGAGCTTTGTACACCGGCCGCGTGCATGGCTTTAACCCTGGCAAGTAAGCCGGACCCTCCACCTCCACTACTCTTCTTATCAGAATCGGCCCCGCGGCTCCCGAGAATCCGGCTAAGAAAGTTCGTGCTTCGAATTGCAGTGATAGCTCTTTTCCACTTCCTTCGCGCGGTGAACGCCTTCAGGCGATCTGTCTTGAGTTTCTTGCCTTTTTTGATTGAAAACCAGCGATGGCTTAAACACTGATCGACACTGTGTCGTTTTCTTGCGGCCAGCACAAGAAGGTTGCTAATGAAGTCCTTAGCTTCTTCCGAGATTTCATCAAATACCGGATCATCAAAATCCCACTCCGCTAGTTGGACATTCGTCAATGTCTCTGCGTCTGTATCCCCCATAAACGGCGATAAACCACTTAATAAGATATATGCAATAACACCGATAGACCACAGGTCCGTGGCAGGGGTTATACGCTCGTATTTGATGACCTCAGGGGCAACAAATTCTGGTGTTCCAAACATAACCTTAAGGTTTTCCTTCGGGTTGTATTTTCTAGCGAGACCAAAATCGATGAGCTTGACTTGTTTGCTGTCAGGTCGAATTAACATGATGTTTTCCGGCTTTAAATCCAGATGAAGAACTTCTCGTTGATGAAGGTGTTGTATCCCTTCCAAAATCTGCTTCATGTAATACGACACTTCAATCTCCGAGATAAACTCGTCTTCAACAACCTTCTCGAAGAGTTCTCCTCCAGTAACGAGCTCCATGACGAGTATCATCTCCGTCGGGGTCTGAAAGAAGTCTTGTAACCTCAGTAATCTCTTGTGCCGGACAGAATTCATGATGTCTGCCTCATGTATAACATCTTGTCTATCCTTGGCCGACGTGCACTTTATAAACTTAGCTGCATAGGCTCGACCTGTTTTATTGTCTATACACTTGCAAACGACACCGAACCTTCCTTTTCCAAGTTCTTCCTGGATGGTGTAGTATTTGGTTATCTTCTCCTCTTTTGCCTTCGTCGTTCTTTCTTCGGTTTCTGAACCTGACAGCTCGGAGAGCTCGGATTCGCTCGCAGTTTCGTCGTCAGTTGAGCCTGTGTCGACAACCAGTTGTGCGGTGCTCGATACTTTTCCGTGTGGGTTTTCGGCAACCACGGTGTACTCACCAGCGTCGGCTGCAGTACCTTTGGTGATAATAAGCTTGCAGTTGTCGTGGTCATCGTAAAGGAAGGTAAGTTGTTTACTTTCCTTCAGTAGACGGCCATCCTTGTACCATTCTACTTCCGGTTCCGGGTTACCGCTGACCTTGCACTCGAATCTGGCGGCGCTGTTTTCAATGATCTCGCAATTCGTCAAGTGTTGTATGAAGACAGGGGGGCCTAGTGGCAAGCCATCTATAGGAAATAAGATCAGTGATTAACAATAACACACACAAGCGTACGTATGGCGGGAAGTTCCACATGGGTTGAAAAATGCCTATGCGCGAGAGGCACGAAAATTGTCTCACATAAAACCGGATGGGAGAGATGTAGTTCTCTGAAGATAGTAAATTCAACAAACGAAACTGAGATAATGAAATAGAAGCAAATGAAGCAGTAGATCACACCGTTTTAAGTCGGATGAAGACCAAAGAGGTATTTCTAGTCTAAAGTCAAAGGTTCAGGAAAACTGTTAGACACTAAAATACACGGATTGTAAGAAACTAGTGCAGCTCTCAATACTCTCACACTCTAAGATACCCTGTAGATACTCAGGCTATTCTGAAACCAAAACAGACGTCACCACAGGGGAGCAACACTGAACAATGTCGTCCATTTTTCACCCATACTGAGAGACGCAAATGTTTAAAGAAATGTTAGAAGCACGTATTATGCCTAAATGGACAAAACAACAGGAAAGGCTGCTTGACAATAGCTTCGCTTTAACGGTGACATTTTTTGCTTCTTCACGCTGTTTTTAATATTAAACACACCACTTAGGCCATAGTCAGCAAAACCGCAGGACATTTTCAATAATACTAGACAAAAAGCTTTCGGTCCAAACTTACTGGTAGCGACTGATGTTTCTTGTCCCTTGCGATGTGCAAGACAATTATTACCGAAAACCTGGGTAGCAACTTGAGAGTTTTTTTAACTGCTAGAGGGGCCACTCTATGTGTATTGGTAAGTTAAGAGGGGTAGACTCTTGCTCCTAAAAGCATTTTCTGATTTTACGCGTTGGAGTGAACACGATTTTCACAGATGGGCGGACTTTTACAGGTGTTACGAAAAGCTAAAAAAAATAATTCATAACTTTGAGGCCTTTTAAGAAACAATGTGTGCGCTTAAAGCACGGATAGGAAAACGGATAAATACAAGCAAACAAACATGTACGAAAAGTAAATATTGTAAAGAAGCTGCTTTGTAGGGCGTAAAACCATTCCTTTTCTGGCAGATTCCACAGTTTCTTCGTCAAAGCTGAAAAAGGTGTATATGGATGAAAAGGCCAGGGGGTCAGAAAAAAAAACACACACACAACGACAAGTTTCAAGAAAGAGATGAACAGATTATTTAAGATACAGATCTCTTTCTTCACGCAGATAGCATATACAAATGGAAGAGATGTGTGATAACCTTGACAGTGTGAACAATTTTCAAACAAAGCGCGAAAGAAGAAAACAAAGGGAAAAAGCAACACCCGGAAAAGGTTTGCCGGTCATTTTTAACCCGCTTTCGTTGGAGTCACGTAGCTTACTCCGGGTGATTGAGAAATATTCACTGTGATATAAAATATTCTAGCCTCGGAGAAACAATAGGACTGTAAATGAATTTCTAAAATTTGACCATTGTTGTTTTAATTTATTTCCTGTTTCTGTGTACCCAACACTTTGAAGACAAAAAGAATTGGTGCCGCTCAAGGAAGGTATAAACCCGGAGGAATGTAAAACAGCTTCAAATTGTAACTTGAGCTGAGAACGAAAAAAATCATTTCAAACACATACATCCCAAGGAGTGTTTCTGACATTTCCCGGACATTTTGATAGACATAATAATCATCGACACAGGGCCGATGAAAAAAGCTATACAAGCTTTGCCTGGAGTCAAACGCTGTTGATCATGTCAGTAGCACATACCTTTAGAACAAAGGACTAATCAAAACTTGAACAAACTGTACTTTAAGAGTCTTAGAATTATGAAGTATAACCCGACACCAGATTTAAGGTCAATGAATTGGAAACGTTCTTGTGGATTTTCTGATAAGCTTCAAACGCGAACGGATATTTAAGTGATAACTACAGCTCGACATTCAATTCAATGCAAATCAATTAGAAAAACACGACTCCAAAATGCAACAAACGCGAGACATAACGGTATTGAGGAATTGTAACACTTGTTATTTTGTAAACTTTTTCCATTCGACAGCAAGGCAACCCTGGCCCGGCGTGTTACAATACGGTATTTGAACACGGTAATTCACATCACATGTAAATAATAACTACTGTTTGAAAATTTCTGAACACAAACCTGTGATCTTGCTTTTGATATCTCTTCGCGTCGAAGAAAGCCTCCTGGCAATAAGTCGTGTAAAATCCATTGCGGACTTACAATAATCACCACATCATAAGGAACTTTTACTAAAGCGATGCAGGAGTGATGTAACAACAGGCTCCAGGCTCAAAGAGGGGTGAAATTTGTGTGCGACACGTTATATTCGCTTAAATGAGACAAAATGCCGCTGTTCTTTGCATGAAGCGAGTATTTTACATCCCTGTTACTTGTGGGCGAAAAAAACCGCTGCAATGTTCTCAACCCACTGCCAGACGTCTAATCGATTTAAAACATGTATTATGTTCTCGGGTCGGAACATCGCGAACAATTCAATCAAGAATGTTATTTGATACTACACGAAAGCTTCAAAAAACAACAAGAAGCCATTATAAATGTTTCTTTCTTTCTAGTCAAAACGCAATTGAAAAGAAAACATTTTGGCTCAAAGCAGTTATTTAAAGAATGCCTATGGGAAAGAGAGAAAACCAAATAAACTCAAGTGTAGAAAATGCGAGAGGAACAGACATAAGCTTATGGCGAGAGGGCACGGAGAGAGAGATTAAATTTCAAATATTTTTGAAAGGAAAAGAAAAAAATAACAAGCAATTTTTACCACGCAACTTTTGCAGGAAAACCTCGAAATATTTTACTCCCGCGCACAAAGTACACAGCCCTAAGTGCTGAACATTCAAATAAAAACAAGTAAGCATGCAGTGAATTCCTTTAGTCACGCCGTCTTGATCTTTTAAGCTTATGTCATCAGGCATCCCGGCCTCAGTTTTCATTTATTCATGCTGTTTGATTAGGTCTAATTTACTAACTTTTGGCAGTCAACTTTTGGCAAAGTTTTACATGTATATTGGGTAGGCGCGTATGACACATTTTTAAACTGAACAACAAAAAAGAAAGGGAGAAAAGCATAAGTGAAAAACACTAATTTGCCCTAACATTTCCCTGTTTGCACAACTAAATCAATCCTTAACGGCTACATAATTTTCTACGTACAACTTCTACAGTTGTACATAGAATAGGTCGATGAACATCATCAATGACATCACAGACAATGCGAGTCTGCCAAAAAAAAATAGACAAAAATATCCATTGATGCTAAATATGGAACAAGAGATAAACAAGTGGAAGATCTCATTTTGGAACAACCAGCAACAAGCACAGGAAATTTAGTCTCAAGAAGAGGGAAAAAAAGGTACAAAAGGTACAAAAAATAAACTAAAACACTGCCGACAAATGCGTGTGCTAGACCTGCATCCGATCTAACAAGCTAATGAATATGATATGTGAAACAGTAAAGTCCACAGGCGAAAAACCTTAAGCAATCAAGAATAACCCTATTAAACGTTTAATTTTGTACAAAGGGCAAAAATTTTTTGGCCTTCTTGTTAACTAGTCAAGCTTTTGTAAAGGATTATCGCAATCTTTCTAGACAACTGCTAGTAGGAAACTTTATAAACCAAGCTTAACAACAGAAATCCAGTGACCGCAACGAGTTGCACGTTGCATTGTCTGTCAGTTCGAGAATGAGGACTTTTGATATAATTATCAGAAGATGGGGAACAAAACAAATTCCCCTGAGGGAAGAAAAAAGGTCAGTGACCAACCAACGAGCAACAAAACAAAACGGATATACAATTTGTTTACCTAGAAAACACCAAAGAGTACTTAAAAACTCGTTTAACACGAGTTTGTGGGTTCTAGATGGAAAAAGAATTTGTGTGGTGGTTTTTGTAGACAGGGGACGACCGCAGTATTCGAAGAAAAACATCTAGAGCAGCGAAGAGAAGATTAGAGAAGTGAAAACACACTCACTGGGCATGGCGAAAACCCGGGAATACGAACCCTTGCATCATTAGAGGTAGCCTTTAAAAAAGGTCGCTCGTCAGATTTAATATAGCGCGGGACCTCTCGCGACTTCGTCGCTCGCCCGGCCGCTTCGCGACCTATAAAAGCTCGCTCCGCTCGCTAACTAACTCATGAGGTCAACTTGTAGCAAGTCTACATTAGAGGGACAAGGCGCCCCCGGGCAAGGCGCTCTCATCATTGAGCCTTTCATACTCACTATGAAAAGAATTGTTCACTCTAGTGAGTAAGTTTAACCGAAAAAAAAACTGAAGCTAAATGAACAAGGGAGATAGATAGGAAACGATCCAGAATGTTTCAATTACAGAAAAACGGAAAGGAACAGAGGGTTATGGCTAGTACGCGAAGATAAATAAACAAAGGGATGCCAGGAAATAATTAGAATAATCTCATTATAAGATAACAGAAGCAACCTTTATCTGTTTATCCATAGCATGCGGTACAAATTGTATGGGGAGAATGAGTTAGAAAATCGTTGGAGACAATTCATGGCGGGAAATGGAATAATGAGGAACTGTAAATGTACAAACCAGCCGTTGCATATAGGTACCCACTATCACTTAGGAGCACTTCAATGACTTTTCTAACATCAGGGATGATGCATACCGCTTGTGGAATACCGGGTTTGGCTGACAGAAGAGAAAAATTACTGCAACAGCTGTCAATTGAAAGAAGAGGTCGAGGAAACACAAAGGCACAAGCCCAGCAGAAACGAAAATACGATGAAAGGCGCCCTAAACACTACTGATACACAGATCAGTGATTAATACCGCCGGTATTGAGAAAAGGGAATTAAAAACCCACTGGAACTCCCGACATGAAACCGAAACGAAAACATTTCCACTTGGTTAGTGTGATAATTGGTTAGAAAGATGCACGAGCACGTTAAGGCACGTGGAAGCACGTGTTGAAGGCGTGGTCGATTCAGGAGTGCTATACTTACGCGCTTCTGCCCGAGACACCGGGCTTCTCCTGCCGCTCAGGGCGGGACTTCTGCGACCCGAAAGACTCGGGCCAAGCGGTCCGGCTGGTGTGAGGCTATCACCTGTAGTTTTCCTTGGGTCCTCCTTGAAAATCCTTACTGGCTCCTTCCTCGGTTCAGGTTTGGTTGCTGTCTCCTGAGCCTCTTCCTTAGCTTTCTCCTCCTTCACCTTCTTAAGGAAGCCACCAGGTTTAGGAGCAGCAGCAGAACCTGCCGCAGCTCCACCCTTGCCTGCACCGGCCATCAGACCACCTAAGGATCCCATCCTGCTCAGAGCACGAAGAGCGTTTGCTGTTCTCTGAAAGGTCAACATAAAAAGTATAAAAAGGCTGTACGTGCGAAATTTGCTCCTTCTCCCTCCCTCCCTTCCTAGGGAGCCTTAGCACCGACGACGGCGACGGCAGCGAAAACGTTACATCTAAAATGAATTTGCGTTTTTTCAAACTTCGTCGCGTTTATTCCAATTCGCCGAAAATGTCAAATATAGGCGTATTTCCCTGGAGTTGATTTCTTGGGGACCGAACTCAAGTTTAAATAGACAAAGAAAAATTCGTCGTCGCTTGTTTACGTCCTCCTTAAAGCGTGAAATTAGGTATTTTCACGTCGTAGTCGTGCAGTGACGGCAAAGAAATGTAGAAAAAAGGGTGCTGCACGTGCAGAATTGTTGTTTTGTTTATCTTAACCTATTGCTTTTTCGAAGTTGTCGTTCTAAAGCTCCCTCCTGAGTCTGAAGTGGGTGAAGGCTGTATACTGCTGGCGGGCTACTTGCAGCATTGTGTCACCAATCCTCTTTCTTACATCTGGGAAAGGTGCAGCCTTGTACAACACAATTTGATCTACAACAGATACTTGATTTTAAATACAACAACAACCTCAAAAACTTACCGCCCAACGGCGACGAGCGATGAATTTTTTCAAGTTCTCCGTGCTGAGCTTTTGCGTCTTGATGCTCTTTATTTTCTGTTGAAACAAACAAACAAAGTGACTGACTGCTTCTTCAGAAAACAAAAAAAAGCGATACTAACAGGACCCTAGTTTGAAGCGCGAGATGATACGGAATGTAGCAGAACCAAAATGAATCACTACAGACAATCCGATAGACCAAAAACGGAAAGTAGAAAGCAGTACGAAGCAATTACGTTTGGTCACTCTTTGACTTCCAAATTCTATTGGGAAGATAAACGAAAACGGTGGCACTGTTTAAGAAGAGTCGATATTATCCACAGGATTGAGATCAAAGCTATAAAATCGACTTAAAAATGAGAGGTTCGAATATACTGATAAGGGAGCTTTAACCAACAACTTTGCGTAATAGTGAAGTCCCACATTTAATGAAAATATAAACTGCTCGAGAGTCAAAGATCCTAGGAAACGAGGTTGTCAAGTTGTTTTCCTACTTCCTTCTTGTAAACGTTTTTTTCATTTTCTGTCGCGTGCAAAAAACAAAAGCAATTAAACAATTGTTTAATTAACCATTCTAAATTTCATTTTGTTTAAAGGCTTGCGCAAGACCTACAGCTTTAAAACACACTAACGGGACATTTCCAGTCTACCTGGGCTTATTTCTTAAAACGAGGGTAAGTATGAAAATAGTATTCTATCCCTGAGGGAAATAACGGAATACACGTAGCTAACAACTGAGATTTTATGTTGGGGAGGGGGGATGGTTTGTTACGTGTAAATTTCATACCTTTAGCCAGTCGTGGTTCAAACACTGGAAAACATCATTTCGTTTCCTGCAAGGAAGGCAATAAATATCAATTTTAACCATGTTACACAAAACGAACAAACTTGAGGATTACTTTGACAACTAGAAGGATCAATCACTGCGATCATTTGAATGTTTCAAGTTGGACGACAGTTTCCCATTGAACCCCACCCATCCTTTTAAGTAAAGGGATGGGTGCCTTTGCTATACTATGGAGTCTTTTAGATTGGATTAAAGGCGACCTTATCTCTAAAACCAATTCACTTAATTTTTGAAGTCTCATACTTTAAAAACAATAGTGTGTGCATGAAATCCTCAAGTGTGACCAGTCCAATGAAAGCTAGGCTACACAAGAAGGTTCTACCTTTCGATTCTGTGGAGTAAATCATGCCTACAGTGAATCAATGACAGAAATCCTAGGTTGTCACCTTCTTAATGAAATTTCTTTGCCAGAAATTTAGTATTCGCCACTTTAGAAATGAAAAGGGAACTGGAGACAAAATGTGTCCCACAATTGTTTCTGGAATCGTGTCTGGGGACGCGCCGGTCAACCACCGGCCATTAGTGAGTTAACGCCACAGGAAGGCTGGAAGAGAGGTAGGCTAAACACTTTTGTCTGACAAACGTGACATTGCTACTACTTGCGAGTTTTGTCGTGATGTTATCTTAAAGGAAAGTGAAGTCTGCCGAAAAGTTATTTCTCTCAAAATTATTGTCACGCTTGATACACAAGGCTTGCACTCTTCGTTCCTTTCCTGTCCTGTTACGTAAGTTCACTCCCTCGCACCAATACCAGAAGCCTTTACGAACTCGGTCCAGTTCCCTCTCGTTTCTTAAGTGCCTAATGGTACTTCAATTTGAGCCCAAAAATTCGTGAATTTTTCTCAATGCAACTTAACAGCTCTTCTGGGAGTAAAAGGTTAATTAACTACTGCATTCATAGACCAAATTGGCTTACTCAGGATCCTTTATAAGCAGTTCCTCGATAAATTGCTTAGACAGCTCAGAGATGACGTCAAAAGCCTCATCTTCAAAATCCCATTCAGCGGTGGATACGTTTTGTATCGTTTCATTGTCATCGTCTCCCATGAAGGGCGATAAACCACTCAACCTACAGAGGAGAAACATAATCAGGAAATTGACTGCATAGCCTGGGACGAGGTTCCTTGGCGGGAATAAAAAATTATATCGGAAAGCGAACCGAGCATCCCGACTGTTGACAGGCTACAATTACAAAGTATTGGTCCCCGTTAAAACAAGTTTCATATGAAAAAGGCTGGTGAGTTTTTTTGCCATTGTCCTTACCACAAAAGATATCTGAATAACATCGCAGTTGTGCGCGAAAGTTGTGAAAAGGAAGCCTGGGAAAAATATTAGGTTTGAACGGGATTCGAACGCGCACGGTGCAGTGCTCCCGCATTTCAAAGATATGAGATATAAATTGTTCCCTTCAATAACTTCATCTTCTAGGGGTATATTACGAGCTCACTAACCAAATGACCAGCTCCCAATTGTCTTAGAGCACTGCACCGCTTTTTTGCAATGGATTCAAATTCTGTTCAATGAGACCTAATTTCTTTTTTCAGGATTTCTTTTCGCAGCTGCTTGAGTTGCAAATATATAACTGCCGTGATCTTTCACATGTTAAAGCTAAATCCCAAATTGTGAATCATTTATGTAAAATTTCATCCATTTGCTTTCATAACACAGTGAACTAAATAACGTAAATAAAAAATAAATACTCACAGGACATATGCTATGACTCCAACACTCCTATGAAAGAAAATTGAAGGCTATTTTAGCAAGACTTACAAAGGCAAGTTAAGGACACAACGCTCTCAAACGCGCCCTTGATTTTTTTCCTCTTTTTTTGTGTGCGTTTATTCTGCACGCGAATAAGAGCCAAGGAACACGAAAAAGAGAAAAACAAAAAAAGATAAAAAGAAAGTGGTAAGGAAATGAGACATCACAAGGCAAACCATGAGCTGTAACTATTATCTTCACACGCGATTGAGCGAACTGTCGATTGCTGTTTGAGTTACTTTTTCACTACGCAATATTATCATTCAGTTTTTGTCAACCTGGGAAAAGAGCCGTCTCCCCTCGCTAGGGACGTTTCGTAAAGAGACGGCCCTCCTAGCAAAACGTCCCTAGCGCCGAGGAGCGATGGCTGTTTACCAAGGCTAAGTTTCTGTTGGTTGCAGTTCCACTCACCACATGTCGCTGGCTAGGCTGATGGGCTCATAGCTGATGACTTCTGGCGCTAAAAAAATGATAAACAAAGCATGGTAATTACAAAGACAAGGGCCTTAGGGTCCGATGTAAAGGTGGATTTGATGTGAAACCTTCAGCTTGTATCAAAGAAAATCGGATATAGCCGAAAACGACCACTTTCATCTCCTTCTTCAAAAACTTTGGGGAGAAAGGGAACAAGCTCTGACTGGTTGCAGAGATTTCTAAGAGTCGTTTCGGTGGACAAGCGTTAGGTATGATTGGTCAATAAGAAAGCATCTAAGGAAACCATTTACCAATCATAAGAAACGCTTGTCCACCGAAACGATCCCGGAAATCGTTACGCCGAAAGCTTATATCCATTCCCCTTTACAAGCGAGATGTCTCTATCTTTCAAGTTGGTGGATGAGACTGAACTTTTTTGTCGACTGTCTTCTTGTTTTAACGTTCTTTACCAATATAAGAAATGCTTTTCACTTTTTCCACACACAAACTTTAAATCTAGTTTCGCGCTGTGGTATTAATTCTAAGGAAAAAAAAGGCTGTGCACAGTCTTACCGTTTGCTAACTAACCTACAAATTCCGGTGTGCCGCAAGCCACTTTAACTGATTTTCCTTTCTCTAACGTACGCGCCATTCCAAAGTCAATCAACTTGAGGTCTTCTTTTCCGTCAGGGCGGATTACACAGAGAACATTTTCAGGCTATTAGGAGGAAAAGGAGCAGAAACTGTAAATAACAAAGAAATAGGGAGCTTAAGCAACGACGAAGACGAAGGCGAAGACGCAAGGCAACGACTGTCTGGACAACGGCAAAAAAAGCAATAAATTAACTGAGAAGACAAAAGAACAACTATGCACGTCCAAACAGCACGATTAACAGGTAATTGAAAAATGGGGAAAAAAAACAAAGCATTAACCTTTGCCCTATCAGTCATTTCATTTTTAATTCTTTGTTTTGGTCCCATTTTTCATTTTCCCGTTCCCTGCGCTCGTTCTGACGCGAACACAAGATCGATTTTCCTTTTCTTTTCTGAACTTAGATACAGTCCTTTGGAATTTAACTCCAAAAAAATTTCCAACATTTGACAAATTGATTTAATGAGATGGAATATAATAAAAGCGAACAAGTTTGAAACGGCCCGAATTCACTATTGAAGTGACGTTTTCGTCCCGTCGCTGTCGTGATTGCTTTAGCTTCCTAAAATCGCGTGGCTGTACAAGATTGTTCGATCTTTGACAGTTCCTTTTTAAAAAGATCACTAAGTTTTGGAAGGTTTCTTTACTTTGCTGCAGTTAAATTAGTTTAAGTGATAAATTTTAAGTAGTTTCTTTCGGTGTTACTGTGTTATAGGACTCAATCCGCGAGTGGGCAAGGTGAAGCAAATTCGGTGTTCTGATTGGCTACCCGAGCGGGTTAAGTGGGGCCATCTTGCCCGCTCGGGATTTCCCGCGTTGGTCCCGCAAGGAAAGTTTCCTTTGCCATAATATAAAGGATATTGGCCTTGTTCTTTTTTGCTTTTTATTGACCCTAACCTTGACCTGCTTATAGCTTGGTGACCATTAAAGCCGAGATGATTCACCCACCTTAAGATCTAAATGAACGATTCTCTTTTTGTGCATGTGCTCAACGCCCTGAAGAATCTGCTTCATGTACCGAACAACTTCTTTCTCTGTTAGGTTGTCGTCATTGCAAACTTTCTCAAACAGCTCACCTCCAGATATTCTGCAATATTACAAATTTTTAATACACCAGTAATTGAAAACAGTAGCACACATGTGAAACAGAAAAACTGTCCAATTAATTTGTTATACGAAACAATATCGATCTATAAGAGGGATTTAGTTTTTAAGTCTAGAGAACATGCAACGAAGCAGTTACCTACTGGACATGTATGCTTGTTTCAGAATTTGACCTTATATACTGCTACGTTCAAACTTTTAGTCTGTGCATAAAATCCAAAAAAGAAATACGACCATCCAAATAAAAGCTAATAACCAGTATATGTATTGGTACTGTCAAATATAAGGGTCTGAATGGCGTTAATCGTCAGCCAACGAGAACGGCCTAAAATTTGACCGTCAGCAGTCGAAAAAGGTCATTTTTCCCGCCAACCGTCAAAATGAAGATTAATATTAACCGTCAAAAAGCAGGTTTCATGGTATTTCAAATCTCACTATCTTAGCTGATCTTCACGGACTTCTGGCTCCTGAAGAACCTCTAAATAGGAAAAACCTGTTCCCATGTTCTCAAAGACATTTTCTAGAAATTGTAAGCCGGACCTTACAACTTGCTTATATCGGAAAATGTTTCAAAATTTCAAAAGTGAAAGGTCAAGACAACATAAGCACAACAGTTGATATTTTCTTTAACTCTAAACCTTTTTTAAGATTTTACATAACAACCGCTGAATTGTCAAAATTGGCAAAAAATAACCGTCACACGTCAAAGCTACCACCCCATTCAGACCCTCAAATATGCTTCACAGGGTGTTCTAACCACTGAATCTGTGGATGAAATTCTAAAGCGTGATTGCTCAGATAAAAGTTTCTGAAAATAGTTTCCTGTGGTACTGTTTGGCACCTTTATAATGCCATGGCTTAAAGTTCTGACTAGTCATTTCACCTTTTCTTCTAAACCTGGTACTTAGGTTAAAAAGAAAGACAGGAAAAAAGTCTAGATCACATATCAAGACAGACGTGTAGTGAACAAAGCAAGTATTGAAACAGAAGAGTAACATTACTTACAATTCCAACACAATTATCATCTCTTTGGGTCTTTCGTAAGCGTCATGAAGATAGATGAGCCGTTTACTGTGCAGTTTGTTCATGATCAACATCTCCGCCACAACTTCTTCTCGGGACTCTTTAGTGATCTTCAAAAACTTGGCGGCATATTCGTTTCCAGTGCTCTTTTCTTTAACCTTTTTCACAACGCCAAATTTTCCCCTGTAATCAGGAAACAAGTATATTGAGTCGTAATTTAAAAATTATTGGGAAGTTTAAGATATCATCGAAGGCAACGAGAACGCTAAAATTAAACTATTTTTAAAAAGCTAAACTACTTTGCACGGGCTTCACGCTTTTGGTACATATCTCTACCGTCTCTGCACGACTGTAACGTGAAACGTTCTAACTTCACGTTTCTTGGAAGAATGTATACACAACTGACAAGATCACCAATTATTCTTTTTCGTTTTTGACTTGGTTACGGTCCCAAAGAATCAAACTCCAGGAGTCTTCACAGACCTAAATTTGAGAAATTGAACAAGTTGGAATAATCTTGATGAGATTTAAAAGAATGCGAACCCCGAGTAAGGTTTCCCGCTACAGACGCCGTCTACATAACAACCACTGAAAAGGGATGTGTGAAATGGCCCGAGTGTTTGCAAACTGTCTATAAAGCACTGCTCCTTATTAGTTTCCCATCGCAGTCTGATAATAAAATATTCTCACTATTATATAGTCTTTACTGAATACTATCTTTGTTATCTTATCTTAGTACATTTTAGCTCATTTATTATCTTAATTTGCTGAGACCCGCCGAGTACAGTATATAGACGTGATCAGTACAACATAAGCATTTGAATATAAACTGGACGGGGAGTTGAAACAACGTTTGCTTAACGTATTTCGATATGAAACTTCTTACACTGATAACAATTAAATACTCCCGTCCCTGTCGAGGGAATTAAATGGCCTTAGAACTAAATGATTTCAACTGAATCAACATACTTTCCGAGCTCCTTTAGCGAGGTATAGGTGTCCTCAAATTTTTTGTCGGTTGCCAAGTGGACTGGATCCCTCAATGGAAGGTCAAGATCTTTACTGTCTACATCACTATCACCATCTTCGACGTCATCTTTACAGAACGAGGAAAACAGAGAAAAATAAGTTTGCATTTCAGTTAATAGTAACTTTAGCAAAGTTACCTAACCCATAGACAGAGTAATTAAGTTTTCAACAAGAGAATTGGGCGTGCGAGAAAGGCACAAGGCAAAAGTAAAGGTTTTGAAAGTATTCTTTTTTGGTGGTTCAAAGTGTATTCGTTTATTGTGATCGAATTATCCACCATTACCATAGCCCCACCCTTTTCCCCCTCAAAATATATGGGACGCAGGGCTGGATTAGTCGGACACAAAAAACGCCGTCCCTCTTGTCCATTTCTTTTTTCTTTTTTTTTTTCATGCGCCACGCTTAACTGTCTGAACGCCTGGAACAAATGAAAGCTACTGAGCAGTGCTTTCCTATAATACAGTTTTTTACTCTTTGGGTGAAATTATATTGTGTGTCCACTCAAATGAAAGCAACTGGGCAGTACTTTTTTGTGGTACTGTTTATTATGCTGTAGGTGGTTCTAACTTAATTGAGTCTGTGGATGAAATCCTACGGTGTGACAATTCAAATGAAAGCTATTGAGCAGTACTTTCCTGTGCTAGTGTTTATTACGCTCTACAAGGTGCTCTAACTTTTGAGTCTGTGAATGAAATCCTACGGTGTGACCATTCAAATGAAAGCTACTCCGGCTGAGCAGTACTTTCCTGTGGTACTGTTTATTATGCCCTACAAGGTGGCTCTCAACCTCGTCCCCAGGTTTTCTTCCCTACACGAGAGAACCCTGGGAACGAGGTTGGGTGGCTCTAACTTTTCAATCTTTGGATGAAATGCTCACATCTCTTTTAAATGAAGGCTCATGTTCTCTACTTTGCTCCGTTACAGCTAATCACGATCGCATGTCACTGTCTTGCCAACTCACCGTTCGCAATATCTTCATCTCCTGCTCCGCTAGCATCGTTTTCATTGAAGGCTTCTCCCACTACAAAGAAGACAATTCAGACAGACACAACAATCGATTGCATATTGTGTTATTTTCGCGTTGGCACAGCCGACCCTGTGGGACACCGCATGGTGAAACAATCAAAAAAACAAATTTGTTTTCTTTGTTTCACACAGCTCTATGACATTGAACAATTATGGCATGAGCGCGCGTTTGATTGAGATGGGAGATATAGCCAACGAAACGCATCGAGTTATCAACAAGCAAGGAAAGCAAAAAATAGAGATTTAAAGCAAAAAATAGAGTGATTCGTAAATAAATCACATTCCTGAGAGCCTATCAGATTGCAGGGATCACCAGTGATTTAATAATGGATGTAATAAATGTTACTAATTTATTTATCAAGATTGCCAACGATCTCACAACTGTTTCTATGACAAACAATAACGACTCGTGTACAATAGCGACTCAGCTAATCAAAAACAAAAGAATTCCATTATACAATAACCCATAACTAACAAAAGGCCTGATGTCATCACAGTCTGCGTGACAAGAAATAAGAAGGTAGAATCTCCTTAACTATCGAATGTCACGCCATTCCAGGAAGTAAGTCGCCGTATTAAGGGGTTAACAAAATGAAGGACATATCATGTCACGCTATTTACCTTCCACGGTAAGAGTCACTGTACACTTGTCCTCTCCAAAGTCGTTCTTTACGACACATGTGTAATCCCCTTCGTCTGATTTTTCCACATTCTCGATCTCGAGCTCGGAGAAATCTTCCGCTGTTTCAATCAGCAAGCGTCCCTCATCTGCCAATTTTGTTTTACCCTTGTACCATGCCCCGGATGGAATAGGGTTTCCAGATATTTCACATTTGAAGGCGACTGTGTCTCCAACGCGTGCTTTCTGTGACTTGGGTGCTTTGTCGATTTTCGCTGGAGCTAGAAAAGAAAACGACCCCAACTGTTAGACCGTTCCACTTTCAGAGCTATTCATTGTCAAGAATAACTAAGTTTTAATTTTTGAGTTTGTGGTCAGAGTGTTGAAAAAAGTTGTCTTATGTTGGTTTAACGTTTCACAACTCTACTCACGACTATGAAGACAACATTCGTTTACTGACTCGCTAAACAGTTAACAATCACTTTAAGGAAGAAATACATATGGAGCTCTTGCCGGCTATCTTTCCATTGCGCTACAGAATTGTTCGGCTTTTGTGTTAACGAAAGCAAATAACAGCTATTAGGAAAGCAAACTCATTAACGTGTGCTCTCTAAGATAGTCGATCTGTGAAGGACGAATACGGCAATGATCACCATCTAATGTAACACAGCACCGATTGAGTTTGGTATGAAAAACAAAACAAGTGACTGAGGGAAAGAAAAAGATGCTAATTTGCAAAGTTAAGATTATGCCCGATTTGGATGTATAACCAATGTACAATAGGAACAATAGAGACGTGCCTTGGTTTACTGGTTAAGGGTATGTGTGGTCTCCTTATAAATAGATAAATATTTGAAAGAGAATCACTCAGTAACGAAGTTATCTAGGTTATGCAAAACAGGACTTGTTGACATATCTCACAGTCCGGTGCAGCCCTTCAAAAAAAAAAAAAACACCGTCACGGAATTAATACTGTGGCTACTAGCAGCTGCGTGCTTATTGTAAAAAAAAAATTCCCCGACATCTCTTGTTACATTATTACAGTTTCAGTCATCTTCAAAAGACCGCGGTATTTATTCAGCGAGCTCAAGGTACGAGTGTAATACATAGCCCGAATGGATATTTCAAAACAATGTTTGCCACATAGGGAAATGAAATCTCTTAGTTTGCAAGGAAAGTGTGCACTATAAAATTGTGTCGCAAAAGAAATCACCAATAAATGATGTAATTTGGGCAACTGGCCTCTGAAGAAATTAATGGAAAATGTAGAGAAAATATAATTTTAAGTTATTGTATATATAAACTTCAGAACCGCGATAAAACCAAACCGAGACATTCCACATGATAGGTACTACATTTGCGAGACCAACTCGTGTGTAAAAAGAAGACCTTTACAGCACTTTGGGCCTAATTGAAAGCGACACTTGGACACGCGAGTTCACCTGAATGAACAATAATGTTGGAAAATAATGGAAAATGGCGAGACAGTACTCTTTATTATTTTTAAATCAAAATTTCCACCGCTTAATCACTTTAAACGTTGAGCAATCTGTGAGTAATTTAAGTCGAAGTTACGCATTTAACCTTACGTTCTTGACAATGGATCTATCCAACCAAAAACCTCACATACTTGAACAGAATTAAACTAGAGTATTGTTTCAATCTAGCTTGCAAGACAGCTGGAATAAAGGTGCAAAATGGAATGCTTGGAAATGCTAGGAAATAGAAGAACAAGAACAGATGTGCTGATCTTTGATGTTTTACGCGTGCCGGTCTTTTCAAGGAGGAAAAGGCGACCTTTTGTAATGTCTATAAATTGCGTCAATAGCGTTGTCAAATATCTTTTCTAGAACTTACTTTTTTTAGTAGGCATGATGTGCTATCCCAGTACAGCTGGTGTATAAACAACGGTTTTGAAAACACACAACTTTCCTAGCTCACAAGATCTGCTATCAATTGCTGGAGAGATTTTGACCTATGATCACGCAAAGTTCATTAATTGTTTTGAAAGGTTTATTGAAACGATCTAAATGGCGGCAAAGGATATTTTTGATAACAATAAGGAATGTATGTACACTGCCTTTCGAAAACAGCAAGTCACGCACTTTATCTATGACAGCGCACGTCTGTTTCGTAGATATTGGTGAACATCATATCCGTCTCGCTCATTTCCTGGCAAACAGCAGTAAGCCACTGGAGGAAACGTGAAGGTTATCTCGCTTTTTAAGAATCAGAGAACAAAAACTTAAGTATAGTTGAGAACTTGTTATGTTGCAGACATCATTCGGACTTGAGCAAGGTCACTTGTAAGTATCCGGAACTGTTGGCCTAAAAATATGTTTTAAAATGTACTGGGCAATTTAACGAGGGTGGACATACTGCGAGGTACATCAGTGAACAAAAGTAATAACAATTGAAAACTACACATCGCAATTCTGTAAGTACATCGTACACACTCCAGTGTAACAAAAGCAAACAGCAGTTATCTCTAGAAACATCAACATTCCAGCACAGGGTGGAACGAATGTATTTATATCGCACTTTTTCCGAGGTTAAGGTTACAATACGGACGCGAGATATTGCAAGCGCGCTTTGATGTATGTAGGGAATCACTAGGTTATTTGACAAGTGTTACTAAATAAACTGATAACGAGGATACTGAGTAGATAGAGACGATTATGCATTTGTACCCCACGCCTGTCGTCACCAAAGGAACCACTTAGCACACAGAGAGGTTAAAATGGTCCGCATTTGAAATACGGTAATACACCCTTTCGAAGTTACTCCGAGTAGTGGCTGACGTCAAATAAAAGAAAAATTCAAAATTTCACGTCGCAAAGTACAAAGAAATAAACGAAACCAGCTAAGTACAGCAAAAGACGTTTCATTGAAACGGTGAGACTAAGGCATTTTGACTATAGACTGAATCAAAAGTTGGAACTACTTTTTTGAAACCACACGAGCGATGGTAGATTCCTCTTAAGATCACTGCCATTGTTCCAATTCGGTCAACTTCTCCAAAGTAGGCCCTTTTTTCTGGGGGTTAACCTCTTAGGTTCAGAGAGAAAAAAGGAAATTTGTCGTTTTGTGTTCATGCCTTATAAGTCGCATAAGAAATTTTAACGTCACAGTTGTGCCAGGGAAAAGCAGCGAAATACCTTTAAAGACGCATTTGCAGAATTGTTATTTTGCCTGTTAAAGGAGCAGGGGCACGCAACGAGAATATAGTTCAAAACCACTTAAACATAGCATTGTTAAAAGTATTTTAGTATTTAAAAGGTGGATATAGGCATATTTTTATCCCCTAATAATTTTTCATCTGTTCAGATTTCCTAGCTGAAAGTCTAGTGATCCGAAAATTATAGGGATCAAAACTCACCTTTTCGAAAATTTCAGCCAGAAAAAAGGCTCCCGAAATTCTAGGTGACATTTTTAGGGTAAAAATCCGTTAAAAATGGGCAGTTTTACCTTTTTTTAGATGTTCGAAAATCCTAGGAGCTGTGTCACGAAATTCAGCCAAATTAGGAAATTACAAAATGCCCGTTAAATCAAGAGAAACATAAAAAATAACCGCTTTAAACTTTAAAGGAAGGTTAAAATAACGTAATAGAAACAACAGATGCTACGGATGGGCAAAACTGAAGAAGATTGAAACGGACTGAAATTAGGGTTTTTAAAAACTGTTCAGCCTGACAGTTTTTCAAAGTTGATCCCTGCTGCCTGCAACGTCAAAAATAATGTTCAGGAGACATATTTGTTTGTCTCGAATCGCTTATGTTGTCATTTACATGTAATTTCTTTGCTTACTTTAAGTTCCATAGCGATTGAGGGCGAGTAATTGGCAAAATTAAACAAAATGAACTGGACTGCCGTGACACAGCCCCTTTAAACCGTTAGTATTTTTTTGGTCATCTCTTTACCCTCGGCGACGTAACTGTAGTTGCTTAGGCACCCTAATGGGCGGCCTAGACGGGCACGCTATGTAATACATATACCTACTCACTTGCATTTAGCTGTAACCAAGCCTTCATTGTGCCTCTGTATAACAAGAGATCCCACTTAAACATGCGTCCAAATAAACAAAATAAATTAATCTCTCAGCTAACTAACTCGCAAGCACGCAAGACAAAACTCGATGAAAACAACTGAACCGTTGTAAAGATTTCTCAGGCGAAAAGCTAAAATATATTAAAAATACACGACAATAGAAATTTAACAAGGCAATTTTTAACAAAAAACTTTAAACTTTATCAAAACTCATAGTAAAAGCTCACGTGAAAATCAAACAAACCAAACAATTTGAGTTCGTGACTTTCAAAAAATTTGCAATTCAATATAAAATAAGGTACATCCTACAACAACTATTTCTGCCTGGATGATTGTTACTTAAACTCAGACTTATTTTGCGAACATGACATAAAACGAGACATAATTGGTCAAACTTTTTGAAGGTCATCTTTGGGTTGGCATGACGCTCTTAAAAGATTCTAAAAAAGTCCTATAATTTTGATTAAACTTAAAGCATGTGCATGAAATATCTTTAACGCCATCTATAATTTATGTACAAGATGATGTTTATTTTTCAAATAATTTAAAGTGGACATGCTTTGAATTAACCTTCGCTCCCTACTCCTGAAGTCAATTAAGAAGACATGACACAAATAACGTAGTTCTAACTTTTTAGTCCGTGGATGAAATCTCAATGTGTGACCATTCAAATGAAACCTTTGTGGCAATACTTTCACACGACTCTATTGATAATTGATTATTTCACAACATGAGAATTACAACTTTTTGTTCTGTCATTCTTGGAGGCTAGGAGTAAGGATGTGTCTCCTAAACAACGTGAAACTCACCATTCACTATAAGTTCAGCTGTACAGCTCGCTGTCCCATTTTCATTTGTCGCGCTGCATTTATACTCCCCTTCGTCCATGGCGCTTGTTTCGCTGATCTTCAAGGTAACAAGGTCACCGTCTGTAAGGAAATCGAACCGTCCACCTCTCTTTATCTTGTCGCCATCTACGAACCACTCGATGTCAGGAAAGGGATCTCCTGCAACGCGGCAACGAAGTTTCGCGGGCTGACCGACGCGCACTTCCACATCTTCGAGTTCTTCTGTAAACTTGGGTTGCGCTAAAGGGACAAAACCATATTCCCATATTCAATACTTGATTAATTCTTGGCTTTTATTTCAAACGATTAAAAGAAGCAGAATACGAAGCAAATAAGAGTTATACAGGTAAAAAAACCGTGACAGAGGATACCTCAAACTGGTTTGAGGGTTTGAATTATAGAAGTTAGCTATATTTATATCACATGTAATCTCACTTTGTTTTAGATCATAACAAATGGAAACCGTTAACTGCTAAATCCGTAATTAGGTTTTTGTTTGCAAACAACAAGTCTTTTATGAGTAGATATTACCCGAAATACCAGCACACGTAAATATTATCTTGCTTAGATTTAAACTTTCTACTCGAGACCTGCTTGATTTCGGTTATACTATTAGTTTTCGAATGGCATGTGATTGTAAGCACGACGAAATCCAAACTGAAGGCAAGAATAACTCAAATACTTGTCTACATTCTTACCCAGCGCAAAGCGATAACCTGAAAATTATACTTCGAAATACCTTTGCGAGATCGCCTTCTCGCTCTACGTTCATCGACTTTCTGGTCATTCGCGTTGTAATCGCGTTTTGGCGAAGACCGTTCAGAATAGGCGGATGAAGACCCGTACGTTCTCGAAGAACCGTAAGACCGGGAACTCATTTTAAAGTGAAGTTATGTCACTAACAGCGAGCACGATGCAGAAATACCAAACAGCATGAGATTCCAAAAAAACACAATTCGCATCAGATATCAGATGATATCGGTCTCCAGAAACGGTACTATAAAATAAATACCGTATTCAATGGGTCCAGGGATGTTAAAAATTCTTTAGATTAATCAGTGCCAGGTGGAGAGCATGAGGAATTAACATAATTAATATTGCCATTAATTGATGGGCAACCAGCCGAGGAGGTTTAAACAAGGCGATAAAGAGACATACTATCAATTTTGATGCTTCCAAAGAATAAATTACGTTATTTTGCAGAAACAGCAGGGGAACTCAATGATTATGCCTAATTTACGGCCAAAAGTCAACCTCTAAACCTGTGTACTTTGTTTTTTCAGCTTTTAATGTATTTTTATGTATGTAAGATGATGTGCTTTGACTATAAAGGGTAAATTCTAAAACACTTGAATCTTGAGACAAAATCACTGTGCTCCATGGCAATTAAATGGAAAAAAAGGGATTAAAAGTCATTTGTTAATCCTAAAACAAAGGACTATTTTAAGACGCGTGAGTACCAATACAAAGAAAATTATTAAAACTGCTTTTGTCTAGGTGAATGGTGAAATTTACTGAATCGTGCGTCACTCTCGCTTACGACCTTCAAAACCCTTCCAATGGCCAAACTTTTATTTCTCTTAATATGACCCTGAGTCAATCAAACATACATGAGAATAACGCAGATAATCACCAAAAAAAGTTGACAGAACCAGCGAGGGAAAACGGTACCAAGACTTTACTGATATCAAAGCCACCGCATAGTACCTTATTTTGCAGTCAACTCTCTCTTTTCTTTAGGAATGCCACCGCTAGGGTTAGTCCCCGCTGTTCGTCCCAGCTCTGAGGGTGTCAGTTTTCGCGAGAGTTGATTGCGGTTCTATTATGATGGCCTTTACTGTTAGAATGAGTGAATCTATTAAAATGAGACTGCTGTCTGACACTTTTCAGTGGCATTGCTACCTTTACGTCAGTGTGTTGGTGAGATAATGCTGCTGAGTTTGTGCTGATCATCTTTTCAAGTTAAAAATTAACAGATATTAACATTGGCCGTTTTCACACTGGAGACGGTCTGAGACGGATAATTTATCTTCAAAATCCGTCAAAATTGATGGAAAAACAGATGGATAAAGTCAGGCGGATTTTCCATCCAAAATAAAGACCGTTCCATTTTCAAATTAATACGTATTATCTGTCTGAAGCGTATTATCTGTCAGACGGATAATCAGTTTCTGGAGTGAAGTTTTAGCTGTTTGGGCAGTGGTCTCCCATTTGCCTTGTTTGACTAGAAACAAACTATACAAAACTATCCCACGATATTTTGAATTCTTATCCTCCTATTACATCAGAAAATATTGTCAATTACCTTCCCCCGTTTCCTTAAGCCGCGCCAGCTCCGGTTCAGATGCTTCCGAGCTTAGGTCTTGAGCGATATCGTCTTCTGCCCCAGCCTCAAGCTCCGCCTGGACTTCTGCACCAGGAATTTCCTCATCAAACCCTCGTTCGCGCAACCAGCTCGCTGGAACCCAGCCTTCCTTTGCCTCCCCATCTTTAACAGTCTGTACGAAGTAAAGATCACGACCGGAACGGAGAACTCGGACTTCTTCGCCGCGGCCCATGACTGTTTCGTGGGTTTCTCGTTCTAAAGTTTCCTCAGACAACCGATAGGTGGCACCTAGTTGGATGTTCTGAATAAAATGGTTGACAAAAGTTACAAATCTGCTTTACACCATATTGAGTTACAGTCAAGCTGATCACTAATGTCCAGGTCAGCACGCACCTTCAAATTTTGCCATTTTCCTATGTTTGCGCAAAATCGCAAAAATTGAAAGGTTGACCAATTGGCGTAAACAACATGCATGCATTATGGTGTCAAAAATTTTGTTTGTACATTCTCTGATTACAGCCACCCATTGCGGCATCCCGAGGGAGGATGAAAAAGTTAACCAACTTCATATATATTACCCACCCGATACTGCTTAACAGCGGGGATCACTGCAAGAGATTTGCTACGCCCCTAATAGTTCTATATTATAGCATCTTTACCAGCGTCTATAGCAGTTCGTGCTGTATAGCGATTTTTTGTAGCCAATTTATTATGTTAAAGACATTTTTGTGACAAGTGAATACAATTCGTAATTTTGAGCCTTTGGTGTTGGTTTTGACTACCAGTACCCACGCTTTTTACCGAATGAAGGTTAACGTTACACCTGACTTACCATGCCTGGAAGAGGTTCGGGGGAGTCTGGGGGCGTAATAGCCACGTACTGCTTCTCAACCTCAGCAATCAATCGAGAGTATGAAGGACTGGAGATAGTCTCCTTAACAGTCGTCACCAAGTTCCCTTCTGAGAGTGAACGGGTGGGAACCTGGACCGAGAATTCTCCGTAGACAAGCGATGGTGCTATGGCAGTGATTTGTGACTCTGTAAAAACAACATTAAAATCGATAATGGGTCAATCAAAATTAACCAATGTGCAATCAATATATTCTACTTCAATCAAAACTAATCACTGTGTCATCAATGATTGCGGCAAACACTTGGCAAACACTAAGAAGAGCAAGTCTGACACGACAGCGTATAAGAAGATTACAAGCGGTCCTACGTTAGCCCCTAGGAGCTATAGAGAGAGGTAATGCAAATAGATAAACTAGTTAGTAAAAATACGATGTCTCAATGAAAGATATATATTAATTTTCCCCATCTGGGTTACGGGACGTGTTATTATTCATTTTGAAGTCGTAGGAGCTCAGTCCATGTTCAATTGGTCGCTTAGGAATGAACAAAAAATAGCAAAAACCATTATGCCAAACAATCACACGAGAGGATCAAAGTATAGTGCTTTGACAAAAAAATATAAGTCCTCGGGGTTGTCGCACATAACGGTTAAACCGTATTGCGCCATTTCCATTAACGGATTAGAGCTAAAAAGTCCCTTTAAAAGCAGTTGGTATAAACCGTATCGACCGACATTTTATCAAAGGGAGAAGTCATATATTCATTTGCTTGTGCAACAGAAAAATGTTCAAAAGAGTTTTCTTATAACGTTTTAAAACAATACCAAAACAGATTTCAGCCCCTTTATCACCCTGAGTCTGTCACGTGACGAACCAGGCAACTGTGACTCACCTCCACTCAAATTGAGCAGTCGTTTGATGTCTCGTACCCAGCACTGCTTTGACCACTCGGTCTTTGTCTATAAAGATAAAAGGGGTTGTTATGACAATCCAAAACGGAAAGAAATTAAAGAAAAGATTTGTACCTGGCAAATTCAAATTTTGGTTACATAAAAAAAAAGTCAAATGGGAAGTTGCCACCACGTTCACGTCTGTGCGTCAACGATTGGGCGCTTTCTGATCAAAACGCAGGTTCATAACCCACGACTCCGTTCCATCTGTTTAGGGGCTGTTTTCTCTACCAGTTCTAAAGAACGTGGTGAATGTTGATATTCATCTCGTAACACTAGCAAAGTAGAGATTTACCTCACCAGTCTCTATGTCATGGGGACAGGAGTGATTCCCCAAAAAGGTTGAAGATCTACGCTCCAATGAAATCAATACCCATCCTGTTTTACCTTAATGGCTCCCATGACTCCTCTCCCCCACCCCCTAAGGTGTCTTTCCTTTGAGTTGTGTCATTCACAAGGAAGTGATGACGGCCATTGGGTAGTCTCTGTTACACCGTAGGAAATGTAATCCTTCTAACTAATTTAAATTTCGTGGTGCTGGCTATCAAACTGAGCAAGGCGTTCAATTTATAAATACAAGATTACTAAGATTAACGCCACTAATCAATGTTCTCAACTGTGCTGTTTCAGTCGATGTTTCTTCAATCGCTTTGTACTCTACGCTGTTGAATTTCATCAAACTACTCACCTCAAAGGTGTGGAGCACCAGCGCATTAGCTATGGAGGTGCCGACCCAAACCATAAAATGACGGGGTTCACCTTCAACGTGTTCTGTCAGGCCGACATTTCCACTGGTCAGCTGCAAAGCAGTGGAAAAAAACGATATAACGAAATATTTCATAGATAATTCAAAGTAAATAAATGAACATTACCAAATCAGTATTACTAGCAGGAGAAGATACCTCAAACTAGACCAAGATCTTTCGGATGCGTAGTCCTGAAATTTCAGTGGAGTCACGAAAAATGTCGAGTGCAAAGGAAGCGCACTAATCTACTTTGTTAACCCATTTCAACAACCTATTCCCTACCTTGAGCATGTTTTTAAAGATGAATTTCCTTCCTCCTTCTTTTCTCTTGGTATTTACGATTCCTTTCTCAAAGAGAAACAGGTCTCGCTCTTTTCCTTTTCCTCGAGCCTTCTCTTCCCAGAACAATACAACTTCCTGAAAACGTCAAAAAAAGCATTCATAAACGTTATGTACGACATTTCCTTCCATCTCCCATTCAACGACCGACAACCACGATCTGTTATCCATACTGAAGCAAGCCACACTGATCGGGCGCATTAAAGCGGTCAGCGCAAAAGGTAAGGTGAACGGAACACAAACTGTGACGGTGATTAGTAAGTGAAAAAGAAGAAACATGGGAACTTCATGCAATTCATCCCTGTATCTCTAGAGTGTGTTAGGCATGTGATTTAACCTTCAAAATTTTGAACCAAGTTGTTTAATCCCGACTTGCTCTGAAACTGGGTTAACTGCTACTGGGTTAACTCGCTAATTTAACTAACCCTGGATTTGCGTTTATCGTCCTTCGACAATACGGCCTCGGTCTGAGATGACTTGCTATGAAAACTGGTTGTTTTGCTCACATGCAAATACTCTTACAAAACCGACAATAGTCATGTTTGTCTCAGATTAAATTGCACGTGCAAAACAGCTTTTCAACGAGGATTTTACGTTTACTTTAAGTTGAAATTTAACGAAATTTAACAAAATCTCTGACATGCTTTCTTCGACTTTAATGTTTAAACTACACCTAACATTAGTCGTTGTTTATACTTTTTAGACAATAGTTTATTTTTCATCTCTCCAATTTAGGCGAGAGAAAAATGAAAAAAGCGTGTTTAGTTCATATTTCAAATAGTCGTACTCACTGAGAGCCAATATGACTACGTTTTAGTCAGTATTACTGTCATTAGGTGTTTATCACTTATTTTCTCACTTTGCTGTTTAAATGAGATCTTCACGAAGCTGGGTTGAGTATTTTTATTACGCTGTTTCAGAAGTAACACTGCCCTCCGTCTGATCTTGATCGAGCTGTAAAATATTAATATAATAATTATGTAAAATGTTTAAGTAGAGGAGTTAACAAAAGCGTCTGGGCGATGGCCACAGATGTTTAATAAAAATGACCCACTAATACTTAAACAAAGTAAACCTTGTTGATCTCAAAGATAGATGTTCCGTAGTGTAAGCTTAATACAAATTTACTTTAATTTCGTTTAGGAGATGAAGGGAGGGAGGGAGTGAATGAGGACCGAAAGCTCTTTCTGCTTTCAGCAAGCTGATTTATGTTGTTGGAACGAAGCTGATGTTGTTGAAAAAGATCTCAGCAGTTTTTTTAGATTGCCTGCCGTGTATCCAATTCCTACCTGTCGAATAAGTCTGCCAAGGTCTGCAAGTGAAACTTCTCCCTGTCAAAGTACAGAAACGACTTTCAATAAACACTTTCGTTATCCAATCATAATCAGTTTTTTTTTCTGTTCTGTCAAATGTCGATAGGCAAAGGAACACATGTAAAGTAGCTGTCGCCCATAAGCACGCAACTAACGGCAAAGGAAGACAAAGCAAGATGACCGAAGGGTTGGTTCATTCACATTAACAGCTCCTGTCCAGCACAACATGGCAACTCAGAGGAGAAAAGCCTTGACTTACCTGAAAAAACGTATGATCCCAACTGCCAACCAAGCAGGGGGACGGCGGAACAAAAAACTATATCATAGGTAGGGCAACGAGGAGCCAAAAAAAAATAAAAAATACACACAAAACAATGCGCATGCCCGAAATGTAAATCCCCGGATCCACCCGAATCTTCCAGCTTACTGTGATTAGAGGGAATCTCATTTAACGGTGGGTCAGCTGGTCAAATTGGCACTTCGTCAGTTGGACAATTAGTCCCTCTGTCAATAGGTAAGTAATCCGACAGCTAGGCATGTCAGTCATCTTATTATCCACTCGGTTGGTTCACTAGCCAACTTCACGTTCGTGAAAATCGACAGTTAGCCAGTCATTCCCGTTGTTCGTTCAGTCAGTCAGTCCTTCAGCCAACCAGTCAGCCTTCAGGCTAATCAGTTGTCCATTCATTTAGGTAAGTAAATCGATATTTAGTTCCAGTTAACCATTTCGGTAAGTCTATATGTTTCTTTGTTTTCTCGGTCGCACCGAGCAATTAACGACACCCAGCCTACAATCTTCTTCCAGATGTTCTTGACCCAAGCAACAGCAAGTGTAAAAATAGCCCATTTCAAATTTTTAGCATATTACTTACGTGGTAGTTTTCTATATGGGACTTCTGTATCGCTTCATTGGCTCGTCGAGAGATGCTGGATAAAAATATGAGGGCAGCCTGCAAAGAATTTCAAATTATACGTAAGTCTGACAGCACTTTGAAGTCAAACTGGGACTTAATAGTGACTGTGAGGATGACTGCTTAATGCAGGTCGACTTAATACAGGTTTGGCTGTATTTCTTTCCACTGCGACTTTTCTCACCTCAAAGTCTGAGTGCTTCAAGTTCGCCCGCACTGTAAACTTGAGCAGCTCCTTAAAAAAGACAAATAAGTAGTGAAAAACAAACCAAGCAACAAACATACAAGGAAAGTAAGTAGTTATTGTTCTGACATGTAGACTCTCACCTTCAGATACAGAACGTATTCACTCAGTTGCCGGGCAGGTTTCGTTAGATACTCAGAAAGGTGCCTTTCGTCTTTTGTGTCTTCTTTGAACTCCTGTTTACAAAAGTTAAAAAAAATACGACTCAGTTTTGTTTGAAAGGTTTCAAAACCAGATGCTAATGCGGCAAAGTACCACAGAAACCACAGTTGCAACATAAAACCACTCACCGCCCAAAAGTCGCCCACTTGTTCCTTCTCCAGTGCTTCATTAGCCAGCGGTCTACTGTCAAGGAACTTGATGTACAGCTCAAATTTGGGTTTCTACAAAAACCATATCACATTCTCATGCACGTTATTTTCAAAAGAAAAGTAAAGACAGACGAAGATATGACGTTATATCAAGCACGAGGCAGCACGTTTCATCACAATATTAATTAACTCGAACCTCATCCAAAATACCTCGCTGCACCTCGCACTGTAACTCTCTTCTCTGAGATTGATATGTGATGAAACACTGTGCGTTGTGCTGGATGAGTGACTTGAAATTCTTAACTCATCAACAAGAACAGACAGGTAAAGAGCACGACTTACGTGTCTCAAGATCACTTTTGGTAAGTCATCAGGATTCTTTGTGCAAGCTTCGAGTTCATGTACGAATTGTCTGCAATCAAAAATGAAACGACCAACAGTTATTTATAACTACACAGTTTAATAATACTACCGTAACGCATATCAAAGAAAATCAAGAGTACGTTTAGAGTCGACTGTATCACACAACTCATCACCTTGTGTGAAAGCCATAGATATCTTTTATGTTGGCGAACACCACGTCTTTTTGAGTAACAACCTCCTCAGGAATGTCATCTACCTCAAGCTCAGCCAAGTGACACTAGGAAGAGGCAAAGCAGACAGGTTAACGTGAAACTTTTGACAGCAGTCCAGAGTGGATCACGGTGATGGTAAAATTGGCGACAAAATTAGTTGAGACACTTAGCCCCAAACAGCCTTTCTAATGATTTGTCAAATTAAAAAAAGGAAAATTAAGCTTTCCTTCCCCCACCCCCTCCATGCAATGTTGCGCTACTGTTCGAGCTACCTGTAGAAAACAATCAACCCCGCAACTTTGAATGGAAGTGGGGGGGGGGGGGGGGGGATTGTATTGTTCTCCAAAGTTACCCCATTTGAAGACAGAGTGGTCAAGCTTCACCTTAGCGTCAAACGGCAAACGCCAATTTGTACCACGTGATGAGGTTTCGCATTTACTTGCCGTTTACTGTTCATTATTTTTACACACAAATTAGTAGTTTCACGCAATATTTTATCCATATTGAATCTGTTTATTTTATATTTTGAGAAATTCTTAACTCGAATCTGACGTTTGCCGTTTACCGTATACGTGAAGCTTAAACTGCCTCATCAGTTTTGACGCCAATTGTATGCGCCAAGTTTTACTACAACTTCCGCCTCCAATGAGATCGTATGAAAACTCACCTCTTTAAAAGATACTTTAAAGTAGCTAACTCAAATTATCGTCCTGAAAATTCGCTCACTCGAAGGTAACCCGGATTACGTTTCGTTTCTTGTGGGCCGTCTTCAACTGGTATTTTTGGCGATTAACATTACTGGGTCTTTAACCTAAGTTATGTATTCCTTGGGGAATTCAACGAAACCCTAGGTTTCTTTCACCTCCTTACGATAACCGAGGCCCAAAATTTGTGTCGTTATTAGTTATTTCATTATTATTAGTCATCAGTTATTAATTGATATGATCAGTTAACCACTATTTTCACTCTAACCGAACAGCATTGACAAGAAATACAGGACTTACCTCAACAACTGTGCGGAGATCATTAACGTATTGCTTTTCAGACTCGACCAACTCACTAATCACGCGTCTACAAAGAGGGATAATGAGTGAAATGTTAATATAATCAGTCGAACGGTTGTCTGGAAAATGTAACGCTATATCACTGATAGAAACGTTTAGGAGCTTTTAAGCATTCAGCTGTTTATGAAGGGTCCGTTTAACAAAATCTAAATGGTGCCGCGATGCATTTCTGTGATACGGTAAAAGTAAGTTCAGTATGAGTCTCAAGTGCATAAAAATAAAACGAAATGAATAGGAAACCCTAGTCTGCTACACAGCCGTTTTTAGTGTCGTCACGCAACGCTCCTCCCCACTAACGGCTGCTGAAAACCGAACTACATTCCTTGAAAACACAGAGCCCGTCAAAATTCAGCGACGATTGATTGATTTGTCGAAAACTGAGAAGCGTGCTAGCTGCCTAGCGCCCTGCGGCTCACGTATTGTCAAATTTCTTGTACATGATTGGTTTGTTCGTTAGACCACAAACACAAAGGGAAAGGAATGTAGTTCGGTTTTCAGCAGCCGTTAGTGGAGAGGAGCGTTGCGTGACGACACTAAAAACGGCTGTGTAGCAGACTAAGGAAACCCTCGATCTGTTATTACTGAGTATTATTCCTAAGTGTACTGTTAAGCTGCGATCAGACGTTGTTTTTTTCTTCATTTTTTTCTTTTCCTCTCTAAGAAGACAGACAGGGAGATAACAAATAGGGAGGGCATGATCGCAGGCAAGGCAACTGTTTATTGTGCTTCACAAGGAGAGATGACGACTCCTTGTCGACGAAATAATCAAGCAAAAAAAATCTATTTTCTGTCTGTTTTATGCTAATTCCGGGTGAATCTCCCAAACAGTAAAATCCACTTGATAAGAAAATGAAGTTCTTACTCTCGGTGATGTAGTGCCTCCTTCTCTTTGCCCTTGGCAGACTTTGGGGCCTTCTTGACATCCTCATCTGGAGCCTTAATAATTAAGACCCTTGGTAAAAAGCCAACAGCTCCAGAGGTGACAACACAAACCAAGAAGCTTTCATAGCCAATGTCATCAAGGATCTCTAATGAGTCCCCTTCATTCACAGACACTTCGCCAGGGGCCTTGGCTTTGTAGTTGGTTATGCAAACGAACCTCTCCTTTTCAACCTGCAAAAACAACAATAATAACAATGTGGATTAATCAACAGATACACAAAAAAATAAGAAAACTTGAAAATGGAAAAAGTGGAAGCATTTTTACCATGTTTGCTGAAAAACGTAAGACGAGATAGCGCTCATACTCAACTGACGCTTACAATTTGATTCCCAGCATACCAATCAAATTTATTTAAAAGCTGCTTTGCTTTACGTTACTGTAATAATCGGTTTTTCATGTTTTGTAAGAGGGTTCTTACTTTTGAGTCTGCTAATTTAAATCTCTCGTAAAACCATTTAAATCAAGTGTACATCTATGAGCAGTACTTTTATTTACTGTAGTTTAATAAGCTGCACCTGGTCGTGCTAATTCAACATTTCACAAAATGAAATTCAGGGTCGGTATGTTTCTTACATTTTACGGAAGGCAGCTCAAAATGAAATCCTTAACTCTTTAAGCCCTAAAATTGATCAGCATCAAATTTCTTCTTGTAATATAAAACATAGTGGTTATGAGAATTAAGGACATTATCGGACAAGGTAAAATTCCTTAATATTTCATCAGCTTCTCTCCACTAGAGTTATGCATCTAATAAACAGGGGCACTAAAGGGATTAAAGGGTTAACGTCACTTACGGGTGTGGGTATTCCTGCAGTTTCATCTTCCCTGAAAAAACAAAGCATATAGTGGAGCTTCACCGTGAGAAATCTAAAGAAAATTATTTAAAAAATTTATTCAATGGACCTCTACCGCATTCGGGGAATTCAGAGGCTTGGGTGGACAATTTCATAAAGACAACTTTCACCCCAAGCCTGGAGTAAATGCTTTTGTTCACAGGAATGCGGGCACCGTCTACTGTAACAGCATTAACTGGAAAGGTAACCATACAAAGCCTTTTGACATGACGTCAGGTCCACCATGTTGGTGTCCCAAAACAGTAACACGGCAGCGATATTAGTTTCGCAAACCAGTCCTGTGGGAGTTGAACTCTTTTCTGATGTACACGCTTTCTATTATCGCATTAAACCCCTTGTTGTCAGTACCCCTTCGGTACTGAAAACAAAATGTCGGGTAAGTGTTGAGGGTCCGTAACTTCAGTTTGAGACTTGATTGTGCAGATTTAAAGTATTGCGAGTATCGTGGATAATTTAATAAATGTTTGCATTTTTCCTTGATTCTTGGGTAAGGGGGATATTGGGAATAGTCAGTACAATGCGTTTCACTCTAACTTCCGCAGATTTAAATTAATAATTTATCAAACGGAATAAGTCACCCTCCCTTCTACCTCGACTTAACCACCTGAGTTAAACACCCAAACTATAATCTATTTACCCTTCGTTGTCTTTCTTCAGACATGTGTGTCGCACAAATCCGATTTCTGAGCCACGTGACACTCGTCTAACCAACCAGAAATCAGGACGGCTTGTGTCAAGGACTTCAACTTTGTCACCCTTCTTGAGAAATTTGTTTCCAGTCTCCTCTGAGTAGAAGTCTTCAATGACGGTGTAAAGTTTGAGTGTGAGGACTTCTTCAACTCGAGACAGGCCTGAGCTTTTTCGAGGCGGTTTTTCTTTGGGAGCAAGCACGTTTTCATCCGTTGCTAGAAAAAGAAAACTTACTTTCAATATAATGTTCCTGACGGGCTAAAGATGGTATTTAGACACTGGGGGAACAGATTGGCAGGTCAAACCATCGCGGAATTCAATATGAAGCTTCAGGAAAGTTGCCAGAAATCTACCTTTAAACCTGTCTGAAGCAACCAACAAGACATTAACATAGGCACTACAGAATGTAACTAGACAGCTTAAGCAGCGGGCGTTCTTGAGGTCACAAACGCCGACCGAAAGCTACCGTGTATACACTGCGCATTTCGTTACGTCCGAGAGGTCAGGTACCCGACGCCAGAACGCCACTTTCGAAGTTCAAGTTTGCGTTCGGATAAGAATTGTGTGGTAGTTCCCAAGTAATTCTAGTCCGGGTGCAACTAAAGTCCGTGACCTCAAAAACGTTCGCTGATTAACCTGTCTACTATTTTACTCCTACTTTAGTTGACTCCCACCAGGTGTTTTACTTAAATAACCGTTGACGCACCTTCAACAAACAGATGCGAACTTGAAGACACATCTCCATAGTCATTGCTGGCGGTAACCTTATACTCTCCAGCGTCCTTTAATTTTCCTTCAGTTATCAAGATGGAGTGAAGGTTTTCTTCCTCTAACACTTTAATGTGCGGAAATCGTACATCCGTGATTTCTTCACCATCTTTGTACCAAGAAACTTTTGGAGTTGGTTGTCCAAGCACGCGCACATCAAATCTTGCGGCGCTTCCGTCCTCGATAGAGCGATCTTTTAACGGAGCAGTAAATGAAGGAGGTTCTCCTTCAGATTTGGATTTAAGTTCTGTGGTAAAAAAATAGAAATTATATACCGGAACAAATTAAAGAAACACAAACAAACAAACAAAATGATAATTTTGTTAACGGTCCATTCACACTAAACAAAGAAAAGCCTTCAGGTGACAAATATTTTGCTCCACTTTTCTATATCGTTCTGATATTTCAAAGCTAAAAGCTTAACACTCAACAGTGAAGAGACTAGAAAACTTTAAATTCAAAGAAAAGGACGACTGCAAACACGAGATCTTCTCAAAACAAAGTAGCGCGTGCGCGTGAACCAACGTCATTTAGGCAGGGGGTCAATTTAATAAAACTTTTACAAGTGTAATTTACAAGAGTTGCTATTGTTTCAGACTCTAAAACAATGGCTCAATTGTAAATTAAACCTGTAAAAGTTTTATTTAATTGACTCCAGGAAAACGCGAGAGCCGCCGTCACTCTACGACGGGTTTATCAAATGTTATAAAAATTATCATTTTGCAGTTGGCAGATAGAGTTAGACACTTATGTTTCACCTTTAACAGTTAGCCTTGATTGACATGCCACAGAGCCACCCATATTTGACGCCACGCAACGATACTCGCCCTCGTCCTCCACGGCTGCAATATTTATAAGCAGTGAGTAGGCCCCAGTCTCCGTGATAAACTTCACTCTTGTGTCCTCTTTCAGTTGCTCGCCATTCTTGTACCACGTGACTTCCGGTTCCGGTATTCCTGTTACTTTGATAGTCAAATATACTGTATCTCCCTCGGTCACTTCATGGTTCCGCAACTCTTGTTGGAATTCAGGAGAGCACACGCTGTCACGTGATCGTCGGCGTTCCATCCGGGCATTCATTTTCTCTAGTTGCTCATCATCCTGTGATGAAGACTCTGACATTGACTCTAAAGTAACAAGAGTAGCAAATAAATAATTAATTAATTATTTAAGGTTCCAAGCAATAAATAAAAAATTTCTAGCTAGGGATATTACCTTCTACTAGAACCTCAGCCGAGCAGGACGCGATACCACAGTTATTAAGCAGAACGCATTTGTAAATTCCTTCATCTTCATAGTCGATGGCACGGATGTCTAGCGTATGGGTAGATCCATCTGAAGACTGGCTGAATCGGGGCTGTGATCGGATCAGGTCGTTGTCTTTAAACCACTCAGTGTTATCGATAGGCTCTGGACCGGAAATCACCTGCAACAAAATCACGGACTTGGCGTATGAGCGGTATATTTCATGAGGACTTTGAGAACCTTTCCTCACACTTATGTCTAATTTGTTAGCATAAATATAAAAATAGCTCTAATTCAACCAAAAGAAAAAAATCCTGCAGCATTCTGAAAGGTGTGACACACGATGTCGTCGTACAAATACACTAAAAGGAAGGCAGATCAACTAAACTAAAAATCTACTGTTTGGGCTGACCAAGCGAGTTAATGAAAAAGGGGATATTGTTGGAAGCAATAATTTACACCACGAGGCAAAAAAATTTCTAACTTGACGTTGATCAAGGGGGGAGGGGGTGGGGGCAACGGAATAAGCAATTCAAGGATTTTTTATTTTCGCGTCCCTAAACTGAGAACCATTTGCATCTATTTCAATGAAAGTACATTACACAATTCTTGTACCTAGTGTTACAGCTGTATGTTTACCTTAAGGACGATATTATCTCCATGATTGATTTCTACGTTTTCCAACGGAGTGACAATGGTGGGCTTTGAGCCACTTTTTGACACCACTGAGCGTTTGGTCAGGGGTAGCCCCGGGGAAGCCCCCACGGGGCTTTCTGCGACGGACTCCGATTCTAAAACAAAAAAGTTTGCTGTGACTATGTTGAGAGTTTGAACCGTAACAACGTTGCCTATGGCAAACGAATTTGCGATAAATTTGCAATGACTACGAATTAGCATCCACTGTGGAGTGGAGCGAAGTGGAGACTATATTTACAGATAGTTACAGGAAAAACTGTTAAGCTTGGGACCCTCTAAACTAAGGAAAAACTAAAGGAAAGGTGTCGAACACGTCTTGGTACAGCAAGTATGACTAAGACGGGTTTTTCCTTTTTTTAACTTGGCGTTCCAGGACTAGGCCATTCACTCCTCTTAGCTCTAATCTTCCGATATGTAACAATCTTTAGTCAATCCCTTTAAATTACTTGTCTTGAAATTTGATTCTGGCTCCTACATTTCCACACCAACATACGTATTCACACTACAGCGGTTTAAATTCGTTGGCGGTCATTTCGTTTATTCTCATCAACTTCATGCTTAATAACAAGTGATATCGTAAGGAGAAGATCGATGTTGGTCACTTTAGGTGGGGGTAAAAAAAGAAAACATACATACCTTCCACTGTTATCTTGGCCTCGCAAGACTGTGTCCCAGCTTTGTTGGAAATCTCACACTTGTAGATTCCCTGATCTTGAGGCTGCACCTCAGATATCTTAAGAGTGCAGTGCTCTCCATCGGAAGACATTTTTAAGCGTTTTCCGTACTTAATCGGCTCGTTATCTTTAAACCAGCGTATCTGCAATGGCTGGCTTCCAGTCGCGACCACTTCGAGCTGTGCTGTAGAGTTCTTTAAAACACACAAGTCACTGCACTCTTGGACAAATTCAGGTGCCATTTGAGATAGTCGGCTACAATAAATTGTATGATACAACGAATAAGAGAACGAGCTTGATGAGGTTGCGCCTTTCTTAGCCCTTGGATAAATTTATCAATCAGCTATAGATCGTCTACTCATGACCACACGGCGGTCATGTTGGTATACCTAAACAGTCCTCTGGGTTTTTTTCCCAAGAAATTAGCATAGTTGCTGCTTACGTGAGTGACAACAATCCATGGTATTGGTGTCAACCCCTCGAAGGGATAGTGGTACACCCTTAAATTTACTATGATGGTCTGTCTCTAAGACTCTGGACCTGTTCCAGAGATGAATTTGCGACCCTGTTACAGAACGGAATGGACATGGCAGAGGCTTGGGAAGCATACTCAAACTGTTGCTCAATAAGGGCTCTAACAATTTCTATAATCGGTAACTCTCTCTCTCTCTCAATAAAAAAACTGCAACAGCAACAATAAAGAACAAAAAGCACCTACCGTTGATTCATGATTGTTTGAGGAACTTTGACCTTTTCTGCAAATGTGGAATCAAACAAAGCGCATTATATAAACCTTCTTCAGACATTGAGTTCAACGAGACATTTTTGCTTCCCTTTTTTTCACGGGCATTGTGCCCAGGAGGAAAGAGAGAAACTATGGAACAATTTTCAGTCCCTCAATTGATAGACGTCGAACTTATGACCTTCGGATTACCACTCCAAAATGTTCTACCACTGAGCTAAAGGAGAATCGCAGGAGTAAAAAGCTATAACACGAGATTCATGTGACAAACATTCCACATAGTGCAAGGACTATTAGGTGGAGAATATGCCCAGAGTTACACAAATGCGATGGTGAATTTTAATTCATGTGAATAAAAGAGATTAATCTTTCTTTAATGAGTGATATGGGCTACTTGGGAAAATCAGAGTTCTCCAAACAGGAGTCGAGCCTAAGGCTGTCAAACATACAAAACTGGAATTTAGTCGCAAAGGAAACATCCTCATTTGAGTGTAAAAATTAATTCTAGGGCCTTACACTATACTTCGAAATTAACAACAAACCAATTGGGTTACCTTCAACAAGAACTTCACAGTCGGTATGAATTGAGCCTGCGGCATTAGCAGCAACACAGCGGTACACCGCTTCATCTTTCACTGTCACATTAAAGATATTGACAGCGTGCATTTCGCTTGCACTTATGATGGCAATGTGATGGTCCTCCTTCAGTTCGTGGTCGTCCTTATACCAAGTTACCCGGGCCATGCACTCAGGAGGTACCTTGACGTCAAGTGTGAGGTTGTCGTTTTCTTTGACCTGTCTGTCCTGTAGCTCCAGACGGAAAACCGGTTTTGGAACTGTGGGGGTTAAAAATACGATCGTGTATAATTATTTTAAGACTCGAGAAGATCGTTATGATCAAAAATAGAAGTTAAAACAACTAAAATATATAACTGGATGACAATTCTTTATGACAATGATGTTTTCTCTAATTCTAATTGTCTCCATGACATTGCAGAGAATAAACAGACAGAGCTACCTTTGTCTAAATACTGAAAATCATATATAATTGCCAGAAATGACCTGGACAATGGCTTATCATTTTCAATAAACAAGCTAAAGGTACTTGTCCACAAAGTCAAAAGCTGCATCAGGAACTGCGTCAGTTAGTCTAATGGCTGCAAGAGGGAAAGATAAAAGCAAGTATTGATCAATCATTTAATTAGTTGACCTGATTTTGAAGTTGGTTTGGGTTTCGGCGCTGGTGGAGGCGCTGATTTCTTTTCCGTCGGTTTTGGCAGCTCTCTGAAAACGAAACAGTATTTTTTTAAAAAATCATTCTTCCGTCTTCTTTTGTTATAAACAATTAGTTTTTTATAATTGCTAATCGGCAGACCCAAGGGAAATAGCCTGCGTGCAGACGTCTCTTGTACAACAAAGGAAACAGCAGAAGTCTGCACACAGGCTAAAGGAGAACAACCAGTAGCATATTTTGGAATAAGATTTATCATTTTATTGGAGTCTGGACATGTGTTTTTAAAGGCAAATATCAACGGTTAACCAGTCTTCGTATGTAAAGGATACTTCAGTCAAATTCCAATGCTATGAGCTGGTGCTTTCTCTCTCAAAAGGGGCCTCTCACGTTGTGAAAAACTTACTGCAAAGTTACAAAACATTTCGGACCTTTCTTCTTGAAAACAACAGCAACAAAAAGACAGCGATATACTCCAATACAAGACTTGCACTTCTTTAATGCATTTATCTTGTTATTTATTTATTATTATCATTTTTTTTTTTTTCAAATAGAACGTCCGGTTTACTTACTTTGAAGATGTTTCTTCCTTTGCAGGAACCTCGTCTTCGGAAGTTCCTTCGCTTTCCTCCTCTGTAGATTCCAGCCCTGCAATGATAACAGTGTTAAGAGTTTTTCTTTAAGCATTTAAGACAATACTTCTTTGTTATTTAAAGATGATAAATTTGGAGCCAACATGTAGTAAAGCAAAAAATGTGCTTCACTAAGCTCGGAATTTGCGATTTGATAGATGATATTTGATAAGTCAGAAAATAATTATACGAAAAGTTCGTTCTTGTACTGTTCTCTGGGGTAGAAAATGGAAACAAAGCGTACAAGTGCGTTCGTCGTCGAAAATCTTCACCTACATTTCTGCTCTATAAGACATTTTACTTCAGGCGCGACGGTTTAACTCCCTAGTATTAAACCTAAAGAGAAAAAGGCGCAAAAATCAATCAATCAATCAATAAAACCAAAGAAACGTACGCTCCATGATAAGCTCAGCAGTGCACCAGATCTCTCCTTTGACGTTGGCGGCTTCACATTTATAAATTCCTTCATCATCGGCCTCAATATCATTCACGGTCAAAGAAAAAGCTCCATCATTGTCTTCGTCAAAGCGGAGATTTCGATTCTCCTTAAGAGGTTTGTCATCCTTAAACCACCGTACTTCCGGTTCTGGGCTACCTGCTATTTTGACCTCAAAGCGGGCTGCACTTCCCTCAATGACTTCCGCGTTACGCATGGTGCGAACAAATTTGGGTGGAGTCGCAGGTGCACCATCCTCTAGGTCAGGAGCACGTGACACTGGGATGTCTGTGACAACTGTCACCGTTTCCTCGACTGGTATCTTGGGCCTAAAATGAGAAGTCATGAGTCAATCAATGCTACAAAAAGTCTATTTAGTGAGGAGTTTCAAGGTAAAACCTCAAGAGCAAGATGGAAAACAAGAAAGATATCTGTGTCTTATTTTTACTGGACATATATACACAGTTGAAAAAACTCACAGTGACATAACTCCTTCTTTGACCTCTTTCTTGGGTTCTAAAAAAAAAAGAAAAACTTATAATATACATGTACATTCCACTCACTGGTTCTTCCTACTTCCGGCTTGTCGCTACCAATATAAATCATTTGCTTTTAGATCCTGCCTCTTTTTAAGTTCTAAATGTATCCAAGATGTGTTATATTATTTTGCTAGTTTAGGAAGAGTCATCATGCAGTTCTCTACTGCTCTAGTATTTAATAAGACAGGAGTTACACTCTGCTGTTTAGTAAACTTCTTGCATGTTTGATTACATAGAGTTTAAAAAGATTTTTTAGTACTTTCAAGAGTGAAGTTTATTGGGATTAAATTATTGGAAAACTGACCAGCTTATCGCGTTCGTCAGAACGCATCCTAATTTTGGTGTTCCTGTGGTGCAACGCCACAAATTTTCGACCGTCGATTAGCCGCCCCCGATGATTTTATCAGGGGGCATCTCGGCCGGGAAACTGGACTCCTTTCGACTCGATTGTTTTCCGGTAGTGACGAACGCGGATCCGTAATTAATGATTACCCCTAGTTTAAAGCTAAGCTTAAACAAACTCTCCATCTATGTGTTATGTTGGTTAAATCAGAATCTTAACTGCCACACTTACCTTCCACACTGAGATAAGCAGTGCAAGTGACTTTCCCGGCTTTGTTCTTAGCAATGCAAGTGTAGTCACCCTGGTCAGCGGTCTCTGCCTTGGGAATACGGAGTGAATGGACGCCATCTTTGTCCTTGTCAATCTTCACTCGGCGGCCATCTCTTACTGGTTTAGCATCTTTTTGCCACTCTACCTCTGGGTCAGGAGTTCCGGTGACCTTAACCGACAGTTTTACTTCTCCCCCTTCAGTTACACTTTTGTCCACCAGCTTCTCCTTGAACTCGGGACGGCCGGCTACTTCTTGTCTTGGTTTGGAAAGTGCTGAGACGGAACAAAATATAGGTCACCGACATTTGTCTCAACTTTAACACAACACAAGCACTTTTTTAAAAGGCCACCCTTTGCCTTAAAAGAGTTTCCAAAATAAGGCTTACGAGTCGGTGCTTATGCGAGACCTTGAAATTGAGATATTCTCTAAAGCCGTTACAAAATGAATCAAAACAAGTACCCTGGTTTTCCTATCTAACCTCAAAGCTGTCATTTAATCATAAACATGTGACGAGCCACACCTCATGAAGTTATCGAAGTAACAAGGGTAGTGCAAAATTAACGCTAATTCCAATAATTGTACCGTTTAGAGCTCACATTGCGGGTGGCCCCTCCTACAACACTATCTACAATTGGTATAGGTTTTAATCGCGCCGAAACCAATTGCTGAACAGTTATGACTTATATTTCCTGAAACCACAATTTGCCGTCTGTCCCCCTCGAATTGCGGGGGCAAGTCGAAACACCTTCCAGTAGATTTTAGTTTAACTGTAATGATTGGTGGCTGATTAGTGGTTGTTTCCTATGACAGACGACCAACGACATCTCCAATGGCGCATCGTTTAACGATGATGTAAAGGTTTGTTCACTATACTATAAATACAGTTGAACCTGTATTAAGCGGCACCGTATTAAGCGGTCACCCTCTATTAAGCGGTCAGTTTTCAAAGTCCCGAAAATTACTTCCCTTGATGTACTGTAATTTCGACCTCCAATAAGCAGTCGCAGTCACCGTTTGCAAAGTCCCAACGTGACTTTTTCTATTGTCTTAACCTGTATTAAACGGTCACACGGTGTCAATTACTTGTTCATGAATACAGTTTCAAATACTGTAACACGCGAGATACAACAATTGATTTCCTTGTTTATTTTCGCAAGTCATTAAAACGCCGGAAATGAATGTTTCTGTTTGAGGTCAAACGTCTGATCTGATCAGCACTGGAGATCGAATTCTTTGAACTGTATTTCTTGCAACCTGTATTAGGCGGTCACCCTGTATTAAGCAGTCACTTAGCCATTCCCCGAGGGTGACAGCTTACCACAGGTTCGACTGTACTCACCATTAACAGTGACTTTAGCTGCTGTGCTGACACTTCCCGCTTTGTTTGTAGCTTCACATTTATACTCGCCCGAGTCCTCGACCCGACAGTCCTTTATCACAAGCGTAAATCCGCTCACTGATTGGCTGATGTCAAACCGTCCGCCAGCGCTGATTGGCTGATTATCCTTAAACCACTGGAACGAAGGCTCAGGAGTGCCCATAGCCCGGCAGGCTAAGCGAACCGAGCTGCCTTCCACCGCTGACTTGTCTCGCAGTTTGAGGATTAATTCTGGTTCACGGAGACGTTCTTTCGATTTCGGGGGCTCTGGCCTGGCTTTAGGCGCAATTTCAGGGGGTGCTGATTTCTCCACTGTGGAAGCAACAGGTGCAATGGCTTCTTCGATAATGGCGGCAGGTTTCCCAGGTTTTTCCCTAGAAACAACAGAAAGCTTTTAACCTGAAGGGAATTTAAAAAATTACTCTCAAGTGAATTTCTTCAACCGTCGCGCAAACAAAGCATGAACGCTAGGTTTACACAGTAAATTGGGCTTCACGCTGTTGCGGTTAACTTGACAACTGAAAGCAACGCAAATAAAAAAATCTATAAAATAAAATACTTACATGATTAAGAATTAACAAACAGAATCATTTACTACGTTGTTAAAGAAAATAACGGCGTCGCCGGATGAAAGATGATTCGGTAGTTTGGTCAACGAACTGCAGCTACATTTTTTTGGTTTCGTAACAAATCGAAATAAAACATACCACAAACTAAAGGCACAAACATTTTCAGGCCACACATACTTCTCTTTTTCTAGTTCTTGCTCGCCAGCAGACTCGCTTTCTTCATCCGTTACTATAAGAAACAAATAGGAACAAAATTATCAAAACTATGAGAACGACAGTCGAAACTCCTCCAAGTGACCACCTAAAATGCCATAGAGAAACCCGAGACTGTTGTTTATTTTCTACAAAAACATCTCATTAAGCTACTTACGCATGACAAACAATTCTGCTGAGGAGTGTGCTTTGCCGGCGACGTTTCTAGCCACACATTTGTACACGCCTTCGTCACTTCCACTTACGTCACTGATTACAAGCACTTGTAGGTCTCCTTCCTCTACAAACTTGTACCTTCCACCTTCCAATAGGGGTTCATTCTCCCGGTACCACCGGACATCCGGATGAGGGTCCCCAATCACCCGGCACTCCATACGAGCTACTTTACCGGGTAATACGTCTACATCTTGCAGTTTTTGAGTAAATCTGGGGGTGGTCCCCTCAAATTCAGGCTCCATGTCGGCTAGAGAAAGTACAAAAAATCTAACTGATTTCAAACTAATCGATATTTGACTAATACTTAAATATACTTTTCTCAAGGATATCATTGACATCGCAGAATCTTTTTCGCATTCAACTACAGAGAGCACTTAATAAAGAGGGTCGCGGCTTGCGTGGGAAGTAGACCAATTTCGATATCTTAAAAAAATTCATGCTTGGTTCCGAGGTTTGGGGGAATAAAGTAAAATAATAATTATTCATCGCTGAACCTCAAGATGTTTCATACACATCAGTGTGCTTTGTCACCCCGAGCCTCGAGTTGGTGCCTTTGTTCACAGGAGAGCGGCAACTGTCTTTAGTCCACATTCCATACGAAGAAACTTTGAACTCGTTCGCACCTAAACTGCGTATGCCAGGATTACAATTGTAAGAAAACAGACGGCTTAATCTCATTAATGCCTTTGTAAATCAAACTTCTAAGCTGGCAGTATAGTAAGGGCGCGACTCCTAAATTCCCAGTCGCGCTTTAAGGAAAGCGCGACCTAATCTGAGGAGAGTAATACAGTCTGCATAGAAATCGTTAAGTGCAACCATTTAAACCAAGGCTACAAGGTAGTAATTTAAAGTGCAAGTGACACCTGGAGCGTAACCATTCAAACCAAAGCCGCCATTTTCTACGTTCAAACATTTGGAAAACGGAGAAATAACCAAGTGATCTAATTTTTGACGCGGCGCAGCGGATAAACGTCCTTCTGCAGTACGTTCAAGAGCGCTCAGACGATAATTTTGACATAACTTACGTTCAACATTGAGGTAAGCATTACTTTCCACTTGACCGAACTCGTTTCTGGCAACAAACCGAATATGTCCAGCGTCTGTCCTTTTAGCGTCCGAGATGTTAAGGGCAAAGAGATCTTCGTCACGCTCACATGTAAAGCGGGGCCATTTACTAACAAGCTGTTCATCCTTGTACCACTCCGCTGTCAAAGGGGTTTTGCTAATCACACGGCAAGCAAACTTTGTCACGCCACCCTCTTTCACGTCACGATTGCGTAACACTAATGTGATGTCTGGAGGGATCTTTAGAGGGCCGGATGACTCAGCGTCGACTTCGTCTTCTTCAGTGTCATCTGAGAGCATGTCGAATGTCGACTCCCTAAAATAAATAATAATGATGATGATAATCATAATAATGATGATGATTTTCATAAAGGCAATGGCAATAGCAATGGCAAAGGTTATGAAAACGATAACGACAATGAGTATTTATGACAATGGTTCCTTGTGTCCATATCGCTTATGAATATTAACTCCTAAAAATGCAGTTTTTACAGTTTAGCCTAAGTCTCATTTGGTCCTCTTTCATTCAACAGTGTCGGATGCAACACGTAAGATCTGCTTGAACACCTTTATGGACGGCGTTCAATGACGTTAAATGTTTCGGTTGATGACGATTAATCAGATTAAAATGAGATGAAACTATTGGGCCTAGATAAACATTCCGCACAGTTGGAAGTTGTTGGACCATCACGTTGGTTCTGTCCAAACGTCATTCCCAAATTCCATGCACCTGAAAAGAAACAGGTCCTGACCCATTTACAGAAAGAACAGAAAATAGCACAAACACGATTCGAACAATCGCTTGACTCACCGAGAAAGACGCCTGTCAATGTCTGACCCACTTGTAGAATCGAAGCCATGGGCTGTGAAACAAAACAAAATAGACACGATTACTTGGTGGCCTGATACTAAATTCAAGTCGGTTCCAAAAAAGGCTCTAAAGGAAAGGTAGAGCATTGTCACATGGCTGAAAACAGTTCACTTGAATTCTCGTGATTCTTATATCCAAAAAGGTGAAGACAATCTCGGCATGTAGCTTAACTAAAATATATACCACCAGCGATCAAACCGTTTGAGACATACCCATTAAAAGGCATGCAATTTCTCGGCACTGATCTTTGCGGACTCATTGCCAGCTGTTCACAGTACAATGAAATACACTACACTACAATTAAGTGCGATTAGAACATTTCTGAGTTAACGAATAAAACATACAAGGATGAAGTTCGGGTCCGCCCGCCAACAGCAGTAGCTTGAAGAAGTGGGGGATAATTTGTTTAATAACCAAAACTTACTTTACATGGGGATCCATTCCTTTAATCTCATGACCTATATGTTTAGTGTTATTTTAAGGAGAAATCAGATGCCCTTAGGGGTTAAAGCATGCACGGAAACCTCCCATAACTACCACACCCGTTAAACCTCTGAACAGTACGGGAAATTTCTCAGTCTGCGGGGCTAAGGCGCTCACGGGGTGTTCCCAGCGGTGCAAACATTCGACCCCCATACGCTTCAAAGCTTTACAGTCAAGTGCCAAAGCGCCACTACTACTACTACTACTACTACTTACTTTCTATGAAGAGCTCCGCGCTGCATTGAGCCTTTCCAGCAGGGTTGCTGGCCACGCATTTGTAGCGTCCTCTGTCAGATGATTCAGCCTCTTTTATCAGCAAGGAGCACAAACCGTCATCTTCAAACTTGAATTGTAACCGCCCTCCTTCACGGATTACTCGGTTATCTTTGTACCAATCAATTTCAGGCTCAGGATTTCCTATTGGAGCAAACATCACCCTCATTGCCAGCACAAAACACATTTGAACCCCTTACTTAAGTAAAATCCCGATTTTTCGAACCTCATGAGCACAAAAGATTCGCTCGTTTGCCTTTGTTGAGGCCAACGTGCATGGTCCAACCTTCGAAAAACCTACAATTCTACCAAGGCCAAGTTAGCTTTTTTCCTGGCCTGAGTCTAACAATGAAAAGTATAGTACTCTACTGTCGTGTTTACTTTTCATACTAACTTGCTAATCTGCTGATGCGAACCTTAATACTCAAATCAAACCCATTTTGGAGGACTTAAACGTTGGACTTATTTTTAAATCTTTGGTTTTCACCATATTAAAAAACCAAAATTGGACTTTTTTCACAATTGGATTTTGCGGGGACGCTGTTTGGAGTGAAAGTGACAAACAAAATTGACTTAGACAGGGGAAAGTCTCCACCACGGCAAGGGTTCACTTTACTTTTTTTTTTAATTAGCGTCAAGCGACTCCATTCATACAGTTACAAACAACCTCATCTACACTAAATCTTTTGATAGTTACAAGTTACAAACAAAACTTGAGAAAAAAAGTACTGTACCTTTGACTCGAACATCAAATCTAGCAGCACTTCCTTCAACGATCTCAATATCCTGCAGCCTCTGAATAAACTCTGGTTTTTCGGCTCCTGGTGGGATTGGTTCACGTCTTAGTACAAGCTTTTGTGCTGAAAATTAAACAAGACATCATAATCAACAACGTAACTTAAAACTATTGGCGATGCTACGATGTGTTCAGCTGACCCAAGTTGGTCGACTTTACTGAGCTTAGACGGGTTACACGATTCGTGATACGAATTGACAAGGAGGCGAATGTTGAACGGATGCTAGCAAAATTGAATAGCAGGGATTATTATTCCATTAAACGTCTTTACAGGAAAAGGTAAGCTACAACATTGCATCGATCGATGTAACACCCAATACTTAAGTTTCTGAACAATCTCACAAGCAAGGGACACATTTGCTTCGTGGCGCTTTATTATACACGCGAAACAACAATCGTAGCCCTATGCCCATGGTAGAACTTTCCAAATCAAATATGGCGATTACAAATAATGGACGCTCTCACCTATACTGCACATTACCATCACTTTACAGTGGAATCCAGTCTTCACTGTCTACTAACAGATCAAAGAATGCACTTACCATTGACCTTGACGGTAAATGGCTTCACAGCGGTGCCAGCAGAATTTGTGGCTTCAACGCGGTAATTCCCTGAATCACCTGGCACTGCTTTAGGGATTAACAAAATGCTCTTGTCACCTTCCGTTTGTAGCTCAACTCGCTTCACTCGTCTTGCAAGACGATTATCCCTGAACCACTCAACTTGCGGCGTAGGCTTTCCTTTCGCTTGCACAACAAGCTTGACTGGTGCCCCTTCCCACACCTCAAAAAGCTGTTCCTCGCTTCCTTGAACAAACGTCGGCGCAACAGTTCTGTCATTAACCTTCAATTCTGCTGAGCAACTGACGTCGCCCGCGCTATTTTTGACAACGCATCTATACTGCCCGCTGTCTTCTCGTTGGCAATCAACAACTTTCAAAGAATATCTCTGCCTGTCAAGGTCTTCACTAATGGTGTATTTTTCTTCGCTCGTTATCCTCATTTTTCTCAAATACCATTCTACTTCAGGCTCGGTTTTAGCAATCACTGCAACTTCAAACACGGCTTCATCGCCTTCTACGACTTCCAGATCTTTCATAGTTTCTTTAAACTCGGGTTTACTCGTCGACTCACTCACAGTAAGCTTAGCTGTACAATAAGCAGTTCCTGTTTTGTTCTTGGCTGTGCATTGATATTCCCCGCTGTCTTCAGGTCTAAGATCAGAGATTACAAGAGAGTAGAGGTCACCCTCCGCCTCTGTCCGTACACGCCGGCTTTCAAAGACAGGACGGCCATTTCTGGTCCATTCAATGTTAGGTTTAGGCGTTGCATTTAAACGACATTCCAGCTTAACTATCGCGCCAACGGTAGCTTGTGTGTCTTGTAACGGCTGTATGAATTTTGGTGCAGGTTTCTTGCCTGTAACAAAACGCATAAATATCAGCAAAATCATCAATTACCTAATTCAAATTTCGCCCTGGTTATTGTACAAGAAGGTCCTCGGAAACGTGCTCATACTGGGGCATTTCAATTCAAAGATCTCCCATAAAACCACTGAAGAGCATTCAACAAAATGGCTGAGTTGGATATCCGGAAGCTATCGAAAGCGGGATCTCTTTCGCAACTACCCCGAATTAGCCTGCGTTGCAGCCGAAATTGTCACTCGAGACCCAGATAGAGTACTCGATATCAGTGATTTAGACTGATTGCGACGCAAGCTACCCCGAGTGTATATTCCAGGTGCCACAGGATTGCACACTAATCAACGATCTTGTGTTTTGCGTCTCGTTTGTCGGAGAGGGACCTTAACGACCGCCCTGAAAATGTGCACCAAAAAACTGTCCTCTAGTGAATAAGGTGACAGATGTGGAAACCTAACCTTTTAAGCTTTCATTTGGATGTATTTTTTTTTTCTAAGTTTTGCCTGTGTCACTTATTGAAAAATAATAATATCAATATCAATATCGTTCTTTTGTATAATGACAAAATGCAGCAAAATTTGCAAGCACGTCTCGAACTAATCTGTGAACAGCCGCTGCCTCCCCTCAAAAACATATCGGGAAGATTTTGTTTGACGGGAGATGGGGGCTGTATTCGAGCTAGTCTTGACCTGAAATAGCAAACAACCATATAAAAAGTGAGACGATAGGTGCTTTCCTTTAGCTTCTAGAAAATGATTTAAGTAACAGAAAGAAGACCTACCTTCGATGTTGACCTGGAACGTTTTCGTTGTTGTACCAGCTGTATTCTTAGCAACACACTTGTACACTCCTGAATCTTCAGGGGCAACAGAGAAAATAGTCACACCGAATTTACTTCCGCGAGTTGATAAACTCATGCGACTAGTTCTTTTCAAAGGTTTGTCATCTTTGAACCATTCAACATCAGGTCTTGGTTTCCCTTGGACCGTTACATTAATCTTAAGTTCATCACCTTCGCTGACTTCAATCGGCGCATCGCCATACTCGTCAGAAAACTCAGGTACCATCCCTCTTTCTTTAACATCCAATCGCGCAGAACACTGCATTCTACCAGCCTCATTAGATGCTACGCATTTATAACTACCAAAGTCGTCCATTGACACATTCTCAATAAGTAAGGAATGTAAGTCACTATCATCCGATTGTACTATCTTAAACCTTCCTCCTTCTCTTATAGGTTTCCCGCCTTTTGACCACTCAGTTTCAGGTTTAGGATTGCCGATCACGTGAACATCAAACCTGGCTGTGTCACCTTCAGTAACAGTAATGTGCTTCATTTTCTCTTTAAATTCAGGCATGACAATAGCTTCGTTCACTAAGAGCTCAGCAGAGCAAGAGGCACTGCCATGCTCATTGGTCGCCACGCATTTATATTCTCCTTCATCATCAGTAACAGTGTCAGCAATTGTTAGTTTACAAACTTCGAAGTCAAAATAAGTTTTCACCCGTTTGCTTGTTTTAACAGCTACATCATCTTTGAACCATTCTATTTCCGGTTCCGGTTTTCCGTGGACCCAACATTCCAGTTTAGCTGTACTTCCCTCAACTACTTCTATCTTCTTAAGAGCTTTGAAGAACTCAGGTGCTGTTCCTTTAGGTTTCTTGGCTAATTAATAGTAAACAGATACAACAGAACACATATTTTAAATTCTTCTGTTCCCCCTTCACTGTCCCCAAACCGGCGACAGCTACGAAAAAGTCAAAAACAAGTAATGTGCTCTATTTGCAAAACAGAAACTTTGCACGTGTATCACCATTTTTGTACACAACTGTAGATTTCCTTACTGTCGTTGCGAGACTACGACGTGAGACTTATCACGGTTATCACGTTTCAAGGAGAATGTGAACACAAGACAACGACCATATTCTTCTGTTTTCTAAACTAAGATACAGTCCTTTAGAACTATAGTCCAGAAAAAGTCGTGAACATTTGACAAATTGAACGAGATGGAACAAGAGCTATGAAGTTTGAAACAGCGCAAGTACCATTTTAAGGGAGGTTTTCGTCGCCGTTGCCGTCGTGCTTGCTTATAGGGAGTTTTAGCATCGACGACGGCGACAGCAGCGAAAACGTCACTTTTAAAATGAATTCGCGTTTTTTCAAACTTTGTCGCGCTTATTCCAAATCGCTGGAAATGTCAAATGTAGGCGAATTTCTCTGAAGGTGATTTCTTGGGGATCACACTCAAGTTTTAAAAGAGAAAGAAAAATTCGTTATCGCTTGTTTACGTCCTCCATAAAACGTGAAATTAGGGATTTTCACGCCGTAGTCGAGCAATGACGGCAAAGAAATGTACAAAAAAGTGTGCTGCACGTGCATAGATGTTGTTTTGCTAATCAAACCTATTGCGTTTTTGAAGTTCTCGCTGCCGTCGCCGTCGTCGTTGTTAAAGCTCCCTTATATCTAACTGCAGAAACGATCACTTCATTATCTACTTTCCAGGTTCTTCTCCACTATCACCACAAGTAAAGAACCTAAACGCAATGTCATTTAGCGAGCTCTATTTTTAAGCGTTTTTCTTTCTATTTTGCTAAATAATTTGTACCAAGATACCCGCAGAAGGGACCCATTAGGCCACACCCTTTACTCTATAATTAGCAACGGACTCACCTTCAATATGAATGGTAAAAGTCCGTGTAGCTGTTCCATTTTTACTTTTGGCAACACACTTGTAGACTCCTGAGTCAGACGGCTTAGCGCTATAAATTGTAAGTGTGTATTGATCTCCTTTGACAAGCGTGTTCACATTTGATGACTTAGACACATTAAGTTCATCCTTGTACCATTGTACTTCAGGAGATGGTTTTCCGCGAATAGTAACAGTTAACGACACTTCATCGCCCTCGTTAAAAGTTATTGGAGCTTCGTCTAGGTCGCCAACGAACTCTGGAGCTGTTAGTTTCTCGCTGACGTTTAGTTCACCTCGACACGTTGCCTTTCCCGCAGTGTTAGATGCAACGCACTTATAAGTACCAGCGTCGTCCGTCGTTGTATCGTCGATAATTAAAGAGTGCTGACCGCCTTCTTCGCCACGTTTTAACGTAAAACGTCCTTCGTTATCGATAGCTTGAGAACCACGAAGCCACTCGATCTTGGGCTCTGGATGTCCAGTTGCTTTCACATCAAACTGAGCTGTCTCGCCTTCATTCACATTAACAGTTTTAAGTGTCACTATGAACTCGGGTGATGAGATAGGTTTTATTACAATAAGCTCGCATTCGGTCGATGCCGATCCAACATCGTTCCTAGCAACGCATTTGTATTCCCCCCGATCGTCTGCTAGTGTTTCCGTAAAAGACAATTGACACATGTCACCGATAACATCAGCTTTTACTCGACGGCCCAGTTCGATCGGAGCTCCGTTTTTGAACCATTCTGCCGTGGGCTCCGGGGAACCAGTCATGCGGCATTTTAATCTGACAGGACTCCCTTCCTCGACTTCTGTTACTTTCAAAGATTGCGTGAATTCAGGTGCTTTCCCTTTTGGTTTCTTTGCTTTTTTACCTAAGATTCAAAGAGAACTGCATTAATCAGGTGGCTCGTTTTCTTTAGATGAATTAGCTACAAGGTAGCGCGGTCCTTCCAAGCCCAGCATTGCCATCCTAGCAACAGAAGACAGGACACAGTCTCACTGTCTAGATGTAGTCTTAAACAACAAAAGTAGTCAAATGTTTTAGAATTCATTCGATGGGAAGATACGTTTTAGTTTTTTCAAAAGATAGCGAACAGCGTGATCATAGCACCTTGGAACCTTTGAAGTACTTATCCTACAATATACCTACTAGTAATAACCAAAAGTTAGGGAGTGCGGGCGAGTTTCAGGCTTCTGGTCAAAGGTCAAAATGCTCTTGCCCTAACGCTGGTGCTTTGCGTAAGTTTCACGTGTTGGAAGACCATAAAGTGATCATGTTGCGTTCTATTCATTTCATTCATTCTTAGTGGAAGTCCAAACGATTGCTAGATACATAAGTGCCAAGCATGCGTATTAGCAACCTGGAGATTAGGATTGCAGGCGACAACTAGGGGAAGGGAATTTTAATATCGTCACAATAACTACCAAAGGTACCTTCGACATTCACTTGAAATGTTCTCGAAACACTTCCAGCCTTGCTGCGAGCCACACACTTGTACAAACCAGAATCATCAGGTGTCACATTCAGGATAACCAGCGAAAATTTATCCCCTCGTGATTTCATATCAAAGCGGCTAGTTTTCCTCAGGATCTTATCATCCTTATACCATTCAACATCTGGGACTGGCTTTCCGTTAACAGTAGCGTTCAATGTCACGTCGCCACCTTCTTGAGCTGTTATTGGGCCGCTTTCTACTTCATCAGCAAATTCTGGAGCTGCCATCTGGTCTTGAAGTTGCAGCTCAGCTTTACAGCTGGCTTCCCCTGCCTCATTGTTAGCTTTGCACGAATACGTACCAACATCGTCAGGTGTAACTTGGTCAATAACAAGAGAAAACAGATCTTCTTCTTCATCGTCAATTAACATAAACTTCCCTTCGTCCTCGATCTTCTCTGCCCCCTTGAACCACTGAATTGACGGGTTAGGAAAACCCGACACGCGCACATCAAACCGTCCCTCATCATCAACAGCGACTTGAATGTCCTTCATTGTTTCAATAAACTCTGGTTTACTAGCGGTCTCGTTAACAAGAAGCTCGGCAGTACAAGACGCTGATCCCAACTCGTTTTGCGCGACGCACTTGTAATCTCCTTCGTCATCAAGGTCGATCTCAGTAAATGCCAAAGAGGCGACTTCGCCGTCAAAGTTATCCTTGACTCGCTTGTTAGTTTTCAGAGGCTTGTTATCTTTCAGCCACTGGATGGTTGGTTCGGGTGTTCCTTTCAGGGAGCATGAAAGTTTAACTGCCATTCCCTCGGAGACTTCTAATGACTCTAACGGATGGGTAAACTCAGGTGCCGTTCCAGTTGGCTTTTTATCTAGCAAATAAGTAAACAACATTAACATTAAACGCCTTCGGCAGGCTATTGAAGGGGGACAAATGCGTTTTGCAAGACACAAAAACAATAACGAGTCTATCAAAGCCCAACCAAAGCCAACTGATTTCTACTCGTGGCACTATCCAGATCTGGCTAGTGCTTGTGATTGGAAGAAGCGAATTTTCTACGCGACACGACCAATCAGAATACGTCATCAGTATGACATTTCTGCGCTCGCTCTTCAGACATAAACTAGTGGTGATGTCGTGAAATGTCGGCTGTTTGCTTAAGCTTATGACAACGGTGATTTCTTCCTTTCTGGTTTTCTGGACCCAATTCAGTCATTACGCCTATTGCCCACAACCAGCCAGCAAATATACTATGTAAAGCTGATCTTTCAATATGCTCTCAAAAGTCCACATTGAAAAATAATAGTAACCCATCTTCAATTACAGCGCCTTCACATGACTTGCAACGGTGACCAAAGCAACAAAACAAAGCTTGCTTATTGAAACCTACCAAAACGATAGCAGTATTTATTACATACCTGCTACTTTGACATCAAACGTCCTGCTCACGGTACCCATCTTGCTCTTCGCTTCACATTTGTACACGCCAGAGTCTTCAGCTTTGATACCAAGAATCACAACAGAATATTTATCTCCTCGAGCCTTGATGTCCAGTCTGCTGCTTTCACGAAGGATTTTGTCGTCTTTGTACCATCTAACATCAGGTTTTGGTTTCCCTTTGATTGTAGCATCAAGATTCACTTCGTCGCCTACTGTCACTGTAATGGGCGTGTCCAACTGCTCTTCGGAGAATTCAGGAGCAAACAGCTTCTCCTTGACCTTGAGATCTGCTCGGCATGTGTTTTTACCTGATGCAAGAGTTAATTACTAACGTGAAGACTCTACAGTCCATATTATTTTGGGCATAGCATGTTATCAAAATTACCTCTCATCGCCAACAATTAAGAATTCAATAGCACATTCACAGAGAAAAACAATGCAGTTGGCAGGTTCGTTCGCGAAGTATAAATTAATTACATGTGTTGCTAAAAATTTTCAACTGAACTGTTAACCCCACGGCGTAAGATCCTAAAGAGTAGTTAATGTTACACCCTTCTCGTTCCATTAACAAAACGCTTTTAAAAATTTTGCAATATTCCCATTCTACATTTTATAATCACACCTGTTCATTGTGATTTCTTCTCACTTTCTGACATGACAACTGCCAATTTCAAAAAATCTTTTCACTCACCTGCTTCATTAGAAGCCACACATTTGTACATTCCAGCCTCTTCAAGCTTAACATCAGCAATTACAAGGGAATAGCTGTTTTCATCTTTGTTCTCCGTCATCTCAATTCTCTCATCATTTTTCAGCTTGGTTGTTCCTCTAAACCACTCAACATCGGGCACAGGGTACCCAAGAACTCGAGTATCAAACCGTGCTGTGTCCCCTTCAATGACTTCAACTGCCTTGAGTTTCTCTTTGAAGTCTGGCTTGGTGATAGCGCGGACTGTTAAGCTTCCAACACAGGACTCTGAACCTGAGTCATTGGTCGCAACACACTTGTATTCTCCTTGATCACCCGTCCTTGTTTCTTTGACCGTTAAAGAAATGGCTCCTTCATCACTGTCCAATTCAATTCGTCGGTTTTCTTTAACACGCACTCCATTCTTGAACCACTCAACATTAGGTTCGGGGTCGGCTGCAACAGTACATTGTAGCTTAGCATCATTGCCTTCCTTCACCTCTACTGGTGAAAGAGGTTCGGTGAACATTGGTGCAGTCCCTGCTGGTTTTTTAGCTGTTAAGACAAAAACAACAGCAACACTAATCAGCTCTAATTTCGCCTTGACTAATTTCAAATTTAGAGGGAAGAGTGATGAGAAAGCTGAGCAAACAATTACGAGCTCCTATTGCGATACGAACTCGTGGCCCTCAGATTTCCAGACCGGATGCACTAACCAATGAGCTACTAGAGCCTCTGTGACAACCGAGGTTCAAGCTCACGTTTGTCCCTGGACACTGTGGCAGAGTAGTAACTTCTAATGACATTAATGCGAACATGCTCTTTTTCCTAAGGAACCACGTCAAAATTCAGCCACTTTTAGATTACCCGTGAGAATGAGTCGTTATTGCATCGGATTGCACTGTGAAACAATAGACCTTTTTACCGATACGGCGGCCATATTCAATTAATTCGATTTAAGAAGTATTATAGGATGCCCAGGGGGCATAAGCACATTTCGTTTGTATTTTCTGGCGCTTTCCGGGACATTTTTTCTTAAAGTTTTCTTAGAATAAGATTGTAATGGGAAGAAAGATCCATGTGCCGTGTTTGGATGTAATAATGATCGCCTTTTTCTAGTTTAGAATTAGAAATATGGTCTTTCACTGTATATTTCTCGGGAAAAAGGCAATCATTATTACATCCAAACACGGCACAAGGATCTTTTCTTCCATTACAATCTTATTCTAAGAAAACTTTCCGAAAAAATGTCCCGAAAAGCGCTCGAAAATACAAACGAAATGTGCTCATGCCCCCTGGGCATCCTATAATACTCCTTAAATCGAATTACTTCAATATGGCCGCCGTATCGGTAAAAAGGTCTATTTAGGGGGACGAACTTTGACCCAGTTTCCTGCTCAAACTCGTAATAGCCAATGAGAGGAGAGAAAGGGTCCCCCCCCAAAAAAAAAAAAAATTCCCATAGTGCAATTCGGCACAACGAATCAGTCTCACATGCATGCTCCAAATGGCCGATATGTTTATTGTGAGTGAGGCCATTGAAATGAAAGTGATTGACTAATAACTTTAAGGCAGTTCAGTTGTTTTCATTCAACCTATATAGAACATTTTGCTAATTCCTTAAAATTGTCGAATTGGTCATTTTCTAAGACTTTCGCCTTTCACTTTTAGAGTACGTAAAATTCTATAAATAAGATTCAAATGACACTTCACATAATGTTTACCTGCTACTTGTAGGTCAAAGGTTCTTTCAGCCACACCACCTACGCTGCTAGCCCTGCACTTGTAAATACCCGAATCTTTAGGAGTAGCATCCTTGATTAACAAGGCGTGTTTGTCGTCAACCTCGCTGATGGCCACATGCTCACTAGGCCTGACTTCTACATCATCCTTGAACCATTGCACATCTGGTTTCGGCTGTCCTTTGACATCCACACTGAGAGTAACTTCTCCTCCTTCGTCAATGACAATGGGTTCGCTTTCACTTTTTTCAGTAAATTCAGGTGCAACAATTGGTTCTTCTAGGAAAACAGGAGCTGCACTTTGTACCTCACTTCCAAACTGTGGTGCGATAATCGTTTCTTCAACGACCAGGTTTGCCTTACAAGAAACCTCGCCAAGTTCATTGAACGCTACACACTCGTACTCTCCACTATCACTTGGCTGTGCATCTTCGATAATCAGCGAGAACAGGTCCTCTTCAACGTTGTCAACCATAAGGATGCGACTGTCATCTTCAAGGTTATTTTCTCCTTTAAACCAATCAACTTCTGGTGGAGGCGATCCAATCACCCGAACTTCAAACCGGACTTCTTCCCCAGTTTTAACAACGACATTTTCAAGTTTCTCTGTAAATACTGGTTTTGTATCAGCCTCGTTTACAAGAAGTTCAGCTTTACTGGAGGCACTACCCAACTCATTGCGCGCAACACACTTGTAGTCACCCTCATCATCAAGTTTGCTTGGCTCAAATGTTAAGGACGAAAGCTTGCCGTCAAACTCCATCTTAACGCGATTAGTTTCCGCAACCTGCTCATCATCCTTAAACCATTCAACGACTGGTGTTGGTTCTCCTTTAATCTCACATTGCAGCGTCGCAGGGTCACCTTCAACCACAGTCAAGTTTTCTAAAAGTGTCGTAAATTCTGGAGCAGTTCCTGATGGTTTTTTCGCTGCAAAAAAAAAGCATATTAAAACAATAACAGCTTACCACTCCCGCGTTTTCGCGAGACTCCCTTTGCAAGTCTCGCGCCCAAATATTTCATTTAAAAGTTATCATCCATTTCCTTATAAAGGTTGTGCTGAATGCGTTAGCAGAGAAAAAAGAAAATTAACAATCTAAAAATTGTCTGCTTACGTTTAGAGGATTGGAAAAGTATAACCAGAACTGAAAATTGACATAACCAAATCTTGCTTATTAATATATCATCTAAAAACAAAAGTACCACAGCATTGCCAGCGTACTTTGGTACCCACAGTAAAATCAAGTCTACATGAAACTTATTTAAGCTGAGTGACCCTGTCTGCACTTGGCTCCTATCAACCGGGGGCCCTCAATAAAACTTTTCTATTTATGGGTAATTAGGTACTCATTATAGATCTTTGTAAATGATACCTGCAACACGGACATCAAACGTCCTGGTCGCTGTACCCATCTTGCTCTTTGCTTCACACTTGTATACGCCAGCGTCTTCAGCTTTGATACCAAGGATAACAACAGAGTATTTGTCTCCTCGAGCCTTAATGTCCAGTCTGCTACTTTCACGAAGGATTTTGTCGTCTTTGTACCACCTCACGTCTGGTTTCGGTTTTCCTTTGACAGTTGCATCGAGGTTCACTTCGTCGCCTTCTGTCACTGTAATGGGGGCGTCCGAGGGCTCTTCGGAGAATTCAGGGGAATATAGCCTCTCCTTCACACTCAGGTCCGCTCGGCATGTGTTCTTACCAACTTCATTCGAAGCAACGCACTTATACATGCCTGTATCTTCACGTTTAACATCTTTGATTGTAAGACTGAAGCTGGTCTCCTCTTTATGTTCTTCGATCGCATATCGGTCGTCATTCGTCAGCTTTGTTGTACCTCTAAACCACTCAACACTAGGTTCAGGATAACCAGAAACCCGAACGTTAAACACTGCGGAGTCACCTTCCACTACTTCGACTCCTTTCATCTTGTCCTTGAAGTCGGGTTTAGACAGGACTTTCACTGTTAGACGCGCCACACAAGAGGTAGACCCAAAACTATTAGTGGCTACACATTTGTACTCAGCAGTATCATCAGGCCTGGTCTCCTTAAAAGACAAACAAACCGTTTTTCCATCACTTTCTATTTTCACCCTTCTGCTTTCCTTTACTTTCACTCCATCTTTAAGCCATTCAAGCGTCGCCTGCGGTTCTGCTTCCACCGTGCAGTGAAGCTTTGATGCAGTTCCCTCCTTCACCTCCAATGGCTGTAAAGTTTCTGTGAACTGCGGGGCGTAACCCTCAGGCTGCTTTGCTGCAAGGTAAAACGTCAGAATACACAACAAAAATGTTATAATCAAAACTAAACTTTAAGGGTCTGAAGCAGGAAGCTGAAAGCTGCGATGGCGAAGAAAAGTCACGTCTCAACTTCTTGAGTCTGCAGATGGAATCCTTTAGTGTGAACATTTAAATGAAAGCAATTAAAATATACTTTCCTTGGTCTTGTTAGATCTTAAACAACCAGCATTACAATTTAGCTTTGTTGGAGATTACGAGTGTCAACGTAATATCAGAACATTATTATTATCAAAACAACCAATGAATGAATGAACCAAAACGTTCGAGCTCTGAAATTAGTCACTCCACGTTTAGAAACATTTAGGTTTATTTGACTAGCAGCAACAAGTTAGGTGCTGTGGTATAGTACATTACCTGCAACCTGCACATCAAACGTCCTTTCCAGAGAGCCAGCTTTACTAATAGCTTTAACCTTGTAAACACCAGAATCATCAGGGACAACTGAGGAAATTGTCAGCGAATGCAGGTCTCCTTTATCAGCTAATACAAGATGGTCGTCACTCTTCACTGGTTTGTCATTCTTAAACCACTCAATTTGAGGTTTTGGTTGTCCTTTCTTCAACTCTACATTCAAATTAACATCACTTCCTTCCTCAGCAACAATTGGCGCACTCTCCTGTTCTTCAGTGAACTCGGGAGCTACAAGAGTTTCCTCCACAGCTAGGTTAGCCTTGCATGACACTTCTCCCACTTCATTGAACGCGATACATTCATACTTTCCAGAATCCTCCGGCTGTACGTCCTTGATAATCAAAGAGAAACGCCCATCGTCGCCTTCATCATCAATCAAGACAAACCGATCGCCGACAACCTTGTCATCTCCTTTGAGCCAGTCAACTTCTGGCGGTGGAACACCAGTAACCAGCACGGCAAACCTGGCCTCTTTCCCAGCCTGAACGTTCAAGTTCTTCATCTTTTCTTCAAATTCGGGCTTAGTAAGTGCCTCGTTGACAAGAAGCTCAGCCTGGCTCGACACACTACCGAACTCATTCCGAGCAACACATTTGTAGTCTCCTTCATCTTCAAGCTTAGTTTCTTTAAAGTTCAACGAGAAAGTGTCATCGCTGACTTCAGGCCTGACGCGATTGCTCTCTTTGACCTTTTCGCTGTCTTTAAACCATTCCACATTAGGCTTGGGTTTCCCAGCTATCTGACACTCTATCCTTGCTGGTTTACCTTCTTCGACTTCAACACTGTTTGCAGGCTTGATAACCTCCGGTGCTTTACCTTCCGGCCTCGTGGCTGAATAGCAAGAAACAAAACTATGCTATAGCGGTGTATTCAGGTAAACACTTCTTTCCATACTCCAAACTAACCTTGGACACATTATGATGCCTACACAAAGTAATTACTTACATGGGAGTGAGCACTGACTACAGTGAAAAAGGTAAGCACTGATAAAAGTGTTTAGGGTTCAACTTACCTGCCACATTAACATCAAATGAACGAGTTGCTGTCCCAGCTTTGCTAGAAGCCACACATTTGTAGGTGCCAGAATCATCAGGCGTGGCGTTCAAAATAATTAGTGAAACCTTATCATCTTTCTGATCGATCTTCAGTTTGCTTGTCTTCCGCATCTTCTGGTCATCCTTGTACCATTCCACTGAGGGTAAGGGTTTCCCTGTAACGCATACGCTTAGACCCACGTCATCTCCACTAGCCACATGTATTGACGCTTCTTGTTGCTCACCTGTGAACTCAGGTACGATCATCTTCTCCTTCACAGCAAGAGCAGCCTTGGTGGTTGCCTGCCCTTCCTCATTGGATGCGACACACTTGTACGTACCTGCGTCTTCAGGAACTGCGTCTTCAATAATCAAAGTATGCCTACCCTCTTCTTCGGCATCATCCATCACATAACGTCCTTCATCTTCAAGTTTGTCTTTACCTCGAAACCATTCAACCATTGGCAGCGGATTGCCGTCAACTTGAACATCAAAACGGGCGGCCTCTCCCTCGGCCACATTAGCAGGTTTCATCTTCTCCACGAACTCTGGCTTCATTTTTGGTTCGTTTACAAGAAGTTCAGAAACGCACGAGGCTGAACCAAACTCGTTCTTAGCTACGCACTTGTAAGGGCCTTCATCTTCAAGTTCCGTTGACAGAAACTTTAAAGTGCACAACTCGCCATCAAACCGTATCTTTATTCTCTTATCTTCTTTCACAGGCTCATCATCTATAAACCACTCAATGGTCGGCTCCGGCACACCAGTAACTCGACACTGGAGTTTAGCTGGAGATCCTTGTACCACCTCTACAGGCTGGAGTAACTCTGTGAACAATGGTGCCGAACCGTCGGGGTTTTCGGCTACAATAAACAGAAAAACGACGATACGTAAAAAGCTTTTCTTCTAACTAAACATCTGTTGGCCCTATATGTATACACTACTTTTTCATCCAATAACATTATGATTATGCAAACTATCATTGTGGGTTCTAATGATTTATCAACTTTGAGGCGTTGGGAAGAAACACTTTTAAGTTTTCGTTTGTTTGGACACCAATGAGGCAAAGTTAGGAAAATTAAAGTAATAAAATCATTAAAAGGTTAATTTGAATTTAACAACCATAACACGGGTGTTCACTGGAAACAGTACCTTGAACGTTGACGTTAAATGTTTTTTCGGCTTTACCACCTTTGCTTTTGGCTTCACATTTATAAACTCCAGAGTCGTCAGGCTTTCCCTCCAGTATTATCAGAGAAAGTTCACCATCTTTGGCATCCATCTTTAAACGGCTTGTTTCCCGCAGTTTCTCTTCATCTTTATACCATTCAATGGCAGGTGCTGGCTTTCCCTTCACAACGGCACTAAGACTCACGACATCTCCTTCTCGGACCTTGATTGGGGTAGCCTCCTCACGACTTTGACCTTTCTCAGTTTCAAATTCAGGCTCAGAGATGATCTCTTTCACAGCCAAGGCAGCTTTGCTGGAAGCCTCCCCCTCTTCGTTCTTGGCTACGCATTTGTAAGTACCAGCATCCTCTAAAAGAGTGTCTTTAATAGTAAGTGAGTAAATATTGGTTTCTTCACTGTCTACCATTTCAATACGCCCTTTATCCTCCAGCTGCTCCTTGCCCTGATACCAGTCAATAACAGGAGGGGGGTTACCAGTCACCTTCACACTAAATGTTGCTGGATCTCCTTCGTTGACAGTAACAGGCTTCATTTTTTCTTCAAACACAGGCCTTGCATTAGCCTCATTGACTAGAAGTTCTGACAAACAAGAAGCTGAACCAAAGGCATTTTCAACAACGCATTTAAATTCGCCCTCATCTTCCAGTTCTGTGGTTGCGATTTTTAACGTGGCTAACTCCCCATCAAATCTTGTTTTGTATCTTTCCACATCATTCACACATGTGCCATCTTTATACCAAGCTACACTTGGATATGGTTTTCCTGACACTTTGCATTCGAGTGTTGCACTTTCTCCTTCCGTTACCTCAACGTCTGTCAAAGGCTGCGTAATTTGAGGACTTTCTCCCTTATCACCAGCTATGGAAGATTCTGGTCCTTTTACAGTTAACTGTGCGTCACAAGTCGATTCCCCAACTTCGTTGGTTGCAATACACTTGAAGGTCCCTGAATCACCTGGTTCGACACTCTCTATAATAAGAGAGAACAAGTCTTCCTTAAGCGCATCTATGTGGACAAACCGACCTTCGTCTTCGATCTTTACCGAGCCTCGATACCATTCAACCTTGGGTTCCGGAACAGCATGAATTCTGGCATCAAAACGGGCTTCCTGACCAGCATCAATAACAACATCTTCGATCTTCTTTGTGAAGACAGGTGCAGACAGATCCTGCACTGGTTTTACCTCAATGGGCAATGAAGCCTGTAAGTCATCCATCTCTGACACAGTTATGGGCTGTTCTTCCCTAATCTCTGAACCTAAGGTACAGAAAATAGCAGAGATATTCAAACTACAACACAAAAAACACTAAGGGTTGGATATTTAAACGAAGTCTAATTTTAGCCACGGTTAAACAAATCTTTGGACCTCCAGGTCTCTTCCATAGTGGGTTATTTTAAGAAGATAAATGCTCTTCTGGTCTACTATCTATGCTTTCATAAAACTTTTCGCAATAAATAGTGTTTAGATAAAACCATTGAGCAAATTGAAAATGGCTTAAAACGCGGTTTTGTTAAACACTGCCTAAACTACGTTTAAATAACTGGCCCTAAGATTCTGAGAGCTTTTAAGTTCTTTCTGGAAAACATCTAAATTATATCTGCTCTACTTTATGCGTAGAGCATTAGTATTTATGTGATTTACACTGTTTACTAAAATGTTATCACCTCTTAATTGAGACAGTTTCCACGTGCTGTCAAACGAAAACAAAAGTAAATATCCAACGCGCGCGAACAAATCACGATTGGCTTGGTTTTACCTCTAATCGCCAGCAAATTGGTGCATGATTTTTCTTTTTTGGCTCGCTTAAAAGTCTCAAAGAGCAGCAACAAAGAAAAGCAAAACTAACGTTACATCCGCAGCTGTTAAAGCATTTTTTTGTGCAAACAAAACAAATACAAGTATCACTCAACCCAAGTTAAGATTTCACAGCAGGCGTGAAGGCATAATTAAACTAATAAACTCGCAAAAGTGACAAACTCACCTTCAATGTTGAGAAGGAATTTCTTTGTAATGGTTCCCATAACACTAGATGCAACACACTTGTAAGTGCCCGAGTCGGCTGGTGTCACGTGCTTAACTAACAGCTGACAGAGATCAGGTTCTTGTGTGATTTCAAGATGCGAGTCTGACACTATGGGTTCCTCATCTTTAAACCAAGCAATGGATGGCGCGGGCAGGCGGCCAGTATGTACAACCATTGTCACATTATCTCCTTGTGAACCTTCCAGTGGTACCTAATAATAACAAAAATATATACTCCAAATGAAATTAATGATCACTCAGTGCAAAAACACCCCCAGGGCTGCAAAGAATTATTAATTTTTTCCCATGAAGAAAGACGTGGGACGTGGGTCATCATTTTGTTGAGACAAAACAAAGGTGATCGAACATCACTTTTTATTGAACTCCACTACCTTCGTTTCATTACATTCGGTTCATAATTACCAATAAGTAGCATGTATGGAAGTCATAATCTTATTAACTGCTCAAGGAAAAATTAAATTCACCTTCAAGTTGTTAATGATTTAAAAGCCGGTTACAACTACGGGCAAAGTTTGATCAGGATTCTCCAACGACCAACTGTTAATTGCAATGGTGTTTTTGTTGGTAAAGAGTTTGTTTGGAACAAAAGAAACTTGAGTTTTACCCTCAAAACTACTGTAACCTTTTGACTGAAAAGTGCATACCCTTCCGCAACCAGAACACCCTTGGGAGCACAATTAATTGCCTCCTAAGTGTATCCCGTTGAAACACTTACAAGATGGTGTTAAACAGAAATTTAGTGTCGCTATAAGAAGCTTTTTTTTGTGAATTTTGTAGTGAGCACCAGCCATACTGGCATTCAAATTACAAATACAGAGGAACGAGGAAGGTGATTTTGTCAGCAAAAAGCAACTCAGCATACCTCTTCGATTTCATCTTTAAATTCAGGTGGGACAGTGGAACGAGTAACTACCAAATCACATTCGCTGTTAGCAGTTCCAGCTTCACTCATGGCCACAACTTTGTAACTACCCGAGTCTTCCATCTGACAACCCTCGATAACTAAGGAAAATAATTCCTTGTCATTATCATCAACATCATCAATGATGACAACGCGGCCTTCATCTTCCAGATGTTTTCCATCCTTAAACCACTCCACCATCGGTTCAGGATTTCCGGCGATGCGCACATCAAACTTGACAATGTCTCCCACATTTGCATCCACGTTCTTTAAGGGCTCCTTAATAAGAGGCATAGTGACACCTTCTTCAACAATCAATTCCGCTTTGCAGGACACTTCACCGAACTCATTCTGGGCCACACACTTGTATTCAGCTTCATCATCAAGTTCCGTGGGGGAGATAACAGCTGTGTAGACATCACCATCATTTTCAATTACAACTCGATCACCTTCCACCAAAGGTTCGTCGTCTTTGAGCCATAACACCTTTGATGCCCGTGCGATGTGGCATTCAAGGCGAGTGGTGTCTCCCTCGAGAACTTCAACTTCTTCAGGCAGTGGCTTGATAAAATAGGGTTTTTGATGCACTAAAAGAGGAAAATAAGCAATTAGCATCATCATCATCATCATCACATATTTCGTTTAAGGTACAGAAGGGTCAAAGACGAAGTGACAAAACTCTGAAGGCATACAATCAATGAAATAGCCCGCCTAACCTTACTTCCAAATAAAAAAAAAAGAAGGAAAGAAAGAAACCGTGGACGACAAAACCCACAGTAAATGGACTCCAAATGAGATTTTGAGTGGTTCATCTGTAGTAATCCATCTACTTAGATTATTGTTAGAATCAGAATCAAGACAGTGTAGAAATTGACATTACCGGTGACACCTGCATCAACATCTTCCTCTTCAACTTTATCTGAAAAAGTACATTTAAGAAGCGTGTAAGATCTCAGCAAGAAATGATCAATGACTCACCTTCAAGTACCAGGTAATATAAATATTTTTTCACTTCATCATATAAGGCAATATTTGGAATATTTCTTAGTTTAAGCACAGCCTCTAGGGATGTAGTGACAAAAGCCTACCAAATGCATGTTACCTTCAACTAAAATCTCCGCTTCGCACTGGTCCTGTCCAGCTTGATTCTTCACAATGCACTTGTATATAGCCTCATCATCTATCTCTACTGGGTCCACTCGGAGCAGATGGATATCATCATCAGAGAGCATCTTACGGCGCTCATCAGCCACTATCACTTCATCATCTCTGTACCAGGTCACGGTTACTGGTTTAGAGCCGATGTATTTGATTTGGAGCTCAAGTTTATCTCCCTCTGTGATTTCTTGGTCATCAAACTTCTGAACCAGCACTGGTCTTTTGATTCTGTTTAAAGACAAAACATCTCAGTCAAAAACATCGTGGACTTTGTGACTCTTTACAAAATGAAAGAACAAGACAAGCGTCTAGGAGTTAGGTCAAGAGGACCACACAAAATCAAAGAAAAACAAAGCAGGGGTTTCTTACATTACTTTCTCGTCATCTGATGGTTCTGTAAGAAAAAATGACAAAGAAATTTAACAGTTGTATTAAAAATTCCAAACACAACATTCGCCAATCTTTATTTCTGCGCCCTTTTTGCAACGATGTTTTTAAACTGCTTAAACTGAAATACGAACAGTAAGAAGCCTCTGTTACAGTATAGTTATCACTCTCGAGGCCGAATAACCATAGGGCCGGTACTAAGTGTCCCTTTTGAAAGGTGTCCACTTTATAATGTCAAGGAAAATGACTGAAGAACGGGAGGGACCAACTCAAGATTTCCGCCTTACTACAGTATCCGTTAAGCTTCTAAGCCCCAATATTCACATACAAATTTTCAACACTGATCTCGTTATATTTCGTTGAAGAATTAGTTGAGAATCTGGTCAAAGTATTTTCTCTTTCATAATCATTTCATCCATTCTCATAACCTCTTCTCTTGATTGTCAATATACATTGCAAGGAAAAAATTGATGCTGGCTACTCTTGGGACTTCAAGGGTGAAGAGACTGTTGACTGTATTTCAGACAAATGTAACGCACATACCTTCAACTATCAACTCAGCAGAGGAACTCAGTTCTTGATCAGCACTTTGCAGTGTACACCGATACAGCCCTTCATCTTTGACACCAGTTTTCTTGATCACCACCTTACTGCTGTTTTCATCTGCAATGATCTTAACTCTCCGCCCATCCTCCACAGGCTTCATGTCCTTGAACCAAGATACAGTAGTAGGAGCATCACTCACAAACCAAATCTCCAGAGTAGCTGGCTCTCCTTCGTCAACTTCCACGTCCTCAAGCTCTTTTGTAATTTGAAGACCACCAGCTCCTTCTTTTGGTTCTTTGATTTCTGGAATTTAAATATAGTTATTCTCTTATACCAAAACGCGATTTAGCTCCAAGTAAATGATAGTGCTATTTCTAAAGAATTCTAAGTCCAGTTGTTCTCTTACTATTGAAAGTCTTGAATAAAACGAAAGCTGAATATAATCCTCTCGTTTCATCTACAATGAATATGTTAGCAATGTACATATTTGGCACTAAAGTACCAGAATGTAGGGGAGGGGGCGGCTGTACACAGGTTTCCAAAATGGAAATGGATGAGGTTTAAAGCATGTATGCTGAAAGTTTGACCTGTTTCTGGAAATATACAAGTTAATAATAGTTAGATAAACTACCGTGACTTTTTAAACAGTACTTGTATACTTTTCACTCAACGTCTGAATTTTGCAGGACTTTCGATAAGTTCTCCTAATTTTCATTATCTCCATACCTTGATTTTTATTAAGATTTCCTGACATTGCAAGATCATTACGATTCCGTTGAAACCGAGCAGTTTCGGATGTCAGAGATCAAAATTTATAAAACACGACGATGGTGTTTTAAAGGAAAGAGAGAAAAAAAAAAACAGAATAAAAGGTAAATAACACTCACCCAAACTTGTAGGAGGTGTGTGGTGCCTTATGTATCTGCATGAGACTATTACAAATATAACTACGAAAATAATTCGCTTAACTCATTTCAACTAATATCAAGAAGAGCTACTCTACTTATCGCACAAAACCGTACCATCAACCAGCAACTCCACTTCACAGATGGCTTTCCCGATCTCATTTTTAGCTACACACTTGTAGATTCCTTCGTCATCAAGCTCTGCTTTAGGTATAACAAGCTCGTGTTGATCTCCCTCTGCCTGCACGGATATCCGATCATTTGGGCGGATTGGTTCATCGTCAACATACCATTCAATATCAGGTGTTGGCTGCCCAATAACCCTGACTCTAAGGACTGCTTTGTCACCTTCAGTAACCTTCACATCTTGAGGAACATCAACAAAATCGGGCAACACAGCCTCGGCAGCAACTGGAAGCGTCAGATCAACAGGTTCGTACTCCAGTGCTGATATGGTGTCCGGAATCAAGGGCGCGTCTCTCTGTCCAGGAAACAGAACCTAAAATACATGCATTACAATTAAGTATATTATTCAGTCAAAAGATTTCGCCGTTTCTGATTGGCTCAAATCCCCCGGCAAATTCTTCCAGTCCGCGTTGACCAAATTTGGAAGATGCGATGGTATATGTTCTTGGAAAAGAGTTTGGTTGATTGTATATTTGCCTGGAAAGAGGCTGCCTAGCCATAGTGAACTAAACCAATGGCGTTCACGGCTATCCGATGACGGAAAAGCTGAATTTCTGACCAACACCGAACGGAAGAAAAGCAAAAGTAGACAGAGGGGCAACTCAGTTTATATCCTGAAACCGTGCCACGAAATAGGCCAACGTTTTGGAGAAAGCCTATGAGGAGGTAAGCTTATTACAATCTTTCTTATGATGTGAAGGGTTGTGCTTATCTGGGAAGAAGCTATCCACCTATAGATAACATTCTCCTCGTTATCCATAATTCTTTACATCACATTCAGCCTCATTAATTAATTGTGAAATATTATGCAATATCACGTACATTTTACCTAAACAGTTGTATTGTCTAGAAGAAATAAAAATTTTTAAGGTACTCTAGGTTTTAAGTGTTATACATGCTAGAATATATACTTCAGGATAAACAACATTGAAGTAACATGATTACTCAAGATAGTTCAATACCTGAACCTCATCAAACGCCGGTTTGCCTTTTGGTTCCTCTTTTGATTCATCTTCCTTCACTGGCAACTTAAGCTGTATTTCTCCGAATGGAGTTGAGCTCACTGGGATGTTAGTTAGTACAACTACTAGTTCCTCGGTGGGTTTCGTTTCAGCTTCTTTTCCTCCTCCATCCTCTCCTACAATAAATATAAGATGGCGTTTAGAAGTAAGTCTAACCATAACGGTTTTTGGCAATTGCAACAGTATCACGATAACTGAAATATCGTTACGATAATAGTTGTATTTCCCGTTTTTTATTTGGTTGCTCGTTCGACTGCTGGGTTCATAAGTGCTCTGTACAATTTTTTGAAATCCGTAAACTGTGACTGCAACCAACAGCTCTGCTTGGAAGTGCCAGTGGTTTTTCAAAAATCATTTAAAGCCACCCATTTGTACAGGCCTCCATACAACCATCCGTGACACTGAATTCGGTCGTACAGTCTTCGCTTTGACGGCGACGGCAAGAATCAAAAAAGAATACTTTTGAAATAGCCTTAATAAGCAAAACAACAACTTTGCACGTGCAACACAATTTTTTGTACATTTCTTCGCCGTCACTGCACAACTACGACGTGAAAATGCCCAATTTCACGCTTTGTGGATGACGTAAAAAAGTAGCCTGCGTAAAAGAGGGACGATGGAATTTCTTTTCTCTCTCTGATCTTGTATATGGATCTAAGGAATTCAACTCCACAAGAATTCCCCTACATTTAAAATAAGTCTGTTCAAATAATTTGAAAAGACGCCAGTTCACATTTTAGCAACCTTTTCGCTGCAGTCGCCGTCCTCGGATCGTAAGGTCGTTAATTGGTGAAATTTTTCACAGCTTACCCTTGATATTAACGTTAAAATTCCTGGTTGCAATCCCAGCAGGACTGGTAGCTTTACACTGGTAGGTTCCAGAATCGTCAGGTTTTGCCCCTGAGATGACCAACTCGTGTTTGTTTCCTTGCACCCCAGTCTTATATTTGCTACTTGTTCGACTGATGGGTTTGTCATCTTTGTACCATTTAACGGATGGTTTTGGCTTCCCTATAACCTCCGCTTGAAGCGTCTCCTCACTTCCTTCATCTATCTCTAATTGCACATCACAAGCAGGCTCTTGAAACTCGGGTGCAATCAACCTCTCCTTGACAGTTAATGACGCGGAACAAACAGCCTTTCCCTCGACATTAGATGCAACGCATTTATACCTGCCTTTGTCCTTTAACTCACAGTCATTAATAGTGAAAGAGTGGCTGTCGTCCGTTGATTCCACTACAAATCGACCACCAGTAGTGATTTCTTTGACTGAAGAAAGCCACTCCACTTTTGGTTGCGGGTTACCTTTGACTCTAACGCTGAAGGTTAGGGAATCTCCTTCAAAGACATCTAAATCTACCATCTTCTCAAGGAACTCTGGTTTGGCGTGAGGTTCACTGACATCAATCTCATTGATAAGAAGTTCCAAGATACACACTGAAGAACCACAATCATTCTGTGCTTTGCACTGATATTCTCCTTCATCATCCAATACAGTACTTCTAAAGCAAAGTGAGTAAACATTACCATCGATCTCACTGACGACACGGTTATCTGTTTCCACTGGCTCGCCATCTTGGAGCCACGTTACTATTGGCCTTGGATTCCCTGACACTTTACAGGTAAGCTTGGCAACGTCTCCTTCAGTGACTTCCACGGGCGTGGCTTCTGCAATCACCTCAGGTCTAACACCATCTACAGAATCTTTGCCTTAAAACAAAACGAAAATAACACATAAAACAAAAAAGAGTTAAATGTGATGAACAGAAATTTCGAAAAGCAAACCAGTTCATTATTTGACAAAAATTTCGAGAGGCTGAGCACCAGGTGGCACTTAGATTTCTGAAATCGTTTGGGCAATAAATATGAACACTTACAGATTATTAGTTGCAAATGAAAACAAGCGACCTACAAGTTGCTCCGCAAGGGCTGGTCACGATTTCAGAAATCTTAGCACCCTCCCAGGAAGTGGCACGCTGTTAAGTAATTCAGTTGCCCAAAACAAGGACAAAAGACGTCACTACTGGAAAAAACCTTACCATGTTGAATGTGGATGGAAAATATAAAGTGAACATGTGGTGGACGTGAAATTGATTAAAACTTAAATTTTATCACAACTTCTGAATTCCAGTTATTTAAAAAAAACGCTTAACCTAAATATTTCAATTATAGCCTACTCGAGAGGAGTAGCCTACAAGTGAAACAGTAGACCTTGTAATGAAAGAGAACTCCATATGCTTAACTCCAACATGTTTCAAAAAAGACACAAATAAATGCCGATACGTGTGCTGTGGTTCGATTGTATCCTTTGCTTTAATTATATTTTTCTTTTTTGGGGGTAGACAAAGTATTATAATGACTGAAACAAAGAAAAATGAAATTTAAACCTAGGATAAATTGAGCCACAACATACGGTTAGTCCATTCGACTTAGCATATGGAGCATCAGCCGATGCAGAGTACAAATGTGCAAGTGCTATGTAATGGTTACCCTTTATGGTGACATTGAATGTACTTGTGCTTGTGCTATCATCAGGAGTCTCACACTTGTAAACACCCGAATCTTCCGGAGATGCATCCTTAATCGTCAGGGTGTGTACGCCTCCCTTGGCGTCAATCTCATAATGACTGCTCTGCTTAATAGGTTCATCATCTCTCAGCCAATTAACTTCAGGGCTGTCGGCACTCATCAAAGCCTTCAATAACACATCATCGCCTTCTGCAAACTCCAAGGGAATTTCAGCAACATCCGAGTCAGATATGGGAGTGACCATCAAATGTGCAGCGCAAGAGGCTTTTCCAGCCTCATTCATGGCCAAACATTCGTATTCGCCAGCATCGGAAGGCAAGCACTTTTCAATTACGAGGGAGAACAACTCCGGCTCGTTGTCATCAACATCATCTATGATCATGACTCGATCCTCATCTTCCAACTGTGTACCATCCTTGAACCATTCTACAACTGGTTCAGGATTTCCGACTACACGGACATCAAAACAAGCATTCTCGCCTTCTTTCAAGTTCACATTGCGCATCTTTTCTGTGATCACTGGCAATGCCATTCCCTCTTCAACTAAAACCTCTGAAGCGGTCGATACAACACCTTGATCATTCTCCACTTGACAAATGTAGTCTCCTTCATCGTCCAGTGTTGAGACTTCAATGGACAGGATGCAAACCCTGCCGTCAAATGAGGTTGATATCCGTTCGCTGTCTGCAATAAGATCGTCGTTATGAAACCACCTAACTTGGGCATCAGTTGCACCAGCGACATGACATTCCAAAATGATGGGCTGTCTTTGGAGGACCTCTACGTCTTCAAGTGGTTTAATGATCTCAGGCACCAAGCTGGCTTTCTTCGCACCTACGGTACGCAGTTTAAGTTTAAAAAAAAATGATGCTTCAACGGAATAAAAATGCAGTTACATTATGTTAGAGTGGTTAGTCCATTTATTTACTCAATCTCTGTAAAAGTTGTTAGTTGAAACCGTTTACAATTTAACCTAGAATGGTTCTCTTAATGTCAAGTTTACAGGATTTACACCATTAAATACACATGTAAGCCCAGATTTAACTTACTTTATCAAAGACGAAAACACTACAAAGCTTTACCCCAAGCACCAAACGATTTAACAAGAATTTATGAAGGAGAAAACAGATACACCTTTAAAAAAACAGCAACAGAGAAATAGCTGAGCTACCTGCAATCTCAACATTGAAAGCGCGAGTTCCAACTCCAGCTTCATTAGTAGCAGTAAGCTTATAAGTTCCCTTGTCATCCATTGTTGGTCTTTTAATTAGCAACATATGCATGTCATCCTCTGACGTGATTGTTATACGCTCGCTCTCTTGCAGAGGAACATCGTCCTTGTCCCATTCTACCTCAGGATGCGGTTTTCCCTCAACTCTTGCTTTTAGTTGAACATCTCCTTCTTTGGTTATTTCAAAAGGTACAACAGATTTGTCCTCCACAAATGCGGGTCTCTTTAACTCAGAGCCCACTTTCACTGGCTTTTCTCCCTCCCCTTCAAATTCCACCGTGAAAGTCTTCCATGCCATCCCTGCTTTATTAGTAGCTGTGCATTTGTAAAGGCCCTTGTCATCTGGAGTAGCACCCTTTATAAGCAATGTGTGCACGCCTTCTTTCGACTGTAATTGAATGTGACTGCTGTTATGTACGGGTTTTCCATCTTTGGACCACTCAATCTCCGGCTGGCCACTAAATTTAACCTGCAGTTTGACATCGCCTTCATAGGAAATATGAAATGAGGCTCTTTTCTCTGGAAGTTCCATAACTCTTGGAGGAGCAACTGCTTCTTCCACTGGAGCAGCATGTTTAGAGGTTGTATCGTCGATGTTAAGAGTGAATGTTCTCATCGTTTTTCCAGCAGGGTTAGTTGCTGTGCAAGTGTACTCCCCCTCATCTTTAGGTCCAGCTCCTCTGATGACTAAGCTATATATGTCGTCAATTTTCCTCAAAACGTGGATACGATCACTCTCCTTGATCGGCTCACCATCCCGTGTCCACTCAATCTCCGGGAAAGGATTTCCTGCAACTTTTACTTCCATTGTCACATCACCGTCATCAGAAATCTGAAAAGCACTTGCTAAATGATCTTGGAAAGAAGGCATCACCCAGTCAGGATTGCCCTCTATATTCACATCAAAGCTTCTTGTGGCAGTTCCGGCATCGTTCGATGCTACGCACTTGTATACTCCTTTATCCTTTGGGGTAGGCCCTTGGATACTCAACGTGTGTCTGTCACCGTCAGAATGTAACGTCAGACTATCGCTGACTTGCAAAGGCTCATCATTCTTGAGCCAGTTCACTTCTGGAAGAGGTCTGCCACTAACCCTAACTTGTAATTTTACATCACCATCAGGGTTAACATCGAAGGGGCTGCAACCTTCAGGCAATGCTATGAACTGGGGAACCTGGCGTTCCTGCTTTGTAGTTGTCAATTCAAATGTTGGCCCCTCCCTGGCAGCTGAAATGCTGTTCCTTTCTGGTTTGTATTTAGCAATTTCCGCAGTTTTCAGGATAGGCTGTGGCTTACCAGTAACATTAACTGGTTCAAAAACGACTGAATTGATTTGAAACTCAAACGGCATTTCCACCTCCGCTCTTAGAGCATCTTCAACAATGGGTTCAATCTCTCCAGATGATGGAATCATCACCAAACTAGTCTTGCATGAGGCTTCGCCTGCTTCGTTAAAGGCTACACACTTATATGTCCCAGCATCTTTGAATGCCGTCTGCTCAATAATGAGGGAGAATTTTCCATGCTCAACGTCTTCCTTAATTACAAATCGTCCATTATCTTCAATCACTTCTCCATCCTTCAGCCAATCGACTTCAGGAGGTGGATTACCAGCCACAATAACACTGAACGTTACAGACTGGCCTTCTGATATCGTTTGACTCTCAGCTTTCTGTTTAAAGAAGGGTACACTGTTTTCCTCTTCTACAAGTAGTTCACACTCTGTTGAAGCCACTCCAAAGTCATTCTTAGCCACACATTGGTAATCAGCTTCATCATCCAGTTCTGCACGAAAGATTATCAAACGGCAGACTTTACCATCAAACTCAGTCCTAACACGTGTCGTCTGCCTTAAACGTGCATCATCTTTGCGCCACTCAACGGAAATTTCGGGTGAACCAATTACCTCGCATTCTAAAGTGACAGGAGAATTTTCAACAGCTGTTGACGACTGTAGGGTCTTTACAAACTCTGGCGCACATCCTTGTGGTTTTGCCGCTATATGAAAACAAACGCATAAAGCAGATTTCTTCCACGTTCACTCCGGCGAATGTGTCAAAGCACGAACGACGTACGAACAGCACGGGACACACGAGCTGAGATACAAGACAGCACCCTTTAGGCGAAGTTTTTGCTTACTCAGCTACTTAGAACCTGTTTTAAGGACGCCAATGGCAATTGACACATCAAAAGCAACAACCAATAGGATGTGCCAATGACTATTCTGCAGTTCTAAGCAACTAACATAGTAAAAGCATCATATAAAGAAAGTCCCTCAAACAAAGCAAAAGTACTTATCATGAACATCTAAATGCATGCATCTTTAGTACCTAAAGCTCAATTTGAGTTAAACTATTCCCATCGCTTCAGTGAACCCTTATACAGCTGCCCTCCTCGGCTTCATTTCATTCATCAGGGTATTATTTTAAAAAAAGCAAGACCAAAGCTGAACTGGAGATTTTTTCCATGCATGGTGCACACAACGTCGAGCAGAAATATACTTACACAAAGTGAATATAAAGCTGTCCCAACAACAGATAACAATCTAACTCATTCTATAATCTCAACCGCAAGATCTCACTTGGTAAGCTGCAGAATAGACGATGTTGTACAAGAGTACCAGAAACATAACTTTGTCTGAAGCCGAAACCACTAAGAACTGTCTTAACAGTTAGTCCCGAAGTTCCCGAAGAAAATAACATATGACACACAAAAGGAAATACATAGAAGAAAAGCTGTGCTTTATGCAGGTGCCGTGACTTTGTTATTATTACTTTCTTATACCAATGTTACTTTAATTAAATTTAAAAGTAAGAACAGCCCATCAACAAGTCCATTAAAGGACAAACACAGGTTACTTTGGAGCTACATTAAAACAATTCATTGAGCGCCATTTACGCTTTACATTATGGCTATACTGAGGCACAACATTAACTAGATCACAAAACAAATGCAACATGTTTCCAAGACGGAAGTTTACACTGTACGTCACATAAGCATTAACAGCCGCAACATTTTAAGAGGAAATGCAAGCATGCGAGTTACTGCCTACGTTGATGTTCACTAGAGTAAGCTAGAGTAAGCCTTGAGGTCTGCCAAGTATACTCCATTAGATAAGAACAGCCCTTCAAAGGAATCATATGAATGGCGTATAGTCACTTGATAGCGGCAAAGCGCCTTCTGTGGATTTGATTAATCAGGTTATACTATCAAACTATAAAGCTTTAAACGACGAGTTAAAAAATATCTAGCATTTCGATTTTTGAGTTACGTTGAGTCACCCTCCAAACATGACTAGGGTTACACCGTTATGATCGAACTCAAATATAAAAGGATTTGTAACGAGTGACCAGAACATAATAGCAATAGTGCGAATATCTCGCCCTGCTGATGAGAGTCATTGGTTATGTTTGACAAATGGACATTTTTCACCTTGTCATACTCAGCATCCTTCCTTCCCGACCACCCCCCCGCAAAAAAAATCGTTTTGGCCATTTTGCACTATTGCTGCCTATGGGGCTTAATAGCCACTTCATGCCTAACTTGTGCTGATTTTCGATCTCTATGATTCTTGTGGGTCACCAATGAGGAGAGAGGAAGCGAAAAAAATCAGCTAGCTGCAACTCAGAGATTTTGGCCAATCAAAATAATTTAAGGGTGTAAAGGTTTCATTCTCAATTAAATGGACGACTCTGGCTGATCGATACAAAAATAACACCAAAAAAAAAAACAAACATAAAAGAAAACTTCTCTTCACTTTGTTTTCACATGCACCTATCACGTTTACCAAAAGGCTCAAACTCAGCATGCCTCTATTGCAGAAGCCTATTACTCTTTGGTCTAGTTCGTTCGTGAACCACTTAACAGGTCTCAAACGCAAGGAAATATCACATAATTCATAATTAATTTAATCTGATAGTCAACATGATTATCATTTTGCTAGGTATATAAAAATGGTTACCTTCAATGTTTACATTGTATGTTCTGGTGGATGTTCCAGCTGGGTTACTTGCCACACATTTGTAAACACCGGAGTCATCGGGGCCAGCACCTGCAATGGTCAAGGTGTGTTTCCCATCCTCGGCTTTGATGTTAAAACGGCTGCTGTCCTCTACTTTGCTATCATCTTTGACCCACTCTACAGTTGGTACAGGCTTTCCGCTGACTGTTGCCTGCAACACAATATCGCCACCTTGTCCCACTTCCTTTGGAAAGGTAGGCTCATCTGTAAACACAGGGGGGATAGGTTTCTCGGTGACAGTCAGTTCTCCAACGCAAGATGCCTGTCCAGCTTCATTTGACGCAGTACAGCGGTATACTCCACCATCAGACAATAGGCAATTGGATAGTTCCAGGGAATGCATATCATCATCTGACAGGAATTCATAGCGTTCATCGCCATCTAAAGAGTTGTCATTCTTAAACCACTGTACTCCCGGTTGTGGGGTACCAGAGACACGGACATCGAATCGGACCAAATCCCCTTCACACAACTCAATACTGGTCATTTTCTTAACAAATTCAGGAGCCACAACTGCCTCTTCAACAATTAGTTCTACAGCATGAGACACTCTACCCACTTCATTAGTTGCTGTGCAAGTGAATTCGCCATCATCGGTCTGCTTCGCATCCTTGATAGTAAGAACGGATCTGTTTCCATCGAACTCTAGCTTGAAATGATGACTGTCCCGTATCAGCTTTCCATCTTTAAACCACTCAATTTCTGGCTCTGGTAAACCTGAAACAATGGCTTCTAAGCGAGCTTGGCCTCCTTCGACAATCTGGGCCCCCTCAGGATGGACAAGGAATTCTGGAGCATGCATCTCCTTTTCGACTTCAAGAGTAGCCGCACAAGTGTCCCTGCCACCACTGTTTGAAGCAACACAGCTATATTTCCCACTATCTGCTATTCTAGAACGAGTAATGGACAATGTGTGAATGCGTCCGTCCATGTCAAATTGAAGGTGATTATGGGGGGCAACATCTTCCCCATCTTTGAGCCATTTGAGGGTTGGTTTGGGCCTGCCGCTAACCTCCACTTCTAAGTCCACATCAGATCCTTCAACAACCTTCCTGTTTTCGAGGCGCTGGAGAAACTTTGGTGGCATGATATTTTCTTTAACAGTCACCTTTCCTTCACACGTTGCTTCACCAGCCTCGTTTGCTGCTGTACACCTATAAGTGCCTTGATCTTCAGGAGTGATACCATAGATTAGGCATGCGTAGCTTCCCCTTTCCTCGTTATCCACAAATTCTACCCGAGATGTTTCCTCGATAGGAACACCATTCCTGTACCAATCAATATCAGGCTCAGTCCCTTGAATACGCACCTCCAGCCTCACATCACTGTTCTCACAGACCTCAAGGTCTCTTAAGACTTCCAAGAAAGACGGCTTCTTAATCTGCTCTCGAACAGAAAGCTTTCCCGTACACGAAACTTTACCAGCTTCATTTGCGGCAGTGAAAGTGTACTCCCCCTCGTCATCTGGGAGAACGTCCCTTAAAATAAGTTTGTAAGTATCACCAATCGTTTCCAAAATAGTCTCGTCATTTTCCATTATCTCTGCGTTGTTTGTGGACCAGTGACCAAGTGGTTTCGGAACGCCAGAAACATTAACTTCAAATCGAGCTGTATCTCCCTCCGTCACAGTGACATCTTGCAATCTTTTTGTAATTTTAGGAGGTATGTTCTTTTCCGCTTTTGGAACACCGAGCACTCCGTCAAGAGGAATCTCATTTTCCACAGGTAGGTTTTGAAATACTGGAACTTCTTCCACAACCTCGTTAATACTGGGGATGGCTTTTTCGACAAATACCTCCACTTTACATGACACTTCCCCAGCTTTACTTGAAGCAACACATCTATAAATTCCCTCATCGTCGAGTTCAGCGTTTTCAATGACCAGTGTCCCATCGGGCAAACAACGGATATGCCCTCTTTCAGGTATTTCTTCTTCCTGTTCTGTGTACCAGATAACCGTGGGTGTGGGTAACCCATCTACTTTTACTTCGAAGGAAGCACTACCTCCTTCAACAAGACGGGCACTTTCAGGTTTCTTCAGAAAAGAAGGAGCTACAGACGGTTCCTCTACAAAGAGTGGTTTAACATGCAGTGGTGCAACGCTTTCAACTTTGCCTGCATCGTTGACAGCTTGGCATTTGACTTCACCAGAGTCTTCAGGTATTGCGTTGTGGATAATAAGTCTATGCAAATCGTCGGCTTTTGCTTCTTCGTATCTGCCACCCGCTGTAATTGGCACATCGTTCATCAACCATGTAACATCTGGCTCTGGGCTTCCCTTCACCTGTATCTCAAATGTGGCATCGCTTTGTTCCTCAACTTCAAGAGGCTTTAGTGGTTGAACAAACTCTGGCTTAGAGGCGATCTCGTCAACTAGCAGCTCGGCCAAACATTCTACTCTTCCCAGAGAATTTTCTGCCACACATTTATATTCGGCTTCATCATCTAACACCGCACGATCAATAACCAGAGAATGTTTATTTCCCTCCTGAATAATGTGGGTATTCTTGTCTTCTTCAACCAATTCGTTTTCAACAAACCACTGCAAGGTTGGCTTTGGTGATCCATCAACTATAACTTCCAAGCTTACATTATCTCCCTCATTTACATGAAGAGTTGACAGTTTTTTTATGAATGCCGGTGGTTTCCCACTTGGCTCTATTTCAGCAGGTGGAGCTAAATCTGTCACATCTGGGATCTTGGCACGGTTAGTCTTAACCACTTCCTCTACCACTCTAAGCTGTGCACTTGTAACAGCCTTGCCTGCAATATTTGTTATGATGCATTTATACTGCCCAGAGTCATTTGGTCCTATGTCCTCAAGCACAAGCAACGATGATCCTGGCTCAGTCTCTATATCCATGCCTTCATCATCTTCAGACACCTCCTCATCATCTAAAAACCATTTTACCTTTGGCTCTGGACTGCCAATGTACTTAACAGAAAATTCTACAGTGTTTCCAGCATCTGCCGTCGAGTCATATAGCTTTTTGGTAAACCTTGGTGGTACAGTATCTTCTGCAACAACAAGTGTTGCTTCACAAGTAGTTGTGCCGAACTTGTTTTGGGCCTTGCATGTGTATGTACCACTGTCATCATCTCTACAGTTTGTTATGACCAAGGTATGGAAGTTTTCATTTGCTTGAACTTCGACCCTAGGAGCAGCTTTTACAAGTTTTGATCCCTTGAACCATTCTACCAACGGTGTTGGCTTTCCTTCGACATGTACCTCAAACCGCACTGGATTACCATCGGGTATTTCAATGTTCTCCAGTACCTTGGTAAACTCTGGAGATTTACCCTCACCGTGGACTGTCACATTAGCTGAACAGCTATCTTTCCCTACAGAGTTAGTCGCTTTGCAAGTGTAAGTTCCTTCATCATTCATGTCGACCCTCAGTATGCTCAAGATGCAAGAGTTATCGGGAGTCACCATCATTTGAAACCGGCTATTTTCATGAAGTTGTTGTTGACCTTTAAACCAAGCAATGTTTGGATCTGGCCTCCCAATGACTGTACATTTAAGTTTCGCTGGCTCTCCTTCTGCAACATCAACATTTTCCAACGGTGACGTAAATTTTGCAGGTATTTGCAGTGGTGAGATGTGCAAATGTGCTGACGACTCAGCATCTCCGGCCTCGTTCACAGCCTTACAAGTGTAATCCCCTGCATCGTCTGCCTTGCTGTACATGAGGATTAGTGCAGAGGTGTCTTCATCATGAATAATCTCTATGTGCTCGTCCTTTTTCACAGGCTGTCCATCCTTGTACCAACTCACTTCAGGTTCTGGCATTCCTGTGACTTTGACATCAAATCGAGTACAGGACCCTTCAACAATGAAAACGTCCTTTAATTGTTTTACAAAGGCAGGAGGGCTTGTTGGTGTGACCTGTGTGACAGTTAGTTTGCACGACTTTGTGACTTCTCCAGCAGTGTTCTTAGCTCGGCAGGTGTAGTTTCCTTGGTCACTGCATCGTGCATCTTTGATCTCCAGGCTGCAAACATCATTGTATCTCACTGCGTGAAATCGCCTGTGTGGATAAATTGTAATTGGCTGGTCATCTTTGTACCACACAACTTCTGGCGGAGGTGTGCCAGTGACGAATATTTGCATTTCCACAGAATCGCCTTCTTCTATTGTCTTGTCAAGTAGCTCAGTAGAAAATTCCGGAGGTATAGATCGCCGTCGAGTATTAAGTACGCTCTCTGTCATCACATGGATCTCAGAGGCACTTATGTCACCAGAAGTGGGAAGTTGAACTTGAATGGGCTGCAAATCAGTATTATCTTTTCCACCAAGTGTGAAACTCACTGTAGGAGGAGGTTGCTTTGGATCTCTGCAACAATTAAAACAAAAACGTTCTAGTTAGTTTGGAAGATGTATTGGTTTCTCTAAATCGGGGGTCAGTCAGATCGTGTTTTCTGTCAGCCAGATGGACTTGCAACACCACATTCTACCGTTCCACCACAACAAAATAGCATTGTTTATCAGGCTCTTACCAATTTGGACTTTTAACATTGTAAGTTCATTTCACAGTCACGATTCTAACACCTAAAGTTTAAGGGTCCATATTTTACGACAGTAGCTCGAAATAGTCGTCTGACTAACAAACCTAAGGCTGACGGTGCGGTCATTTTAGCCCCTCACTCCTTCAGCGCTCTGTTTAACGGGTATTTAAAGCAACTTAAAGCTACACGGAAAGGAAAGAAGTCGAAAAAAGGATTTGTAGTCACACCAGGGAATGGAACTCGGGACCTCCTGCACAGACGGCAGCGCACTAACCAACTGCACTTATCCTTCCACCTCACTTATTTCACTTATTTAAAAGAAAACTCACAGTTTAATCACAACCGTCTGTGGTTCCTCTTCATCTGGCTCTTCCTCTGATTCGCTAGCTGTTAAAAACACAAAAGAAAAATAAGCATGTAAGAGGCATCTAAACAAATGCTTAAATGGCTTCTTCTTTACCAGAAAAAAACTCTCAAATTAACACGCAGTCACAAAAGATAACTTGTGATTAATTCAGCATATCAGTAGCACAGTGTTTTTCTTACATTCAACATTAAGGTCTGCGGAAGAAGTCGCCGTTCCCGCTATATTGCTGGCTTGGCAAATATATGTCCCTTCATCTTCAATATCAACATCTGATATTTTTAGCGAGTACAAATCGCCTTCCCTCTCTGCATGGATACGCTCTCCGGTCCTGACAGGTCGATCGTCCTTTAACCAAGATATTTCTGGTTCAGGAATTCCAGACACACGGGCATCTAGCTGTGTTGGACTACCCTCTTTGGCCTTTTGATCTTCCAGTGGCAATATAAATTCAGGTGCCACTGGAGCTGACGACAAATCGACTGGTGTCATTTCGACAACGACTTCCCTTTCCGGAACAGGGATGGTAAATTGAGCAATCTCCTGAGGTACCTTAGGCGCAGGTTTTGATTTAAGCTTCACAATATACTCAGCTGGCATGATGATCTCGGCCGTTGACTTCTTGCGCTTTAAAACTGTTGATGGCACCCAAACTTCATCGCCCTTCGAGCCATCTGATCTGAACCTGACAACTTTGTACATTCCTGGGCGTGATATCCTATCGAGAACCAAAACAGTCTCTTCTTTTTGAAGGCATATGTTGTTAAGTTCGTCTCGGTAATCTTCTAGCGCAACGCAAAACTCCACCTCTTTGGGAATTTCACTGATTAGGATCTCAAACCTAGAAAATAGTAAAAAGGTTATGAAAACAGATATAGGGACAATTAACATAACTAGCTTTTGGAGAATGCGTCTGTGCGTAGCTAAACACAAAGAATCTTGATTTAAACAGGGAAAAAACTCTCAAAGGCAATAAATCCATGGTTCTTCCACACCGAAACCTGAAACTTAAGAAAGTCTAACGATTTGTGTTTGAGGAACTAGGGAGTTTTATCACTATGCTAAATATGCATCAGAGGACTTCAAAACGAAACAAATAAGGAAAGGGAAAGTATATGAAAAAATATGCAGTTAACATATATTCCTAGAAAAGAGACATATCAGGGTCAATTCTAAACAAATCTCAAGTGCAGGTAACTTACTGGGTATGCTGAGTTATTTCGGCACAAAGTCTATCTATAACTTCCTTCCCAGCCTGAAAAAGAAACATCTTTTGCTCATTTTGGTCCCATAAACGAGAAGACAACACAACATATTGAACTAAATCACGGAAATAGAGGCCAACAGAAAATAGTTAGCAATCTATATAAATTAGCATTAAGTAATCATACAATTACCTGCCAGTAGATGATAGCAAAAGACTAAAGACTTTACCTCAAGATCATGGGTGTCGACGCCGGCCTTCCTTCCACATTGTAACAGATCAGTCAAGTAAGCTCTGTACTCCAAAATACGCTCAACTGGGCGATCAAGGAGTTCTTCAACGGGACGACAAGAACTTTCTGCTTCACACATCTACAACAAAGAAACACATTTGGGAAAGGTACTAAGCACCAGAATTAATACTGAAAACGTATCAAACGATCCATACTAATCAGGATCTTGGAATTGCCAGTTGAGAAGAAAACAACTGGCTTCTTAAAATTAAGACAAAGCTTATCAAATTCTCAAAACCCACCTTGAAAAAGTCTTTGGGATGTGACTCTAAAAAGTTGTCCGAGTCACCTTTTCCATCACAGTAGATTATGTATCTGTCAAGCTCATTCTCCTTCAAGGAAACAAAAGATACAGTAAAAAGTCATAGAGTGAAACCTGTATTTAGCGTATCCCATACAAAGCAGCAAATATCGATAAGTCATGGGACAATGTCAGAGCTAAATGTGCCCATGTCCGGCGAATTTCTAGCTGCGCTCGGAAATGATGACCGAGCAGGTTAAATGCTTTTGACTTTGTTTCTGTGTGGGAACCAGCCCTCATGACAACTGACTGATTTGACCATCCCTGCTGACCCTTTCAATTACAAAGCTACTTACCCGTTTCACAAACACTTTTCCGATTTCCGAAGGATTTCCTCGGCACTTCCTCAGCTCATCACAAAAGATCCTATAAGATACGCAAATGTTAAGTTACAAGTAACAAGCCAGAAAACATCTGGCAGGTTAGCATCACACAGTTCTTCACTTGCAATTCTTGCAAATACAAACTAGGAAGGCTTGGGACTTGGGGATCAACACAACTTTCAAGGTGTTATTATTTTAACGCTCATATGTGTCTTACACTTTATGGAAGAAGAAGACATCTTCAGAGTTGATAAAGATGGTGTCCTTACAGTCTGCGACCTCTGGGGGTGCCTTTTCAAGCTGATAGATGTAATCCTGCAAAAGAGCAAACAACTTGACATGATAATTTTGGTCTCTTATTGTCGTTGGAGTGTGTGTATTGATCAAGGAATAATGTTACATGCAAATTCCTGACACATAACTAAAATAAAACAACCTAGAAGTAGAGTTCAAAGGTGATGTTCAACATCAGCATTCCCTAAGAAAATGGTGCGAATGATTAAAACAGAATATGACACACTTCAAGAAAGCCAGCGTAGCAGCATTTAGTAATTTCACCTTCTGAAATAACTGATAAAATGACGTGAAAACAAAATGAGTCACTGCAGTCAACAACATTGGGGCAAACCGTACTAGTCCAGCTGTTATCGACCAAAATTGTTCACTTTTATGATAAGAGCATGAAACTTTGCCAGATTACAACTAACCCTAAGACTAACATTTTTGGATATGGAGCCAAGCCAAATTCAACACTGGACACGAGTACTGCGCAGGCCCTAAAATGGCCTACATGAAAACGAGGCTGTTAGTGGAAATCCTTCTAAAATACAATTTTTGAGTGTTTCTTTAAATAAAAGTCATAGATATTGTGGAAGAAGACATTTGCTTTGCTGTCATGCTTTCCTTGGTGTCACGTGACCCCTCCTTCCAATTATGGCAAGGCTATTGTTGGGTGTCCTGTGCTGAAGCTGTCTTCTGTACATTTGTGCGTTTAAAGGGGTGAGAAGGGGCACCTTTTCAGGCAAGTTTAAATGATAACACTCTTGCAACTATTTTCCAATTATCAACGGCTGTTTTCTATCATACAAATGCAAATCATTACATGAAAACGAGGCAAAAATCTTTTCAGCGGTTTGAAAAGCCTCCAGTTAGCCCTGCGTGCAGTCATCTTGAGTTAGATTCATAGAGCATTGCCTAAAAGCCTGAACGGATCAAAAATTGTGATTACGCGGCGTTTTTGCAGAGTTTTTTTCTCCACAGGCGACAATCGACAATCCCCCTTTCTGATGGTTGTATCCACAAGATAGTTGTAGATGTCACTGTATCTTAAGAGTAGGTTGTACACCAGTTTTGCCAATGGTGAATCGACACCGTCCCAAAGAAGCAGTTTTTCTTTCATTTAATGAGTTCATAGCCACAAACTGCCACGATATGCCCCTTAGTCAAAATTAAAACTTTTAGACTTGTTTGCCTCAGAAGTGTTGTTCCCTATACATTTCCTATTCATACACTGCTCGACAGGTATGTTGCATGAGCATTACTCGAGTTGAGGAAACACTATAAAGGTCACTTCATCTTCTTTTTCACTTCTTGCCTGTTTTATTGAAGATAATGAGGGCTGGACAAACAAACGCAAGTGCAAGACGAAAAAACCAATTGAACTTACTATTTCCCCAAACGCTTTTGTTTGCACTTAACGCTTGTCAACCAGGAAAAAATAAGTGCAGCCTACGTTCTAGCTGTCTATCTGGGGTTATCGTGAAACGTCACGTGCAAACTGCACTCAAAAGGAGACGCAAGAGGGAGGCGTGTTAGTTGAAAGAGCTTGTTCGCAGGCTAACGCAAACGCAAGTTAAAAAATGTCTGTCCGACATGATCAGGACTCAACGCCCACGTGACACTGACATCATTTTCTTTGGCGTCCATACTATACATGGATAACTAAAATAACTAGCATCGCCTCATTGGTAGAATGATTTCTGATTTAACTGTTGATGATCACTCAAACTAATATGAAATGTCTCGACCACGAAGTAATTGTCGGTCTGTTTCAGTTTATGCAAACAAGACGTAAGTGCGTTAACTTATGTTTGGTGGGATTTGTGCGCACAGTTTTAAAGTATGCGGAATAAATTTTCTTAGGATTAGGGAGGATGTTTCTGTTTTGTTTGCACATAAATGGATACACAGATTCGTTACTTGGTGCATCTACCATCATTTTGAATAAGATGACGTGTGGTTATATAAGCAATGAATGAGCCACACCCTTCTTTTCAACTCAGTTCTGTTACTGAGCTGCTGTTCATCTGGTACTGGTAAACTGCCTGCTGAGCATTTTGAACAATATGAAGCTCGCGGAGTATGAGCTGAAGCTAATCTTTGTCATTACACATGGCGCCAAATACGCCAAGCAGCCTGTCTACCGAAATAAGTGGCTCGTGGATTAGATAAACATGCTGTATATTCGGCTGCTTTGAGAACGATGATCTTAGGGTTGAGTGGGATAATAAAGCCTCCTAAGTCACAAAACCCCATACGAATCTCTTCCTACCCACTGCAAATCCTTAGCATTTTAATTTTTTCAGCAGTTTCAATTTTTATTGGTTTCTGATTAACTGGTCTGTTGAGGATACACTCTTTTAACTCCCCTTTGATGTCTGTAGTAGAAAACTCATGAAAACTCACTTGTGGGTGTAATTAAAATTAGCGATAGAAACCAGCTCTATTGGTGGGAAGTTTGGCTATTTTCCTTTGATTTGGAACTTTTTGTCGCATAAAAGGTCAACTTCTCTGTGGCTGGATCGATGTACAAAACGTTGACATTAGTAAAAAAAGATAACATTTTTCCATGCTCGCCCGGGGCAACGAAAATTTTCTTGCCCCGGGCGAGCATGGTTTCTCCTTTTTCCAAGTGAAATTGTTCACTGGAAGTGTAAGTGTGCTGCTCACTAGTACATTATTAAAAATTGGTTATGAGCCTTTCACATGAGGTACACTTTCTTAAATTGAAAAACATTAACCGAGAAGTCGATAATTCAATTTTAAACTTTCCCTAATTATAAGGTAACGAGCGCTCTTTGGACCTAAAGTGTACCGCCTTAATGTCGCATCACGGCTAGTACAATGACTTGAAATGCTCAAATCATAGTAATTTTGAGGCAATTATTCAAAAATTCTCTTTCAATCAAGTGGTATGAATTAACCATCTGTAGTTGCCTACAGCTTGTGTGTCTAAATTGTAATTTATCTGAGAAAGTTTTCAAGCACCGCATCTTTTGCTGCTGCTCCTCAACTATGGAATTCATTGCCCTACGCGATTAGGATTAGCCCCTCAGTAGCATCTTTTAAAAAGCACTCAAGACATTTTTATTTCAGAAAGCTGTGATTTTATGTGCTTTTCAATGTCGTTTTTAGGTTTTATGCAGTTTTTTACGATTAAGTAGTCTAGGTAATTTTTATAGCTTTAGTGTTGACAAAATTGTTTTAACTCTTCTTGGTAGGTTCATGCACTTTATGCATGTATACTTTATGCAGACTTAATAATTTTTTTTTGAAATATTTTTATTTTTAATTAAGCGCTGATGCAAATAGCAGTATTGATATCGGCGCCATATAAGTATTATTATTATTATTATTATCATTATTATTAAAGATTACCGTTAGAAATATGAGTAAAGTTAAGCTAATTCCTTCATCTATTTCACGTAGCTCAGTTGGTGTTCAATTATGGGATAAGCATGCACTTTAAATATACTCTGCCTTGAGGACATACGTAGCAACAACTTTGCTTTCTTTGTGAAAGCGCTCGACCTTCTGTTGGCGAGCTGAGTTTGAAAGGCTTGATTTCTTGTCCTTAACGAGGAGAAACACGGCCTTTTTTATTACATTCGGATTGATCATCTTTTTCATATTTTCATGTGTTAATATAAAATTTAAAGGAATATCAATTTGGTAGCTTTAAATTGCGTATCTCAAAAATGGTCTTTACAAGACTATCCTGTCATCTGTTTTTTAGGCATAACAGAGATTTGGGAGGCACGATCGCTTGCTCCTGCATGACCTGTTCATTTTTACCTCAAAGACTGTTCTATCTCATGCATTTAATGTAAGCAACAACTGGTAATATTAATTTCAACTTGAAAGGGTCAAATTGGCATTTCTTCAAAATTAAGGGAGGAGAGCTATTTGGGCTGGGTCACCTCCTGGATTCAGCACTAAACCTTGTAACTGACTTTGTTAATAATGAAAGGAGAATTCCCTGAACGATTCATTCGTTCATTTGAAACTCGAGGCTAGCTTTTAAGATCATCAAAAGAATTTTTGCCTTGTTTTTGAGCGGCGCTCTACATTTAGATGGAAAACAACAGCCAGAGTGCCATACAATCACAATTTTTGATCAGTGCAAGCTTTTATGCAATGTTATCTGAATCCACCCCCAAATGACCGCACGCAGTGCTAACTGAAGGCTTTTCAAACAGTTTAAAAGATTCTTGCCTTATTTTCATGTGGTAATTGACATCTGTATGAAAACAAATCCCACCCTTGACAATTGAAAAAAAGTTGCAAGAGTGTTATCATTAAAAATTGTGTGAATCGGTGCCCATTCTCACCCTTTAAAACTCACAAATGCACAGAAGACAGCCCAGCACAGGACACCCAACAACGGCTTCGCCATATATGGAAGAAAGGGTCACGTGACACCAAAGATAACATGACAGCAAAGCAAATGTCTTCTTCCACGATATCTACAAGTTTTATTTACCAAAACACTGAAAAACCGGTATTTTAGAAGCATTTTCACTGTCAGCCTCGTTTTCATGTAGGCCATTTTAGGGCCTGCGCAATACTCGTGTCCAGTGTTGAATTTGGCTTGGCTCCATATCCAGAAATGTTAGTCTTAGGGTTGGTTGTAATCTGGCAAAGTTTCATGCTTTTATCATAAAAGTGAACAATTCGCTATATTTTTGGTCGATAACAGCTGGACTATACTGCTACTTTTTTCCATAACATTTTACGAAATGAAAAGAAGCTATATCAAACACTGCACAGAGTGCTTTTTGTCCGATATCCAAAACAGCGCAAGGCGCTGTCTTAATATACTTGCCTGCGACTTTTCTTTAACCGTTTTCTTGGAACCTAGTCTGCTACAGAGCCGTTTTTAGTGTCGTCACGTAACGCTCCTCCCCACTAGTCCCCATTAGTAGGGAGGAGCGTTGCGTGACGACACTAAAAACGGCTCTGTAGCAAACTACTTAGAACCGGGTATCGATAACATATCGTGTCCTATGTTTCTTATACTACTACAGTTGACTCCCGATAACTCGAACCCTCGCTAACACGAACCAAAATCGACGTCCCCTGGATTTCCTCTATTCATTTACTGTAATTTTACCCTCGGTAACTCGAACCCTCAATGAGTCAAAACTCCCGCTAACTCGAAGGAATTAGTGTTTCCCTCCAAATCATTTCTATATCATAGTAATTTTACCCTCGATAACTCGAACCAGGTTTTGATTCCTTAAAAAGTCGGGAAAAACCAGTGTACTGGCGTCCGAAACACTGGATTTTGAAGTCCCATTGACGTGTTTTAGACATATAGTTTACTAGTGGAGGCTTATGTTGCTTCTCACAAATCTAACGTGAAACAGCTTTACTTCTCTGAACAGTAAAACGCACGCTTTCTTTAGGCCATGGACTGTTACGTCAAGTTCTGATTTACAATCTAAAAGTATCTTTCAATTTTTACTTTACATTTCTACAATAAAATGTGAGTAAAATGTTCACTGTACAGTAAAAAACGTATATTACCTTAATTCCGGCTATTTTCTTCAAGCTCCCGATAACTCGAACTTTTTCGATTTTCCTTGAAGGTTCGAGTTAACGGGAGTCGACTGTAAATCAAACTACATACCTCGGCGAGAGATCTCAAATCATCCACATATTTCTCCTCAGTTTCAATTAACGTGTCAGTGATGTCGTTCATCCTTTGCAGCGCAAATTCCTTCTCTAAATCTGGGGCTTCCCCATTCACGAAAGGAGATGGAATTGTCAATTCTATTGCATCAAAGTTGAAGTCTTGAGGTGTGGTCATCAAGTATGCCTCTGATTCCACCTTTGGCTGTTCGATGGCGTCAGCATGGCCGTTAACAAGTCTACTCGCATCAATGCATGGATCTGACATTCTCCGTGGAGTACCAGGGGGAGTGAAAATTAGAACCGAGCCGGCATGTTGAGGAATGAGGAGCTCCGCATATTTTCTTGGTTCCAAACTAAAAAGCCGATAAAACATTAAAGCAAAGATAAACTTGATGTAGTGTACTGTATGAAGTTGCATGCCACCCAAATACGCAACTCTGCTCTTCTTACGAAGACTCAAATTAAGACCCTTATTATCCACACTCCTTTTACGTTTAATCCAAGACAGTTCAAAGGGAATTTATCTTTTCTGAACACGTAATCTAAATTTAAAATGCATTCTACCTCTCAAATGTTGACTTAGTCGTTTAAAGTATAGTTGTAACTAGTCCAACAAAACTGCTCATGGCAAATAGCGTATGAAAATCCATTTTTCTATGGTGCACCATACCATGGTAGTCACTAGAAATGCAAAACGAAATAAACTAGCAGTACTTACGACCTACGACTGTTTGCCACAGACTCTTCGATTTTCCGACAAATGTTCTCATTTGCAGTTTTCATATCCCTTCCTACTTTATCAATCTCCTCAGGGCTCGTCTTCTCCAAAGTATCCGCATTGCTCTCCACAGTCTTCTTGGAACGCACCTCAACATTCAGATTTTCACTAGGAGGTAAAGTGCCATAAAGATACAGATTTGACGTCATTTCCCGTTTCTCAGGTACCAGCATCTCCACTTCCGTTCTGGTCTCCTGCTTGATACTTGTCGTGGTTTCCTTTGTTGTTGTCTTCCAGACTCTTTTCCTCATTAGCTGATTCTGATCCGGGGAAGCCGGTGGACGAATTTCCGTATGCAAAGCTGTTTCAACTTCAATGTCTGTGGTGACAAAGGGACCCAATGAGGTGACTGTGACATCTTTCTTCACCACTTCTACACCCCAAGGGGCTAAGGCCATCTCACTTGGTTCTCTTTTAGTATCTTCACTGATGTGAACTAGAATCTCATGTTCTGGAATTTCAACAGGTTTTACTGCTTTCCCTTTTTCAAACCACCCCTGGATCTCTGACTTGATGATAGGCTCAATCTTCTGCTCAGCTTCTAAACTTACTGGTGTGTCAGACCGCACTCTGACAGAAACCTGGGGACGTTTAGCTGGTCCAGCTTCTTCAAACACTTCTCGATCACCAGCCCTCTTGCTACCAAGTACACCATCGATAAAGGATGACAGAACGTTAACACGCACTGGCTTGTCAAATTCCGGCGCGACAGGAAGTGATTCAAGAAGCTCTCGCTCGTACGAGTCTACGGTCTCTGTGGTAACCTCCTCTGCCTGAAACAAAATCAACCATCACAGTTACTATATAAGCCAAAAACAGCATCTGGTAAAAGTTCATCATACTTAAATAACAACTGAAGGTTTAAAGCATAGAAAAGGGAATGTATAGGTAAAGCTTACAAACTTTAAAACAATACAATGCAATACTTTATTCAAAGTGGAACATACACGGAGCTATATGGATTAGTTTAAAAGAAATCTTCACCAGCTAATTTACAGGTATGCCACTGCAAATAAAATAAATAGTTGAGTCTCTGGACGCAAGTTAAAATCTCTGTACTACGCAAAGCACTATCCAGTAGCACAGGGTTTAATGTACTAAGCAAAAAGATTAGTCCCGACACGACAGCTTTTAAACATTTACCGTCAGCCATTGATAAGCAAAAGAGCATTTTCTTCTAAACCCATCTTACAACCTAAAATAATGTAGCTGTACCTTAGGAGGTAACCCTCGCTGTTTCCTTTCTCGAAGTCTTTCTGCGAGACGGAACAGATCACTGTCCATGAGATCAAACTTGGTGCTAATCTCTTTTTGTTTCACCATGAGGTCTTTTGCTTTGTAACGTGGTTCATCCATGGTGAGCTTAGCAGAAAGTTCAGCAACTTTCTTTAGTCGAGCTTCCTGCTTGTTGAGACCAGGTTTAACAAATCCTTCCAACATGTCCAGAAGATCAACGACTTCTTCCTCAGTAGTACATCTCTTTGCACCATCCCTGGTGGTTTTCAGAAAGTGTTCACTGTCGCTGATCCACACTGAAGCCTGCAACAAGAGAGGTTTAAGAGACAAAAGACGATTCACAAGCATGTTTCTTTATAGACTGAATTTATTAGGGTAATTGAACTGAGACAAGTGCAAATCAGACCGAAGATGCACGACACGAAATTGAAATACAGCTTGCTTGCATCCATTTTGAAATCCTACAATGCCATTGCGTTGGTCGTCTTCCAGTTAAGCCACAACCTTACTGGCTGTTAATACCAACCATGAGCTTGCACTTTGATTCATTTATCGGTCTACTATTAGTCACATGTGCCTGTTTACGTCTCTGCTTGTAGTCCCCCAAATTATAAGGCTGTCCACAGAAGAGAACGATTCAAAGCAAGGGGAATATCGAAAGCAAACCTGTTCGTAGAGTTGATGGAACTCGATCGAAGCTTCAAGCATGGCTCTGTGGTCTTCCATCCGTGACAGAAATCGCTGCCAGCGTGCTTCCATTGCAGATACTTGTCTCATAATAGCGGGTGCGTCATGATGATTTAATTGCCGCAATTTTTCTGCTTCATCAACCAGCCTACCAACTTCTACATCTGCAGGCTGTAAAAACAATTTTGTTTTGTTTAAATTCACCACTTTGCCACAGAAAAACAACATGCTCTTTAAAAATCTATTTTAAAAAACATTCTATTTGTCGGTTGCACTCCTTGTTGGGTTCGATACAAGTTTCTTTCAGCGCAATAGCTATCATGCTAACTTTTCTTTCCAAGCATGAACTAAAAAACGTAAGACGCAGCATAATACCATTACAACGTAAATTTCAAGACCGGTATCAAACGGTGTCGAGAACCGTCAAATTACTTTCGATACAAGGGGGATCAAATAAATGCCTTAAAGATTAACTCCTGCGCTGTACGACAAGCTTGGAATCAGATCTAACTGTTTAACTGGATTTGCGTCCATTTTATAGTAACGTCCACAATGACACCAAAACGCTTAGAGTAAAGTAATAAGGAACTATGCCGCAAAATTAGACATCAAAACTACCTTGACTGACTCCAGAAAAGCATCTGACTCTTGCAACAGAGTGACAGCATCAAGCAAGGTGACACCAAACTTCCGATTTAGAGCCAGCAACTCGCGGGTGTGCTCTTCAATAGTTAGATTAACCTGTAATTAAAGTCAAAAGAACGATTTAACGAAAGCCAAAGACAGCTGTGGTGCAACGTTCCTGTTAAAATTGTTTATTTAAGTTTATGTTGTAATAAGCTTTGTGACTTATCTTAAACTTATCTTAACGGGTAGAAACAATTTGTGAGAAAAAGCAAGTCCGTTTCATACTTTTTTCTTCTCTTTCTCGTCTGTCTTTAAGTCATTTTTTGTTTGGTCCAGTAGATCTATAAACAATAGGTGTTCCTAGGCAATTCACCCAAATGAGCGTATGGTACACTGACGTTTAGTTTCACAGACTCGGGCTCTCAAAAGCTGGATTGCTAGAAAATTTAATAACCTTTCAACTTTTATTGATTGTCTAAAGAAGTACAAAAAAAATTCGTGCTCATAGGCAATGCACTAAATAGTGTTTAAATATATGGTACCCTTTAATAGTTTTAGGTTTCACAGATTCAAATATTAATAATTCATACCGTGTTGATAGCTTGTTCAAATTCGCACAGCCGCACACTTTCCTCCAACTTGTCCTTATGATGTTCCCAAAGGCTCCGCCACTCTCCATGCCTTCCTTCTGACTTCTCCAGGAATCCCTTGATTTCGTCTCGTGATACAGTAACAGCCGCTGATGTGGCAGCACGACTGAGCACATCTTGAGCATTAACAGTGGTAAAGTTAAAAAGCTCGTGGACGGTCTGGTAGTTCGCAAGATGATCTTGGAGAAGGAGCTGTGCTGCGTTTATATCTCTTGGAAGAGGCTGATTTTGTATATCATACATCATGTCATCCATCATTTGAAGAAGCTAATCAGAGAGTCAGCGTGAGTAACAATTAGTTTTTCTCAACATTGTTGTCCGCTAAAACCTCCTTACCGATCTTAAAGGAACTTTTGTGTCACGAAAGTTAGCCAAATCACCGACTGAAAACTGTTCCCCAAATTGAGCAGAAAAATACACCCGTAAAAAGTAGCTCAAAACATTGACGAAGACTTTAAATAACAGAACAAATACAGAAAAAGCCACAGATGCGCAAAATTGAAGGGGATTAGAACGGATAGCAGTTGGCCTCTGAAAACTATTCTGCCCAAAAATTTCGTTGTTTTTGGAAAACTTAGACATAACGCATGCAAGACATAATTCGTTTGTCAGAATGTTGCGATTTTTTCATTTACAGGTAACTTCTTTGCTGACGTTAAGAAACACAGCAAGCAGGAGACGAGTGGTTGAAAAGACTACACAGAGTGGACTAGATTGCTGTGAAACAGATTTTAACACATACAACACATCTCAACAGCTTGAAACTGGGAAGGTAACAATAGCTTACTAAGGTACCCTAGAGTCAGTTATTATCAGTTAATATCTCACTTCAACGGAACTTTTTCAACAGTACTAACACAAGGAACATGTTTTTAAGGATTTTACAAAAAAACTTGTCATTTCTCTTAAGTTTGTCATATTTCTTTGATTACGAGTAGTTTCTTAAGGGTAGAAGAGTGAGCGAAAGACACGAAGACGCGTGAAAATTGCTAAGTGCACGGAAGGTAACGCAAGGAGGAGGTGCTATTCACACGACTGTTCACGTATTTAGTTTAAGGAACTACTTGTGCTCTACACACTTCTACACACTCGTACATATCTCAACATTCCTAAAGGAATATTTTGTCATTTGCATCCGCAAAGATACAGTAAAAGCAGACTTACTTTCTCCACACTTGCGTAAAAAGTTGCTGACATAGATAAGAGCACCTCGTAGTCTGCAAGAAGAGTCTTGAATCTTTGATAAGCAATCTGAAGCTCATCTGTGATGACTCTTATGGCAGCTTTATAACCACCCTCTGCCCCTGACAGCTGCTCAGCAGCTCGCAGGTGCGACTGGACATCTTCATCAGTACGCTAAAGCACATAAAAAATAACACACTTACTCGGAAGCAAATTCAATTATAATTGTTCTTTGGCTATTTCGCCATTCATACATCTATCCGGTTAGTAACGTCTGCGAAGCAGCGCCCATACATGTATTCTTGTTCTGAGCCACAAACGGACTCAACAAATTACCGGAAATGCGTTTCCTTCAACCTGACTGGCAAATCGAAAAAGGCTTTTTAACAAGCCAATCATGGCGCGTTCTCAAATCCTGGTACCGGGTGGGAGCAGGGGTGGGATTTCGGCGCTGTTTGCAGACGGAAGGAGAAGTTTAGCTTAGTCTATGGCGCAGGCTAAGCCAAACTCGAACTATGGAAAGCTAATGATCAAACCAATCTTTAGATGTGAAATTATTTTACAGTTAAGGTGAATCATGAAGCCACAAGCCAAAAGAACAGTAAAGAGAAAAGAGCAGAGCAAGACATTGAAAGACATGATGCCTTACTAACCTATCATCAGCAGGTATTTTGGAAAGATGTCTTTATAGCTTACCCTGGCGGCATCCTTGAACCTCTTCAGCTTGTCTTCAAGTTCTCTTGGATCGGCTGGAAGGGAGCTGTAATCCACTTTGACAGGGAAAAATGTATCACTTTGCTCTTTGATCCATAAGATAACCTAAAATAACGTAAGAGTACAACGTTTTCTCTTTGACTATTGTTAACATTCAGTAATTGGTAGGGTTGATCGTTTTTCTCAAGAAAGTCATCCCATTATTCATTGCTTCAAACGTCCAAACCGCTTTGGGTATTCATTGAGCGAAGCATCGTTTTGAGTGCAGGATTGTTACTAGCAACCACTATGCTACTTACAACGTAAATTCCAGCACAGCTACGATGTTACAATGGAGCACAACTCATAACGGAAATGACTCGCTTTTAGACAGTTTAAAACAAATTACTACTTAGAATACCTCTCGAGTGTCCTTTTCAAACTGTACAAACTCAGCACTAAGCTGCCTGTTTTTGTGCAGCTGTTCTTCTCTGAGAGTCCACAACTGTCCAAGCTTGTGAACCCTGGATTCCAGGGTCGCCAGAAAATTCTGAATACAATCAGCAGCTGCACCCCTGTCCAAATGCTCCTCTCGTGGTTCCTTGGAATGCAAAACAAATGAAGTTTCAAAAAGAAACCTTATTTAGCGTTTAGTAAATTAACTACCTCGGTAAAGGGCTTAAGAAGACTAAGCTCCAGAAGAAACTTGTGGTGGGTCGACGATAGTTTAATTTCTTGCATAGAGAATTACTTAATCATTATTGGGAGGAAATGTGGCCGAGTGCTTAGAAAGCTGGTCCCGCAATCCAGAGATTGGAGCTGGATTTGTTTAGTAGTTCCGAATTTAAACACTCGACAATGTTTGTAAAAAAGCCAACTGGTAGACTCTTAACCTTGTTATGTTCCATTTGATCTATTAGCCCCATAAGGAGAGGAGATAAAAAGTATTTATTGATTTGTTTTTACTGATCTGTCATTAGCCCACTGAACAACAAATAACTTTATTGTCTATGACAGAGCTCAACCTCCTTTCCACTCATGTATGAGTATTTGCAGAAGTTTGAGCATTGTTTCAGGTTAATCTTATATGCAACAACAACAAATCAAAGAATACAGATATCTTCATTTATGGTAAAATAGCTCGGCATTTACACTTCCAGATTCAGAGAACTACAGGCACTTTTACGTCACTTTGTTCACTGCAAGTAGAACCCTTCTTCAAGAAACAACTATTGAATTTAGGACTTAACAGAAAATCTATTTACTTACTTTTCGCAGCTCTTCTAACAGAGCTTGTGATTCCTTCTGCATTTGTCCAGATGCAGAGAGAATTGCATCTTGGAGCTGCTCTTGTCGTGCAAGAAGCGCTGGAGAGGCATCAACATTCTCTTTGGGTTCATCACTTGTTAACTGATTTGTCAACTCATCCAATTTTCCAAAAAGCTGTTGAAGACAACCACCAAAGACAAATGTTATGTTCCAGTCTTAGGCTCATAGTTCACTTTTAAATTATTTTCATACACATTTACAAGGGTTAGTTAGGAAAATTTGGTCGAGCAGCAGGCCCCAGTTGTTCAAAAGATGGATAACACTATCCACTGGATATATCTCTGTCCAGTAGATAGCGCATTGTTTGTTCTGATACTAATTCGCCGGAAAATGATTAATCCAATGATAAAGCGCTATCCAATGTTTGAACAACCAGGGCCTGCAGAACTATACCCAAAGTGCCAAACGCAAAGTTGTTTTTCTTCGTGTGACTTGTTCCCGAAATTGAATTTTACGATTGATGCAAACAAACGAAAAATATAATTAAGCTTTTTTTCAAAAGCATGCTTTAAGCTTAAAGGCGTCCAGGGCCATAATATATCTAGCACAGAAAATTCTAAGTTAAATGAGCAATTTTGTGCACTGGGGGCATTTTTTCCCTAATACTCACCAGTTGTCTGTGGCGATGGAAGTCAAAGTACATTTTACCAAGTCCCAGCCTGTATTGAAGACGAGCACAAAAACTTGTCCAAAGATCCTGAATGTCTTGCACTTTAGCAATATCCATCTTTGATCGAACTTTAGAAACATCAAGAGCACTTGAAACTGTGTCCGTAATATTCTAAAGAGGATTACATGTGCCATAGTTTGGTAAAGATTACAGTCACCAAGGTTCTTACCAATTACAGTTTTCTTACATTTACATTTTTTTGTTTTTTAATTTTTAATGTTAATTGCATACGCATTTTCTTTACTCTCTCTTAACCAACTCTCAGTTGGAATGAGACAGACAAGTACAAGTAAGCTCAATCAGTCAGATCACTGTAAGATGTTATACGTTCAAACCAGTGAAGGCTGAAAATTGTCCAGACAAAACCTGGGCCTTGGTCCAAGCAATTGTTAGCAGACTTCCCTGTTTTACTAAATAGTATGTTCAGGCCTGTCACTAAAATTGCCAGTTAGATGCAAATAGTAGGCGGGGAATTGAACTGTTAGAAAATCCTTTCCCTTTTCTAGGTTCCCTTAGTGACAGCCCTATTAGGTCAAATTAATCTAATAAGAATATTATTATAGAACTTGATGGATAGCTTTCAAGGATCGGATTGATTGCAGAGAAGATTGTACAGCAGGTCTTACAATAGGAGTAGGATCAAATGTTTAAATGGGTAAATATGAATACACTGTAATCTAAAACAACAACTCTTTAAAGCCAATAGGAAATGTAGAATTCCCATAATTAATAGGAATACAAAAACGATATGTACAATTGTAGACCTTCCTCAGGAGAAACCACCTTTGACGTATATAGCTATTGGGCTTGTCACAGAAAAAGGTGACTGACTGAGTTTGAGTATGGTGCATCAATGAATGTAAGCATTATTTTGTTCACCTCCTTCTCAGAGTCAAGTTCTTTGTGCGAGTACCAGAACTCTTGTGATGTTTTGATGGAATCACCCATCACTGTATTGTTGTTAAGAAAGTCATCTCCCACATTTTTTATCCAGCTGTAAACCTGTACAAAAAATTCAACATACAAGAACAAATTACAGAATGATTAATAAATCAACAACCTTCTCTGCAGGGTTGTTAAGTTTACAAGAAGCCAGCAAAAATCACTTCCAACTTTGTGTTTTTGGCCAGCTACATGTACTCTATGTGGCTATTATCTGATTCTTTCATGAAAGCTGGCAAAATTCAACAATTGAACCCCTTAAATGTACTTCAGGCCCCAACTGATTGAAAGGTAAATAACGTTAAAAAAATTATCTGTCCAGTGGATTATACAAAAATGATTGGTTTGCCTAATGCTTTTCGTCCAGTGGATAGTTATTTATCCAGTGGAAAGCGCAATCTAATGTTTGAACAGCCGGGGCCAGAACTTTCTGCCAACCATGTCTTTCTGTCAATGCTGACCATGGGTGCAAATTTCAATAAGAGTGTACTTTGTATATTTGAAAGAAAAAATGCATGAAAGGTCCTTACATCTTCAATCTCCTTGCTAGACGGATCTGGTTCTACATTGACAAGCATGGCTGTACTCTTTTCTTGTAGTTCTTCGTACATTCTTACTACCACTGGTTTTTGCTTGACATCTGTCATCTTTTCTTGTAGCAGCTTCCCATCACGCAGGTGGGCTGCAGAGGCAGCATTGATGGCGCCATAAAGTTCCTTTTGATCTTCAACAGTTAGCTTCTCTTCTGTCATTTTATCACTGATTTCATTTAGCTTATTCAAAGCCTGTCAAAGAAAAAGAAAAGAAGAAAATTAAGTACTATGATAAAAAAATGTTCTACAAAGAACACATTCAAATGGAACCTTTCATACGTGAGCAGACACCTTAAGGATGCAGAAACGCGGCCAAGTTTTACTCCCTTGATTTATGGCCTAAGCAGCACACAGATCACAAATCACGAAGAAAAAACTGGTCTGTAAATATTACACTGTGACAACCTGAGAAAACAAGGGTTATAACGTTACTCTGGCACAAACCAAGGGTTTTAAAGATGAAAAACTACTTAACCACTTTATCAGTGATGGTTAGCAGAGGTGATGGAAAATGAAGACCTTTTGTGATTTAACTTTGGTCTGTAAAGTAAGTTTAGAAATGATTTTGCCAGTTGACTTACTTGTTTGTTGTTCTTGTAAAAGGCTAACGTCTCCAGCAGCAGCTTCTTTCTTTCATCCACACGCTGTTTGAGCAACTGCAAGTTTGTTTGCAGTTGAGTGACTCTGATCTCTGTGTCCTGCATATCGTCAAAGTCACCATGCACAAGCTTTTCTGTCTCTCTTGCAAGTCTATATCCAGCGTCTTCTTTTTCCTAACATCATAACCAAAATAACCTTTAAAAAAGTTGAAATGCCAAGACCAACAGCAAAGTACATTAATTGTACACTCACTGTCTATTAACATACTTAGGATTCACAACAGAAAAAGACACAAACTTAGAAGTTGTTCCAGTAAATAGTAATCTGAACCCCAACCATGGAGGGTTTTGAACTTTTTTGCCAAAAAATTCCTACACAAATCTGGTTCCAGACCTTTTTCCACCAAAATGAGCCATAATAATTTTACAGCAAAAGAAATGGGGAGGCAAAGGAAGAGATGTAGGGAGAATAAGTTAAGGAAAGTAGACAAAAGTCAACAGGGCAGTGTCACCCAAAATTTATTTTTCAATTTATAACATTATAATTGCCTTCTGCACATTCCCAAATTTCAGAAACTGTAATTTAACATCCAGCAAAATTTGTACTGCTCTGCTTAACAGGGTATGGTTTTGAGAGTGTTGAGACAGGCTAACTACAGAATTTCACTATTTGGCACCTTGAACGGGTGTCTTTTTTAAAACAAACCTTATGGAATGTGAAGGTTGGCGGTAAGCAGTGTAAATTTGTAGTACCAACATTTTTTTTCCAAAAAAATCCTTTTTTAGAATGTTAGTTCTAAAACTGAATAATTCTGTGTGCAAAAAAGAAATGAGTCAGGGGTAAGGTCTCTTGTCTTACACAAGGAAATGAATAAAGAGTAAGGTCTCTTGTCCTAAACATGGTCAGGGTTTGAAGGCCTTGCCAGCACACAACTACCCAAACTTCCCCCAGGGGATGTTCATTTGAAATTTAAAACCACATTTAGTCAAAAGATGATAATTTTACAGATGTGCACTTACCCTGACTGCCTCCTCAAACTTGGAATGTTCATCAAGAAGGACTTGAGTCGAGGCAGCTGAATCACCATACTCTTTATAGCTTAGATAGTCCTCTGCTTCTTCATTTAGCCATTTGTTGATCTATTGAAATGAATAAAAAAGACAACATGGTTCAATTTTAAATACAGTTGAACCTCCATGTACAACTGAAAACCCTATAATATTAGAACCTGCCACAAATGACCACCTCTTGTATGCCACTGCTTTACGTATGTTCTGATCTCTTGGTTAGCTGTTTGGACTATGCTACTTAGAGTATACAAAGAATTTTAAACTCACTATGGGTAACTTAGAAATTGCATGCCATAAATTCTCTTCCAAAAAGTAGATGTGTGTGGAAAAGACCCCATATGGTTTAATTCTCATAAGCAACCACTAAATATTTGTATTTTGGATGGTCACTTATAGGAGGTTCAACTGTATTTCACTATCTAATCCCCTCTAAAGGTTTCAGGGATAATTATCAACACTTCATATTTAGAGGACTTTACCAAACTGCCAGTGGGTGGAAAAAGCTGATAGGCAACGAGTAACGTATGACCCCTCATACTAAATCAATGGAAACTGATAGACACAATAGGTACTCATTGACAGGTCCTAAGGTCCTATGATGATGCCCACTGGGATAAGTGAAACTTTAAGAAAATACATTCTTATATTTGTACTATAATGTAATTTTTTAGCTAACCATTCGTTAATAGAGTGGAAAACTAAACTTTGAGTGTTGGAAACTCAAAGTATTATTTCAAAAACTGATAAGACAAAAGTCTTTCTGTCTTCAAGTTTTAAACATCTTGCCACATGGACACAAATTTTAAATAATGAGTCTAAGATAATTTTCATTCACAACCCCTCAATAAGCACTTATCATCACAATGGTTGCATATCCACCCATATAACACTAAAAAAATTACCTTGTTTATCTCTTCATCAATCTTGCACCGCTTGATGCACTGCTCTAGAACCCTCTTCCTTTCTTTCCACTGTACATCAAGCTGTTGGCGACGATGTTGCAGTGCCTCTAGAATACGCTCAACACTGTAACATGCTGCCTTTGTGGCATGTTGGTTGTTGATGTCAGCATGTGTACTAGCCTCTCGCAATCTGTCCAGAAGTGCCTGTCCTTTGGATAATGTCTGCATTGATAATTCGAGGACACTTTTTCTTAACTCTTGATGTTGATGAAGTAATGAAGACGATGAAGTGACATCTTCTGCCAAAAGGACTTGGCTGATTTCATCTTGTGTTGCATCAAGTTTGTCAGAGAACTGTTCAGAACAAAAAAAGAGTTAGAATAGAATGATCCCATATAAAAGCAGTAACTGCATGAACATCTGCCATCAGCCAATATTGAATATTCAGAACAGCTATTAGTCCTGTCACTAAAATTTTGAGTTGTTATGTGCAATCTATATGGAATTAACAGCCTGGAAGCTCCTTTGCATGAGGTATCCTAAAGGAAGGAAGCATCCTCAAGGTGCTTCGACATAGTCTGAAAGGGAAAATTTGCTGCCTTTGCCCCACCCCCACAACATCCGAAACAAGAAGATATTAATACATGCTGTAGGTAGGTGAGTAAAATGAATAATTTTTACATGTCAAGGTTAAGTTGCAGAAGCAAACAGAAGTAGATGATCTTTTAAGGGTAAGGACAGGAAACCACAGGCCCAGAAAAGAGTAAGGGATGCAGACCACTGTAGTGCGATCAACCTTAAGCATGTGTACATCTGTGCTCAAGTTGCCGTATGCATATTAAAAAAATTATGACTTTATACATTGAAATGATGGTGACGAAGTGTGAGTAAGTACATACCATTGGGACACTGCCTCCCAGCTTAATGATCTAATAACCCTTTAAGCCCCAATATCCACATAGAAATCCTCCAGACTCATTTCCATACATTTTTTAAAAATATTGGTTGAGACAAATTCATATATGATCAAAGCATTTTTCCTTGGGTGATCATTTTAGTAATTCTCATAATTATTTTCTTGACTACATAATTTGTGTATGTATTGATATTACATTGTTTGGAGAAAATTGACATTGGTGACTTGTGGGACTTACAGGGCTAACAATCATTCAAATAAACAACACAGCAGACAATACAACATTTACTAAATCCAAACCGTCTGTAGCATTAAACATCGTCCTTTTAAGAACTGTAATAACCTTGGCACACACAGGGTACCAAACCATTCACTGACATTACCACAGTATTTTCCCTCCATCATTCATTTACACTTTATATTTATGCACTTTATTAACATTTTAGTGGGTTAGTAAGCACACTGTATATGAGTAATTATTTTTGAATGGCTGACCTGATCACTACTCCTCTGCTTAGTGGAAAACAATCAATTTTGGAGTTAACATCATTATTACCTTAGCTGAAATGGCTAAATGTATAGTCTTGTGGTTACATCTGTGAACAGTTGGAGTAGTGCACTTAAATTCTGAACTAGAGGAAGTTTGGTCAACACAGTACAATACAATCTTAGCTATTTATAGACACAGGTAACAAGGTAATCAACATTCCTCTCATGATAGAGAATAATGATAAAACACACCTTTAATTATATTTAGTGAAAAAGCTGACATGGAGGTTAAGTCAAAAAACATTCAGATCCTTTCAGGAAATCACTAGAATGTTATAGAATGATGGACAGAGATTTACCATGCAACTCACAATGATCTTGAAAACTTTTAATAAATTTGGAACAAAAAATATTATTAATACTCAAACTTATATTGCACTGTTTTCTACCAGCAATGATCATTTACTTTTAAATTAAGTCATCCAAGAAATACACTTTCAAAACAAAACCACAGCAAACACTTCCTTATCTGTTACAAGCTGGATGAATATCCTTGCATGTACACAAAAATACTACATTCATACATGTAGTACCTTTAGTTATCAGTGGTTATTTATTTTGAATCTAGCATCAGTGGAAAGTTTAGAATGAATATATGAATGGAATCAATGTTTGACCTTTTTTAGAAGTAGTCCATTTGTCCGGGAAAGTTTTCAGGTTTATTGGCTAGTAGCATTACAAAACCACTAGTTATATAAATAGCAGAAAGGCTTACTTATATCTTATTTAAGTAATGTACAACTGATTCCAGTTACCTAGACACAAGTAAAATATTAAGAAAAAGACAAGAATCATATGAATCATATTTTTATGTAGTAATTAATAAGCAGAATGCTTTCTATTAGCTCAAGCTATCTCCTGTTACTTACTACAAATAACTCTGAGCATATATAACTAGTATTTGATGCATGCAAAGTTCAGCTTTATCAACCAAAACTATTAAACTGGTCATTTTAAAAAGATTATGCAACACGAATATCAACAAGTCGTCAAATGGACAGAACAAGAACTACAGCCAATTGCTTCATAAAGATCATATTAGATAATAATTTTACACCAAACACCTGAGAAAAATTGCTTACTTACAGAGCAATAGCTTGACAACAATTTCATGTGAATAACAGGAGGAGGGAGGACATATCTTTGCACAAGTAAAAAACAGATATTGTGAAGAACAAACTAAAGATCCAAAAGCAAAAATCTTCCCATAAAAGGCTTAAACTCTGTGTCATTAATGATTAACTCATTTTTGTTGAAAATTCCAAAGATTGTTTAGGTCAAGAGTGTTCTTAAAAGGGCAGAGTTGTTTTGTCTGTTCTTCCATGCATGCCTTTGCACAATATAACACCAACTAAAAATACACCTCATGGCTAAAGTGATGCACTCAACCCAACATAAAATATCCTTTAAGACAAGCTTCAACCACTCTTTACAAGAAACTAAAAAAATACTTCTGACATGAGAACAAGGTCAAGTACCACACAATCAAAAGATTTCTAATCTCTTGAGATGATTATAGTCAAGATGTGTTTATGATGCCTTCATAACCATAACTAGCATTGACTGAATTTTATTTTTAATTAAGTCACGCAATAATTGCAACCTACACCATAATCATTATTTGTTGCTTTTAATGATTTTTATGTTAACTATGATGTAAAAGACAACATACTAAAAGTAATTTCTCCATTTAATCACTTTAATTACTGTTATCAAAAGCAAACTGATTGAAGGAAAAAATGTTGATAAATTATGTCTTTTACTTAGAAACTTGAAGTTTGATTAATTACATCATAAACATAATCAAATAGAGCTGTATAGTGATCTGCAATGGTTAATAATACATGTAACTATCTACATGTCTACAGAGTCTCTTTTATTACAATGTGTGCATAGAGAATAAAAGTTGTTACATCATGTTGCCATGGTAGCAAAAATTAATGTCCTGATCTTGACAAACTATGGCAGAAAAAAAATAAAAAAAATGACAAGTATGAATTTCCTGTGCATGATATCCACTCAGGAACAAAATGGTAGCCCATACTTTTCTTCCATTGTTTGATACTGCAGATGGCTGTCTCTGTCAAGAAAGACTGTTTAGATCCAGAAATTCTGCTACCATAGTAACATGACATCACAGTTTTCCTCTCTATTTACAAAAAGATTTCTCTTGACTTGTTCCCCAGCCTTCCCTGCTGAAATCACACCCCCCACACATCCAGAAAACAAATCAAACTTAAAAGGAACGTTTGTTAAAAGTCCTATTTCCAAAAAGCAACTTTTTTCCGTTGTTTTTTTTTACATATGAGTAATTGTTCATGATTTTTTTTTCTGGGATATTTAATTTTGAACTGTTGTTTTTCTGTTCTTGACTATACAATGTATGTGTATCTTCTGAACAATGACACAGTTTTAAAATGTACAAGTAATAAATAGAAATTTTTAAACAAATAACTCGCCGCTATGCTCACATTTCAAAATGATATTAGTTTTTACCATAACTGATTGATTTCTTGCACACTGATTGCTTGAGAGCTATAATATTTTAATGGTCAGTGAGAGTTCAGGGTTGCCACTCATCAGATTTGTTAAAAGTTCCCCGACTTTTCCCTGACTTCTCAGTGACCTTTAAACAGTTTTCACTGACCTTTTATTAATGAGAAACAATCAATGTTTACATTTGCTTTAGCTTTTCTTGTAGGCCATCAATCTTTTTCTCTTCATTTTCAACCTCTTTCCACTATTCGCAGAAAGAAGACGAAGGAATTTGGAAGAAAGCATTCACAACGAAAACCAATGACCACAACTGCTACATGAGTAAGGCATAGAGTGTCGAATTGATCGCTTTGCTTGCTTTGTAGCATACTTTTCATCTTTCCCAAAAGAAAATGCATTTTTTAAATCTTGAAGAAAACGTATGAACTATAAACCAAAAAACAGAATTCCCTGACAATTCACTGATTTTGACAATATCAAAGATTTTCCTTGACTTTTTAAAAAATTCCCTGACTTTTCCCCGACCTTGAAAAATTTTCGTTTTTCCCTTGCTTCTCCCTGACCGTGGCAACCCTGGAGTTAATATCAAACCATACCATATACTTTGTTTTTCTCTGTTGATCGCTTTGCAGTGAAACCACTCGGTTCCACTTGAGTTTTAAACATTTTCACACCATTCCTCTATGGTCAATGAAAGAATAGATAAAGGAAAACTGTTTTGGATTGGTTAATCCAACACCCCAAAGAGGTGCAGCAAATATATGCACACAGATATATATCAGGTGCGTACCCCTGGGCGTGAACACAACACCACTTTCTGCCACTACCCAGGCACCAAGTGTGAACATGAAACTTCAAACTGGCCTGCCAGACCTGTCATTTTGAAAATGAAAAATTCACTTTTCGGAAAAAAGCCTACAAACCCATCACTGCTATGCATACCATTTAGAAGAATTAAACTGACCTGACTGGATAGTCTGGATTAATAGTGCAATCCTCCTGACAACTGGACTGGTCTGGCTAGCCAGTTCTGATAAAGGTGACAGGTCATTTCGCCTACGAGTCATTTAGCTAATGCCCTCTTGCTAACATCTTATGTCCTTCCACTAAGAAGCAAAACAGTCGCTGCGCCTGTATATACCTTGTTCTCTCAGCCATGAAACAAAAAAGTGTGTTACACAAGTACATACCTCGTTCTTTCAGCCACTGATCAGGCAAAAGCAGTTAGGGAACTGATCTAACATGTAAGCGAAACGACCTAAGACATTAGCGAACAGGACGTTGGCAAAACGAATCGTAGGCTAAACGACTGTAAACCCTGATGAATGGTAAGCGCCCTAAGAAAACAATACATACCTGCTCAACACTATGATGAAAGGCAACAGAAGTGTCGAGCAGTATTCTCCTTCCTTCTAATTGGACATTGAGGTCATTCCAGGCCTCCTCTAGGGAATCTGCCATTCTTCCATAAGGCCTAGCTCCGTCCTCTTCTGTTGACGTCAAAGACTTGATCAGCTGGATAAGATCAGCAACTTCTTTCTCTTTGTCCTAAAGGTAAGTTATTGAGTTATTAATTGCCTTACAAGAGGGTCCCCAAACAGGTTCTACAATCCTGTCAACCCAACCCAAATTTACATTCAATTCTGTAATCCAGTGGTTATTTTAGGCATCACACATCTCGCACATACTTTCAATCCCAAATCTAACCCCCATTTTGCTTTGAAATCCAGAATCCTGCCTTTCATTTAATTTTGGTTGCAATTCATGAATTGTTCTGTATTTTCTTATTGTAGGGCACTGACTAGACCATTCCAAAATTCTACTGGACAAAAGCACCAACTTGAGGCCTGGTTTGACCAAATAAAGTGATCTTTAAGCATCTTGACCTCATTTCATGGTGTTGGCTTACTGGAGTGGAATGGGAAAAAAAGGTACTAATGACATTTAATTTTGCACATAAATAATTATTATTTTGTTTTGACTCGTCCAAAAGATATCAACCACCTTTGGGGAAATCAAAAAACTAATTTTGTAAGAAAGCTAGCTTACTTCCAAGTTGTTATTTTTGGTAACAACTACTTGACAACAGCTGCTAATTATAATGATTAATTTCTTATTGTTTAACAATCATGTTGATTGATCCGTATTGACCGCCAATCAGCTATCTTTCGAAGTCAAAAAAACTGGGACAAAATCCCTTTTGCAGAAATCAAAATCCTAATGAAAAGGGGTGGAAAATTGAACATTATAGTCACAAGATTCAGTACATGTGAATTTCAAAGTCTGAAATGAAGGAAAAATCTGGACTTTTTTTATGTGTTTACAGAAAGACTTTGTAAACATGCTTGTGCATTTAACACTATAAATATTTAAGTTACATGTTTAAAGAAAAACCTGTTTTACCTGTCACGTTTTTTACTTAATTCCGCCAAATAATTCAGCCTTAAAACATATGTGGCAGATTGGTGATAAATTTCTGCAACTATTAAAAACTGTTTCTCTCTCTGGTAATTTTTAAAACCAGAATTCCTCACATTCTGCATAGCATTTTTTCGCTCTCTTTACTCGTAGACGGAAAAATGACGTAGAAGTTGCATTTCCACGCAGCTGTTTTTAGCGGATATTTCGATTTAATTAATTTGAGCGATATAGTAATTGCCCTAATGACCTGGGACGGCGTAACAGACTCCCTTCCGAAAATCTATTGACGAAGGTTACGACGCGCACAGACATTTCTTTGTTATACTCTGTATGAAACTTCTCGGAATACACAAACTTCATTTCAAAAATATAAATACACGAGCAGAACGTTGAGTGACTCCAAGGAATCTCTTGAATTTTTACTTCTGTCATCAAGGTTCTGAATTCTATATAAAAGAAATTGCGACGTGAGTTCAATATCATACTGAGACGCTTTGATTAAGTTTAATCTTATCAAGAGTTGAGATCACTGAAGAAGGTGCTTTAGGAACGAGTACATTCGCATTTCCAGCTTTCAGACAACCTGAACGAAAATTGAAATAATTATATTAATACGTAATTTGAAACACCACTGCCGGCAATACACTCGATGTTCTAATTTTGTAAGCCATGTTTCTTAACACCAGCATTCGAAACACACTGAACGAAATTAACATGCACGAAGCTAATTGATGGGACTAATGTTAATTAATCGTAAGGTTCGATCAAACCTTTCGATTAGATCAGAAAGTCAGTTCATGAAAACGCCCGTTACGGACAAACACTGGGCGCATAATTGTGATATGACTTTTAACAATTCTGCGAGGTTGGACGCCGTAGGAGCAAACCAAAGCCGCAGGTTTAAATAGAGTTTGTGGTTGACAAAGTACTTCGATAATCCAAGCACTTTACAGAAGTTGCCAATTCGTACAAAGAAAAACTTAAAGCTAATAATCACGTCGACTATACCGTTCACCGAGACTTAAAGCTTTGCACCAGATAGAGAGAAGCGATAGCAAAGACATTCTTTACAGCTTATTTTAACACCGAATATTTCATTGAGGAGTTGTATACAAATTTGATCAATAGTATTTATTCATCAACACAATGATCGGTTGCCCTTATGCTGGCAAGAATTCTCAGGCATAAAAATAAAACACTGATAGCAATCATGGATGAAAACCCCTCCAAACCAAACGTTGGAAATAAGAACTAAAGCGACAGCTTTACTCCGATCAAACGCTTCGTCGAATGCACAGAAATGTAGCAAATTTACGCTTGTTAGCTTGGATGAAGTAATCATGACCCTGAAATGGCTTACCATTAAAAGCATGTAAATTTTGCATGCCGATAGATAAAAGAAATGACTTGCACAGAACACGAAAATGCATCGATCGATCGTACCTACCTTCCTCAGAATTGTCCGCAATCGAAATCCAGCCCAAAAACAGAAATATCAAAAAGGGATGAGTGAGCAGGTCAGCCAAATTACAGCTCGACAGTTAAAGGCTGATTATTTATGCAAACTTACAATGCCGAGTGTACCAACACATTTGACACCAGACAAAATTCCAAAGACGTCTCCACACCCCAGTGAACAAATACTTCTCATTCTTTTTGCGAATGTTTACACTCAAATCCCGCGTTACCGCGAAATTTGAGGCCGACGAAGAGGGAATCAAGTTACACGTCTGACTTGAGAGAGCGAGTGTAAAGGGTTGTTTGGTTCTTAGAACGAAATTTCAAGTGGATATTGCTTGATCCAACTTTAAAACATGACAACACTGTCATACGAACTATTTACAAAGGTGACTTGAATGACACTTTTCTATAACTGCTAAAAATCTTACGTGTTGATAAAAAATATAGCGTGACACGAGCTGTCATAACACTGAAAAAGATAAAGCTATTTTCGTGAAATACTTCACCACAAACATTTTTGCTATTTCTGGCGTGTTCTTTCTTCCAAGGGACCATAACATGAACAAAATAAACCGTGACCAAACCTATTATTAATATCTAGAAAATGAAATTTTGATAAACCGTCGATTCTCTCCACAACTAGTACGAGCGGACTGTACTTTGATTTTATATCGTGCAAAAGCTTGGAGGGTCCGTCAATCAATAACTGCGAAAGAAACGTTTTCAAGACTCCAACACTTCAGTCGATCAGTTCCGCGATAGATACGAAATTCTTCTCAAGTGGATAAATCATTTTTGAGTTTGCGTTTTCATATGATCTCTTCAAATTTTACACGATCATCGTCCCAGTTGTTCGGATAGAACTCAATTCTATCCAAGCGATCAAGGTCGTCTCCGGGAGTCGTCTCGGTCGTCCGGGTCGTTTGCGATCGTCCGGGTAGAGTTTCCATATGATCGTCCCGATCGCCTGGACATTAGGGAGTTTAAGATACCACGACGGCAACGGCCACGAAAACGTCGCTTAAAAAGTGAATTTGCGTTCTTTCAATCTCTATCGTGATTACTCGAACTCGTTTACTTTGTCAAATGCAAGCGAACTCTTTTTGAGCCGAACTCCTAAGAACCACATTCAAGTTCAGAAAGAGAGAGAAAATCAAGCCGTCGGTTGTTTACGTCCTCTATGAAACGTGAAATTAGGCATTTTCCCGTCGTAGTCGCGCAGTGCGGTAAAGAAATGTACAAAAGAGAGTGATGCACGTGCAGAGTTGTCGTTTGCCTATTCAACCAATTGCTTTTCTGACGTTCTCGTTGTCGTCGCAGCCGTGGAATCTTGAAGTCTCTTATTGATAGGGAGCTTAAAGCAACGAAGACGGCAACGGCAGAGTAAACGTCACCCAAAAAGTGAATTCCCGCTGTTTCAAACTTCACTGCTCTTAATTTGTAAAAATGATTGCTATTTTTCTCAGGAGTTGTATTCTAAAGGGCTGTATCTGAGCCCGGGCCGGTATCTGAGTTCACAAAAGAAAAAAAGAAAATCGTTGTCTTGAGTTCACGTCCGCCGTAAAACGTGAAATTAGGAGGTTTCACGTCGTCGTCATGCAACGACTGCAAAGAAATGTACAAAAAAGCGTGATGCACGTGCAAAGTTGTTGTTTTGCCAATCTAAACGTATGGCTTTTTTGCCGCTCTCCTTGGTGTCGCCGTCGTCGTTGCTTAAGGTACCTAACTGTTTGTCTATCACACGTCCCTGGCGTTTTTTATACATTTCAGCAGCGCAAGAACCTCTTTATTATTCGCCCCTAAGTTTAATGCAGGTCAAATTGGCGAGGAAACTCTTATATGAAAGAGACGGAGATGCAACTTTACACCCCTGGGCAAGGCGACAAGCATCCTATGGGAGTTCCCGCCAGGGAGAAACTCTATGCGAACTGTCTTCTCGAGATCGAGTTGACTGATACAATAGTACAACGTCATGTTTACCTACTTCAATGTGTGCCACTGTGGCGAACTGAATAGCACTCGTCAAAGACATAGAAAGGGATTCCAGAAAATCGGAAAGAAAACGCCATAAAAATGACACTTTATCCAAAATAGCAAGGCTTTATAGATTATTCACGAAAATTGCTTCTCATTTCGCCCAACCCTTATGATAAGTTGATTCAGAAATGGGCTCTAGCCACAGCCATTTAAACAACATTATTTTCGGGAAAGGGGTTTCAAATTAGTTTTGATAGTTGTCGAGAGCCTACATGTACCTCGTAACAGAATGATCAAGTGCGATAAAAGGTGGTTTTGAGGAAGTATAAATGTTGTAGTTAATATATTATCTCAGGTAATTTTTGTTTTTCTTTTGCTTTTGGGTAAAGTTTAAACAAAATAAAAATAAAAATTACGTGAGATAAAAAATTAACTACAACACTGTTGTTTATGATAAACGTAACTATTGGTTCTTACATCAGCTCTTTTCTTCGCTTTTTCCGAGTAAAAACCCGATGCTACGCTACAGGGCGACTCTTTGCTATCCTCGTTATCTACGGCCTTTTGAATTGACTTGTCTCTCAAAATATGGACGTTAGGGTGGAGGAACTCGCATAAAATTGGAAGGGATACGCGTCTTGGACTATAGATACCCTTTTCCTTTAAAAAGAATCATATTGTTCCGCAATGATACCCACAATCCTTAGGCAGGTTTTGCCTTGATACCATACACTCATCGTTCTCTGATCAAGCTTAATAAATGGCAGCTCTGAACAAAATTATAAGATCAATTAGAATTACTCCAATATACTAGATACTAGTCGAAAAGATTGGCTTGAAAAACTCGTGGCATTTTTCAATTAGCATTTTTTGCTACCCAGCAATTCAGCGGTATATGACAGCTGCGATTGCGACAACTACCATCTCACATTACTTTAGTTACCGCGACAGCTTGTTTGGGTAAACTATTAAGCTTATCAACCTAAGTGTAAGCAGTAAGGTCACGATGAACTAGCCCGTCTTCTCCAAACAATGCATTGCGGGCAACACAAACCTTTAGCCTCGCCTCCAGTTCCTGGAGATCCGCGGAGAGTGCTTCAGCCTCGGCCAGGTTTTCACCGATTCGGTGTCGGTTTTCTTCGGTTTCGTTAGTTCTGTCCTTTACCCACTGGAGCAGCTTAAAGAAGGAAAGAAACGACATCACAGTGTGTTGTTGACAACAACAGTCAACACAGTAAAATATTCATGTCCAAACTCATGTCCAAACACAAGTTCGGGAGGTGCAAAGTGTAAAGATAGTGTAAAGGATAGAAATAGTACACAAGCGCAAGTGAAAATTGCCACGCGCGAGGAGATGCGTGACACGTTGCTCGCGGCTGGTGATTTTCGCTCTGCTATCTCTAAGGAAAATAAGGGAATAATCTTAGTCTGATCAGTGCAGGTCTGACTGTTACAATGTCTGCGCATTAATATTTCAACAACTTGCTTCTACCTCGTTTATTTCTTGTTCATAATCCCCGAGCTTCAACCAGTGATGTAATCTCTCGTCTCGATCTTTCCACACCCTCTCCCACGCGATCTTTCTATCTTCCAAGTCCATGAGACATTCTTCTAAGAGGTGGGGTGGACGATTGGGCTCCCCGTCTTCACCATAGAGAGGAGGCAATTGCATTCTGTCAATCAACGCTTTTCCCATGGCAACTGTCTCGGCGTATTCTTTGTCGATCGCATGCCTGGTGTCAGAGTGTCGACTGATTTCTTGTTCCACGGCTGCAGCTGTAAGGTCTTCTGGAAGTTCCTCGTTCAGGTATGCATCCCTGAGCTCCTCAATTTGTTGAACCAACTGGAATTAAAAGAAATTACGTCTCAATGGACTTCGCTACTAATTTTACCAAAAATTATGCATAGCGTCAGATTATGTAAAACTCTAGCTCTCGCTCCTGGTCGAAAACACAGCTGTCGAGGTTCGATCATGCACATGGATAGTTTCGAGATCTTTCGACAGGGAAGGTAAATTGCTAGCTCAGGTTTTCCTTTTGCTTTGGTTTTAGCTTTTCTTATTCCTTAATTCATCATGCTGAAAGTTAGCCGAGTTTTTTGGCGTACTTCTGGCGTGTTTGATCGAATGGCGCAGGCTTGGACTTTGTTTGGAAGATCACTGCTTCTCTAGCCTCTAGCAAGCTGAACGTCAAAATTATCTTTGAATGTTTAAAGCTTGTTACGTCACATGTGGTTTGTGGAACAAGGTTTCATTGGTGTGGTTGGGGCCGGTTAATGCATAAACGGGTAACCTCCCAAGAGATTTTAAATTTCTCACCACCAATCTAAATGACAGGACAATTGCAAGGAGAAGTTGGATGATGATCGTTCTAACCTTTTCAGCGCTCCGATGAAACATGAGCGCCACAGATAACCTGGCGCCTCGTTCTGCCATGACAGATGAGAAGTCACTCCACGCGTTGTTCAATTTCTCCTCCATTTCGTAGTTTGGTGACAGTTCATAGCGGCATGTTCGGCGAAGAACTAACGAAGCTTGAAGAAACTGTCGCCCATAATCATACGTGCTCTGTAATAAATCACAGTGTAAAAAAATTTTCAATACTTTATTTATTTGTTACTGACTGCTGTACCTATTATCTCCGCCCGCCTCGACTAGCACCTGCTATTTGCGGGCGGAAATGGACTATATGTAAATGTAGCTTGTTAATAATAATAATAAAGTGTATAAGTGTATAAAGTGTATAAAGATTGGAGCCTTGTATTGGCCATCTGGAAGCTGCGCATGGTCGGTGTTTTGTCGGTCTACATTGTGGGAGTTGGGACTGTTTTGTAGATACAAATTTTGACCTGCGCAATGTCGTGTAGCCCATAGACCTCATTCACGATACTCGCCATCTTTGAACGCGCTTAAGGGCTGATGGGATAAAAGCGAAGTCACGTGATTTTCTCAGGGACAAACGAGTGACAAAGTCTGCCAGTACAAGAAATCACGATCGAGTTTGTTTATTCTAGAGAACAGAAATGGCAAATTATGGGTGGAGGTGATCGTGGCACTTTTTTGGATACAGTGGCGACCGTAGATATCCTCGCAGCAAGAAATAATAACACAGAACTTGCCGAAACTCGAACTGTACTCTTTGAAGACTCTTGAGAGAATAAAAAAACTCGACAGCGATTTCTCGTATTGGCTAATTAGTCGCTTGTTTTCCCCGAAATACATGAACTACTAGCGCCTGCGTCGTACACGTAATTTAACCTCGGTAAGTAACGTCTGCGAATCGAAGCAGCGCCGAGATCGTTGTTCTGGGCCCCCAATGGACTTAACAGATTACCGGAAGGGCGTTTCGAATTTCCTTTCATCTTGATTGACCAATCGACTATCCTGGTACAAATCCTGGTACACAGGTGGGGGCCCAGAACAAGGATTTCAGAGCTGTTTCGCAGACGGAAATAAAGGAGCTACAATGAGGGACAAAAGTGTTGGCACACTTCCGTAAAATGGCCCCTTTTTGCATAGTGGATATACTTATCCCATTCTCCTGTCTACCCCAACCCCTTCCCCCCCAAAATCAATGTTGAATTTTGGACCCTCAAGTCTTTTTTTTACTTCAGACAACATTGATTCGGGGGGTGAGGGGATTTACGGCGTTTAAAAAGAATGAAATAATAGATGAATTAAATGTTTGCTAAAAGCACCCGTTTTAAACAAGTGTGTCAACTACTTTTGTCCCTGATTGTCTGAAATATGTATCTGTGTTTTCCGGCTAGATTTTTGACGCTGCTGAATTTTTGTGCGATGACGTTACTCTATGGGCCAAATTGTTTTTTTTAGAAACAACAATTTGTAAAGTTTCGTCCTGATTTGTAGTATACGTAGAGTAAAATGTACGAAGCGTATGTCATCACTTAATCTTGTACTTCCGCGCGCGTTCCTGATACCCTGTGGGGTCGAGAGGAAATCATTTGTGTTATGATCAATGCCGTTGCAGCGGATGTAATGTTTTCACAAGTATTATCAATAGTGGAAAAAGGATGGAAACACTAAGGTGCAATGGAAATTGTTCTGGTAAATGATTAACTTAAGCGAATGAAGTACTGCAGAGTAACTGAGGGGACATGCATTATTTTTGACATTGACTTGTGCCATTAGTGAAAGGACGTGAACAATATACAGGTTATGAACCTCATAAATGATGGGCCAGCCGTTTGTGCTATGTCCTATATATAGATGTGTGTTTTTTTTGGAGACCTTTTCAAACCTAAGTGATCCAAACCTTTAGCATAGGTAGGCGTCGAACAGGTTAGACCAGGTTTTGGAATGTACTTTTGTAATGATTTTAGATGACCGCCTGCCATTTATTCAGTGGCATAAGTTTTTTATTGATGTTGGATGGACAACTATTTCATTTCCCAGCTCGTAAATCACAGAATACCAAAGAAATTGTTTTCAAGATAGACACACCAGTTTGCGTCATCGCCAAAACAGCAATTACTTTTGCCCAGAAGTTCACTTGATGACAAGGAAAGCGGGATAACATGTGATCAATGACGGCCGTGCGCTGGAAAATTTTCCTTTTTTATGCGCTAATTCCTCACGAAAGGCAAAAGAAGATTCCGCTATGTAGAAAGTACTTCGCAATACGTATTCTTGGCAAGAAAAATTCCAGCGATGTGGTGCAAATAAGGAGTTTCAACGGTTAACCACGAGAATACATATGGACATTAAGAGGTCATAACAGACTCATTTTACTTTTCGTTCTCCGAAACGTGGTTAACCGTTGTAACACGAAGGAAGCAGTGTTTTCCTCAGTTTGAGCTGTCGTTTTCTTTGAGAGTCAAATACCAGTTCACGTTTCAAAGCTCTCTTTTCATTTTCTCTGCCGACAATAGACAAAAACACAGGGTTTCGCTTGAGAAATACAGTCCAAATACACAGCCATATGCGCTCATGTCACGCTATTTGCGTTGCGTTATCATGTCACTCATGGTGTCACGAGGTGGGATTGAAAGTAATTGTTTTCGTGGACACTTGCAATGTTTGCTACGCTGTCCTTAGTTTTTTATTGAATTGGCCATGAATTTACCTTCACTTTTCCGTAGTTTCGATATTGAACGCAGTGACGGCCGCTCCGCACTAACGCTCCATATTTCCGTGGCCGGCCAGTGACTATCCCCACTACGTGTCAATCCTTACCCCACCCGTGATTGTTTGCGCCTTAACCATCGGATAAAGTGAAGAACGAGAAATATTCACTTTATTAAAAACATTTTCAGTACGCGTACCCTTGAAATTCATCAAAAGTTGTACATGTGCGCGAGTTTCAGCGTTAGTTTTTAGCTTGTAAACCATATCGACGTTAATTCTGGATATCGCAGCCCTTTTATTACGTCATCACGTAATTCCAATTGGCCCTATAATTCGGTCGTGAATAAGTCAATGTCACCCCCACCACCAATAACATAATTATGTCTTTGATTTCTTTAATTTCAGTTAAAATCAGTGTCATGCACGGCTCAACTTGTGTGCAGTAGCACAATTTTGCATTCAGACAATGAGGGACAAAAGTGTTGGCACACTTCCGTAAAATGGCCCCTTTTTGCATAGTGGATATACTTATCCCATTCCCCTGTCTACCCCAACCCCTTCCCCCCCAAAATCAATGTTGAATTTTGGACCCTCAAGTCTTTTTTTTACTTCAGACAACATTGATTCGGGGGGTGAGGGGATTTACGGCGTTTAAAAAGAATGAAATAATAGATGAATTAAATGTTTGCTAAAAGCACCCGTTTTAAACAAGTGTGTCAACTACTTTTGTCCCTGATTGTATGTCACGAAATTCAGCCAAATTAGGAAGTTACAAAATGCCCGTTAAATTACGAGAAACATAAAAATAACCGCTTAAAAGTCTAAAGGAAGGTCAAAATAACATAACAGAGACAACAGATTCCACGTATAGGCAAAACTGAAGAAGATTGAAAAGGATTGTTAAGCCTAACAGTTTTTCAAAGTTGATACCTGCTGCTTGCAACTTCAAAACAGTAATGCTCAGGAGACATATTTGTTTGTCTCGGATCTCTGATTTTGTCATTTACGTGTAATTTCTTTGCTAACTTTAAGTTCCATAGCGATTGAGGGCGAGTAATTCGCAAAATTAAACAAAATGAACTGGGCTGCCGTGACACAGCCCCTTTAACCAGAGTTTAGTTTCGTCCGTGGCGCAGGCTAATGAACCACGTGACCTTGCTTTTATCCCATCAATCCTAAAGCGCGGGTAAAGATGGCGGACATCGTGAATAAGGTCTATAAAAGCTGAATAGCGTCTCCCTCCAAAAAACAAACCCAAGATGCAATTTGACACAACACCGAGCCTGCGATACGAGCAACTTCAAAACGCCTGAAATATCTGTGTCCAAAGGATTTGAAGAGAAGGAGACGGGGGAGCCAGGCCTCCAAATTGTTGACCAACAAAGAGTCGAGTCTTAAAATCGGTATTGATAAACACTAGTTTGAATGGAAACATCTTTGTATTTCCTTTCAGTGGTTCTTGTCTTAACAACGTTTCACTGACTGGGTTATGTGTGGTTTGTATATCGAATATTTGCCTCTCACAAAATGTACAGCACCTCAAAAAAATCACTTTAACCGGCTTTTGATTGATTAAGAAAGTGGCGTATGAAATTTAGCACACGCGTTTGACACCCTCAAGTGATAACCGCTCTACTTCTTACCCACCCCTCCTATCTTACCCTGGATGTGGCCTCGAGTTTTTCATGCTCTTGTTGCAGTCCTTCTACATCTTCTGCATTCCGCCCCACATCTCCCAGGTTGTGTTCTGTCGCGTCACGAAGCTGGCTTATCCATGCTGTCGCCTAAGAAACAGTGACATTAATACCTGACCATCATTTCTGTACGTTTGGCCGTATGGTCACACTAAAACGAGCAAAGACGAATGCTTCCGAAAACCCCCAGGGAGACCACAATTAGTGCAGTGTATCGAGAAATTGAGGTAATAAAAACCTGGTGATCATTTACTTGGTAGAGCGGTTTTCATTTGAGTGTCGAAAAGTAATTGGTTTTGCACTTTCTACACGATGCGATTGGCTTAAAAGATTCGCGCCACCTTTTCATCCAATCAGAAGTAAAACCAAAGTCAATTGTGACGCGCTCGAATGCATTTTCCCGCGCTTTGCGTCAGCCACATGTAATTACTTCGAGTTTTGATTGGTTCAATGTATTGTTTGTGTCCTATGTGATTGGCCAGAGTAATTACTTTGGTTTTGGTTTTACGACACTCAAACGAAAACCACTCTAATGTGACATAAGTAATAAAGAACAAAGAGGCAAAAGAGTGGTTAACTCAGCCTTCACAAATTACACAATTTCGCAATCGCTTCCCCGCCTGCTATTACCTGTTCAGCATCCCTTTCGCTTTGTTTAAGCTGCAGCAGTTGTTGTAGTTTTATTCTGCGCACATCACATAGTTCGTCTGTGCGCAGCTTTCGTTCCCTGAGTTCGTCCAGTGTAAGCCGCACATGCGCAGTACCCTTGCTGTAGTCGGGAGTAACGTCATCGCCGCGCATGTCAACAACCGGACTAGTCATCAGTTCTTGAGCGGCCAGAGCATCTCGCAGAGTTTCTTCTGATGATACAGCTACAGCTAAAGAAGAAACATAAGACGCATCAGGTTTGGGAAATAACTATTGAGGAGCGTTTCCAAGCGCACCCACTTCACTAAAGTTGGGATGCAGTCCAGGGGTCAATTTAAAAAAAAAACGTTTACGAGTGTAATTTAGCTATTGTTTCCAAAAACTAAAACAATAGCTACAATTGTAAATTACACTTGTAAAAATTGTATTAAATTGACCGCTGGTATGTTAAAGACAGGGTTATTAAGAAGTTTGGCGAAAATAAGGGGTGGGAGCCCGGGAAAAAAGGGAACAGAAGGGGTAGGAGAAGCAGGGGAGGAAAGAGCGGGAGGTGGAAGTTCTGAAAGGTTGAGAAGCGAAAGACATAGGGGGGATTACGTGAATGTCCGTCAAAGCAACGTCGGTGTTATCATTCTATAATCTAGGGAATACCATTATTGTGTTTTAAAGGGCCAATTCCACGGAAGCCCAAAACAGAGGAGGTCAGGAGAAAACTTTACAATGGCGCGTGGGAGGCAAGTGTTTCCAAAGCTCCTAACCTTCCATAATTGTTACCGTAATTACCGAAACTTGTGTAGACATTGGCAGACATTTTTGTAATGAAATAAAAATTTCGAAATTAAAACTCACATTTCCAAGGAACAGCCTAAAGCAAAAAGGTATTAAACCAATCAGAACGTGCACAGTACGACTCTTACTGGCTCTGAACGGTGATATCACTTCAAATGTCAATAATAAAATGACTAGACCATTTGAAGTACTCCGAAAGCAACAGAGCGTTGCAACGAGGCGAGAGTCCCTTGCAGCAAGTTGCCTAGTTTGTTGCGAGTTGTTGCTAATACAAAAAGCCCGTTGTTAACTAAGCAAAAATGATTGAAATTACTAAAGCCAATTTCTTTTCCCACAGGGTCCAACACTATCATTTCACAACTTATGATACTTTCGCGGGCACGTGCAATAAGGACTTTACTTTAAGTGCTTCCATGAAAATGGTCAAAGTCTTACCTTCAGCTTTCTCTTCAAGTGTTTTGAGCATGCTCTCCGCAGTTTCGTAGTCGTACAAGAGAACTGAGTCAGAACATAGCAATTCGAACAAGTCATCTAGGTGGACCGAGCACTGAAACAGAAATAAAATTAAGGACGAAAGTAAATTTTCAAATAATTCTTCACCCCGCAGTTCTCATATATGATTTTCATATATTCATAACTTCATCATCATCCTTTCATGGGTTTATAACAAACCAATTCAACGACCTGCTTCCAGTTGGCTTGTTAGCTCAATTGGTAGAGCGCTGCACTGATATCACAGAGGTCAAGGCTTCGAATCCCGTACAAGCCTGAATTTTTTTCAGGCTTTCTTTTCGCAGCTGCAAAAGGGGCGAGTATAACTGCGATGATCTTCTTTTATATAATAAGTACATTTTAGTTTCGTCCGTCATGCAGGCAAGTACATGTAAGTTATTGCTGATCATGATCTGATAGGGCAATTCAACCACGCTTTTTGCTGGTAACCGGTCAAGTCGCCCGAAAGTCATCTCGCCTGAGACAAGAGTTATGTCGCCCAACACTTTTACTTAAGTCTCCCGAAATGCTGAGTTATGTCGCCCGTAAAGTGTATGGAAAATTTCTAGTACTTTAAGCGATACTGAGACGAAACAAGTGAGATGGATGTGATTATCATGTTCTTTATGCGGGAACGAGACGAAACAAGCGGGATGAATATCTCGTTCTTTAAGCCTCGATAAAACGAAACAAGCGCGATGAAGATGTTAGGATGTTGTTGAGTAAAATAAAATTTCAGGCGACAGAACTTGGCATTTTGGGCGCTTTAACTAAAAATTTGGGGCGAGATGACTTTCTAGCGACTTGACCGTAAACCTTTTTGCCTAAAGTGATATTCTTAGCGAAGAAATAGCAGACCTTGACTCGTTTTATTTCGTTTCACAACTGGTGATAAAAATCTCGAAGACTGAGAGAGATCCTTCTTGACGGTCACAAAAAGGACAATGATCAGTCCGTTAACGGCTCCGAACCAGTCTGCTTTTTTCTTGCCACCACGCCGATCAAAACTGTCAGCGTCGTCAATCATCGTCATCAACTAGCACTTAGAAATTGTGAGCTGTGTGGCTTCAGTCTCACTTTACAATAGAGCGGTTTTCACTTGACTGTCGAAAGTAATTGGTTTTGATTTTGGTTTTGGTTTTACTACGCCCTTTGGTTGGCTAGTGTATTTACTTTGGTTTTGGTTTTACGACAGTCAAGTGAAAACCGCTCTATTAAAGCTGATATTAAACAAATTTATTATATCTTCTTCTGAGCCTTCTATGTGCTTTAAAATAACAGGAACGTAAGGCTCTCATCGCTGGATGATCCCACAGCAGACACTTCAAGTGCCTGAACCATTTCGGTAGTTTTCAATGACATTGGCTGAAGTGCTTTCCAACCTAATGACATCAATCCGCTGCCATTTAAAAAAACATTACAAGCAATCATAGTACCATACCTCTCCGGCACTCTTATGAAACCTCAGTGACGTCAGAATGATGTCTCTCCTTCTGTTCATACGCATAGCAAAACTGCGACAGCCTCTGTCCAGGAATTCCTTCTGAGTTTTAATATCTTTGGATGCATAATGATTCTCTTGTAGCATTTTCTTTGCCAGTTCACGGACCTGAGCAAAGTGATTAATCACCTCCTGCAATTGAGCGACATAGTCAATAACATTTAGAATCCAAAGTGAACAACCCTGTGAGGCGAACACTTGAATTTGTAAATGACTAAATTTAGATAGCCACAGTGGGTGTTTAAGTAATGGTGTTTCTGAACAAAACAAGTCAACCGGAAGTGATGCCTATCTCCTGTTCATATGCCTTGAGTTGCCTTGATGCTACCAAATTTGCATTGCTAAGTGTGTTTTCTCTTATAGAGACGATAGGCCTGAAAGCCACTGCGCAAGCAAATACAAAAAAGTCCACTTCCCGTTGATATGCATCGATCAAAAATAAAATAAAATAACACTCTGCCCCCCGCCACTTCAAGAAGAACAAGGCAGACATCAGCAGTTACTTATTAAGTCTCTGTTGACTCTCACTTGCTTGGCTACAACTTAACAATTCTCCATAAAGCCCTCCCTCTTTTTCCTGCTGGTCTTAACTGCATTTCAGTCATCTCAATAAGGTGGACTCCTCTGTGACTGTGGTGAGAAATCAGTGGCTGTCTGGCTGAAGACTGTTATGCTTAGTTTGCATACTTCATAAAATTCTCTAAGGGCCATTGGGTTTAATGTAAATATCGCAGTTTTGCATCCAAAGATCAATAAAACTAACCACTGACAAGTTGGTCGAACTTTACATTTACTTCACAGCCTGTGTACAGACCCACCCCCTCCCCTCAAAAAAAAATCACAGAAGGGGCATTTTTTTCTGAGGGGAGGGGGGGTCTGTACACAGGCTAGTACTTCGAAATTCATTCTACAAAGGGAGGTGGGTTTGCCACTTTTTCAAGGGCATATACATTGTACATGATGAGGGCTACGAAAGTCTCAACTTAAAAAATTAATGCAAATAAAGGTAAACCTACCCTGGCATTTAACTCAAATTCCTCATGTTCTTTTCTTAAAATCTCACAGGTAATGACAGAGTCACCAATGTCTCTTGATGTTGATAAATAAGCTTCACCTGATCCAAAGACCCAGTCAATCACCTACAGAATAATAAACACAAAGGCATTGTAAATGCATATATTCTTTCTTGAGAAGGCTCTGTCACTGACTGGAACAAATTTCCCTTTTATGTTTCCCTAGCCTGGGATCATGCAGGCTCCTTAGTGGGGAAAAATGGAGAAAATTGTTGTGCGAAATGCGACCTAGGTATAGGGAGGGAAAGGGGGCATTTCCTCTCTTCTGTTTTTAACGAAAATCATGTTTTTAAAATCTAGATTCACATTTCCGAATTGAATGCACCCTTATTCAAACTGAGTGCTGAAGTCTGAAAAAGTGACAACGTTTGAAAAAAATCACAACAACAGCACCATGAAGATGCTTTACCTTTTTATAACCAGCTTCAAACTCACGCAAATCCATACACTGTATCAACTCTTTCCATCTCTTTTCCCACATATCAGTCAGCTGATTGCATCTGTGTGTAAGCTGTGTGACGATTCTCTCAACCTGCTGGAGCTCTTGGCTTGGTGCCAATGCAGGACTTCCTGGGAAATTCTGGCTGGGTGGAACTGGAGGTTCATTGGCTTTTATTGAGCTTATCAGATGTTCTCCTCTCTGTATAAGGGGATTTCCAACACTGTCAAGGACAGCCCTTTTTGTTTTATGCTCTTGAATGAGAGCGTCTGTCTCTTGAAGGTTCATACCCAGCCGGTGGGTGTCAAGGTGTTGTTCCAGTTCATCAAATTTTTCATTTACAGAGATGGCATCATCTGAAAGCCTGTCAATTTCCTACAGAGGAAAGCAAAGGTTTTTCCTCACTGTAATATACATGTACCCACAAAGGGCCACGTCACAATGACTTTGCGCTACTTCATTTTGAAGACAGGTTACAGAGCTATGTCTATAAAGATATCTGAATGTTTCCTTCAACATTACATGTTATATATATCAATTACAGAACTGAGAAGAAATGTTCATCTTGGTGATGAAAAATTAAGGAATGTACATAGTATCTTTGAATTAAGAAAAAATCCAAGAAGAAAGCAACAAATGAGAAAACCCGGCTTATGCAATGGCAAAAAATTCCCCTACCCCACCCACCAGAAACTACAAAATTAAGAAAAATACAGTATCAACATTTTACAAAGACTTCAAAAAATTATTGACACAACAAGAATAGTGCACCACTTTAAAAAGACTTCAAAAAATTCTTGACACAACAAGAATACACTAATGCTAACTGAAAACTGACAAAATTAACAATAAAACTACAATATGGGTAGTTCAAGCCTGCTGGCATCACACAATCAGACAAACATCCCTTATGTGACAAGGCAAAATGCAAAAATTTAGCATATGCTTGTAGGAGATGGTGCTGATGAACAGTTCAAAGCCCCATATGTGCTTACAAATAGACCTTTTTACCGATATGGCAGCCATATTGAATTTATTAGATTTAAGGAGTATTATGGGATGCCCAGGGGGCACTCGCTCAGTATTTACGCACGCTTTTCGGGCAAAAAGAGAACTTCAATGTATATTTCTTGAGAACAAGGCAATCATTATTGCATCCAACCACGGCACAACGATCTTTTTTCCCATTACAACCTTTTTCTGGGAAAACGTAAAGAAAAATTGGCCCAAAAAGCGCACATAAATAGTGGGCAAGTACATACCTGATTGTGCTCATGCCTGCTGGGCATCCAATAATACTCCTTAAAACTAATTAATTCAATATGGCTGCAGTATCAGTAAAAAGGTCTATTAATGCTCCAGGCTGGTCTCTATACTGTACATTTCCTTACAGAATTACATTAGCGTACTTGGGAGAATTAAATACATGTAATAGATAAAGCATTTTCCCTTAATTAATTCTCAGGAATTTTTTTTCTTGATTATGTATTGATATTGTCAGGAGAGAATAATTTATTGATGTTGGTCACCCTTGGTACTGGTTAAAAGAGCTTTGACTGGGAAAATGTTAAAATGAGATATTTTAGATCAAGTGGTCTCTTTTGAGAGGTGTACACATACAAGGGGTGGATGTACATCACAGTTCAATATTATTGTATTATTGATCGACGTCACTTAAAGTGCGACTGCTATAACAGGGGCCACTTAGACAAAATTGACCAATCAGATGATTGGAGAATAACAAAACATTGCAAGAAATTTGATTGTGAGCCAATCAGAAGGTCATAAAAACCTTAAGTTATTCAAAGCACAAAAATATTGATAGCAAACATTTTTCAAGAAAGCAAAATGTTTCACCAGACAACGCTTTTCAGGCATATGGAAAAGCCAGAATCTGGAATCCGGAATCCGGAGCCAAGCCGGAAACGGCAACGGAACCGGAACCGGAACCTAAGAAATAAAACTTGAGAGACGTTTCTGTCTTAAGAGTGTCACTAACAATTATTATTGCTCGATCTAGACTTTTCATCCCCACATTATATTTTTTATTGTTATTATATTTTTTACTGTTGCATTTTTTGCGTACGGCACAAAATTTTTCTTTGAAAATTTCATATACACTTGAGTGTTGTAACTTGGGATCATGATTGACATAAGTACTCCTCCTCCCTTTGCCGCCTTTTCCTCACAATAGTTGAAACACAGAGCCCTTTTAAGAAATGAGTAACTTAGGCTCAAGAGAAGGAAATGAATAACACAGCGGTCTTAAACATCACATACTAATAATGGCTGTTTTTCGCAGTCAATCAGCTTCTGATTAGTTGTAGTCTCGATCTGTCAAAAATTGCTCGACCTACAGCTGCAGTCACAGTTTATGACTGCTAGGAATAACAGTAGGATGCACTTACCTTTTTTTTTGCAAGTCACTTTCCGAATGTGAGTAACCATTGGTATCACCATCACTGTGCTGAAAATTTCTCAAAACAATGATAACAGAGGATGCCATCTTGAATTTTATTCCCACATGGGTATCGGGAACTGGTTTCAGTGCTGTCTCAATTTAAGTTCCGGTTCCGGTTCCGGTTCCGGTTCCGGTTCCGGTTCCGGTTCCGGTTCCGGTTCTGTTTCCGTTTCCAGCTCCGGTTCTGGATTCCGGATTCCGGCTTCCGGCTTTTCCATATGCCCACGCTTTTCTATTCAAAACCTTACATGTAACACCCTGTATTTGTTTGGCAAAAGCTGATTTTTTGTCATCAACCAGCAATTTCTTCACTACAATTGCCATGCTTTGCAATAACATGCAAACTCAAGAAGAAAATATAACTATTAAACATTTTCATTTTTTGCCTCTCAGGCTTTCAGATTTTTCTTTCAACTTTCTTGACACAGCTTTCTTTTGCAGAAGGTCACATCTGTAGGTTGTACATGTAATTGGTTGATATCGATCCATGTTTTTTATTTTGTTTCATGGTTATTATGATTGACAACTAACTTTCTCAGAACGTATTGTTATTTTCCTGTAATCTGATTGGTGAACTTTGTTTAGGTGGCCCTGATTATAGTAGTCGCACTGTAATTAGTAAATTGCTTACCAATCTTGTGTCAATCCATCTGTCATGATTGTATGGTAAGGTACCACCAAGTTCCTGAGTGAGTTGACTCTCTTCAGCAAACTGGTGTAGTTTACTGGATGAGGACAACAATGTGGTCTACAAAACACAAAAGGATTTTTTATTGGGTAGTCCAACAGGGTTCTGTCTTATTCATAAACAGTCATGTAAAAACAGTACTCACAGATAAGTTGCACCCCCAACTTTCTACCACAATTTTTAAAAAATACACAACTCTTTAATAATTTTGATATTTTTCTTTTTTTACATGTATATACCAGTACATAAATATGTCTTAGCTTTTTAAAGTGATAAATTTTTTCAGTTTTTATTACATGATTTTAAGTATCATTTGAGATACAATATCCTGAAGTGATATAATAAAGTTATCTTATCTATCTTGTCTTAATTTATTAAAAGTATGTTAATGAATTCTCAAACTATTTCTTAAAGCAGAACTTAAGGGTCTTTAACACTAACCTAAAAGGCCATAGTCCATTCAAACATGACAGGATTCGCACCAAAATAATAGCTTAGAGCAAATGATACAAAATGATTGCTTTATAACCAAGCAATCATTTAAAGAGAAAAGGCTGGACACCTGGGTTGAGGAAATTACACAGGTTCTAATCTTTAAACATGGAGAAGTTACATGTAGCCATTATTGCACCCCATAATGAAGCTTTCCTCAACTTTAATTGTCTCTTACCCACTTGAAACTTCCAATCATTCATTTATTAATTATTTACTGTTTAGTTCTTCACTGCTTTAAATATTGATTGGTTGATTTACTTTACCATAACAGTTAGAGACAAAGTTTAAAAAAATACTTTTTTAATCTAATTATGCTATTTTTAAATACATCTTATATTTTTTACCTCAAAAACAAAATTTGATTGTTCTTTCTTAAGTCCAGATCCTGATCGCCTCTTTTCCCAGAATGCATCTGGTTTAATAATGTACACTTCATGCACTTTATCAGGAATTGTGTCCTAGAAAACAAATGACAACAACAACAAAAGGTCAGTGCATCATTGAACTGTAATATTATTTTCAACATTTCAGTTGATTTCTACCTGTCGATAACACAGATTCCCTTAGAATCTAAGCCCCATTAATTCAAAAGGTGGATACACAGGTAGCCCAAACTCTGTGGGAGTTCATTGGACTTTGAATTTATAAGAGAAATATGTATGAAAATAAACAAAATATGTCCTAAATTCCATTTTTTGACAAAAAAAAGAGATAAAAATAACTTAACTTGTATCTGTGTTTTGTTATTTACTGTCTCTTCGCCTCTAGAGCCATTTGGAAGCCATTTTATCGATGTGTAAGATTTTGAGTTGTACTATCTTAAATATCCTTTCCACAGAGACCTTAACCTCCAACCAGGTCTTTAGACTGAGTGTTTTCAGGTCAATAGAATGTCTGCTCAGTGATCATAGAATGGTTACAAGGCAGAGTTCCTGTGTATCATGCAACTTGTAGGAAAATCTTTGAGAGCCAGCTACTAGTAATCACTTTGTCAGAACTGCATGGCCATTCGGTTCGATCCACCCACAAATAGTATGTGTAGTTCTGAAAACTGTATAAGAACTATAACTTATGGCCATGATATTTTCCGTAATCGAACCAGTGGATTCTTCCCATTAACCAGCCAGTTCTGATAAATGAAAAGTGATTTTGTTTTGGGCTGGGCTTCTTCCCTTCCATGGGTTTGCAGGTTCGGGGGTCTCTACAACTTTTCTTAGATCTAAAGCCCAGAAAAACCAGAGTAATAGAACTGGAAGATTTTCAAAAATTAAGGCCAACTTGATCAACCATTTCAACCCACCTGTAATGTTCTAAGCAAAGGTTTTGCTGATTTCCATGAAGAGCCACGTAAATCTATTATGACCGTGACTATCTGACTTCTTCCTTGGTCCCTAAAAAAATATTAACAATTAAATCATGTACAGTCAAGTGGCCTCAAATTTCCAAAACTTACATCCAGCTTTCAACCTAAACAGAAAATGCTGCCGGCATAAAAGCCGGTTTTCAGGAGTGACAGAGTCGGAGTCCGGGTTCATAATCAGAAGGGTAGAACTTTACAATCCAGTGAAAACAGCGTTCTGATCCTTCTGATTCTGCTAGTGACTTTGTCATTTACAATCAAGTGAAAACTGGGTTGTCTACGTTGCAAGCAGAAGCAGGAAAACTAAACCAATCACAAAATGTGAGAACGTACATTGCGATTGGTTTATCCATCCGCTTCTGCTTCCAACTCTGACAATCTGGTTTCACTGGATCATAAGCTGAATGTAAGCGATGGAGTTACAGCAGAGTCGGAAGAAAAAAATTCTTGACTCTTATGACTCCCCTTACAACTCTGATTTTTTATTTTCACTAGGTCATAATGCTCTTATGACTCTGCTTATGACTTCGACTCCATTTCCGTCACCGCTAGAAAAACCAGCCTTAAAGCGAAGTAGAATTTTGGCCAGAGAGTGCCCCCCTTCTCCCTTAATTTCGCCTTAATTTATATCAGGTGGCCATTAGAAGAAGCAAGGATATACATTGTATTAGTGAATTTCATACTCAGGTGTGACCTCAATCCTTTTTCCAATTTCTTTACTTTTCTGTAGCTTTAAATTCCCGTAAAGTCAGGGGCACTGATGGAAGTAAAATGAGTGCAGTGCACCATCAGCCTTAGTTTTGCTAGCATGCACCACGGATGGAACTAAACTTCTTTACGTCTATCTGTGAAACAGCGCCAAAATCATTCTTCTGGGCCCCCAGCTGTCTACCAGCATTTGAGTACGCACCATGATTGGCCAGTTAAAAAGCCATTGTCACTTTGTCATTAAATAATTGAAAATGCATTTCCAGTTATGCGTTGAGTCCTGAGTTTATTGGGGGAGCAGAACATTGATATTGGTGCTGCTTTGCAGATGTTAAGAAACTGGTGTTAGATTACATCTGTGACCCAGGCTAAGGTTTGCTAGTCTTATGTGTACCATTTTGAGTTACCAAGGTACATGTAAAATAATAAGGACCTTGACCTTTACCATTGACCTTAACCATCAGAAGGTCAGAATGTGTTCTTTCAGAAAATCTCCACGGCCCTCTCCTTTTGTCCATATTAGGCCGATTTAGCAACAGAACGGGAACTGCGCGCGCAAATCAAACAATTGGATTGACCAATGGCAGAGCGACAAATTGGGTACCGGAAGTCGAGTTTAGTCATTTCCACGCCCTTACCAGTCATCAAATGATGTTCCCGTCCTGTTGCTAAATCAGCCTATTGCTGGAGGGGGAGGGAGTCTAAAAGACCAATTAAGTTTAAACAAATGTACAACTACATGAAACGTAATTGGAATTTCAACTGAGGTGTGTGGGGGGCAGGGGTCTCAGAAAAATCCCTATCAAGGGGAGATTAATTTGGATATTTTCCAAAACAGCACAATTTCACTTTGAAACTAGAATATTTTTACTCCGATAATGCAATGCATTTCACAATGATTCATTCTTTATAACAAGCAGGTACTTCTCTGTATTTAACCGTTATATATATCATGAGAATCATTTCAAAACTAAGTTCTACATAAATAGAGATGTGAAATATTCTGTTACAATATCCAAGTTTGTCCAAATTTGTTTTATTTTTAATATGTCAATAAGTCAGGTTGATAAGGAATTTGTGTCATGCCATCCAGTACATTCCTGAACGTTGAAGCTATGCCAAAAAATAATAAACTCAATATTAATGACAATCATAAGTTCACTTTGCTTGGTATATTTGGATACAATCTACCTTCCTTAGCCTTTTATCCAAAATAAATAGAATGTTCCATATTTCATGCCGACCATTTTTGATGAAAGGTGATCGAAGAGCTAATTCAAATTGTTCGTAGTACAAAAGAATTCACACCGACATTGTTGTCTGATGACAGGAAATTACCACAAATTTCGACCTCTCACAAAGCATGCTTGCAAATTTGGAAATGTCCGTTCGTGTTTAATATTACGCGCCCTGTTAGTTGGCTATGAGGGCTCGAGCTGTTTGTTCATTTCTGTGGTTTCGTTTGCTTAACTCTCAAAAGCAGAAAGGGAATTCTGACAGGAATGAAATTTCGGGGGCGGAAATTTTATACACTTCTTGCATTAAATCAACAACAGATTAAGGGGTCGATTAAACGTAGCTGAAGTAGTATCAAAATATTATTCATATACCTTGGAACTTGGGTTAGATACGCTAACGTATCTCCGAGTTTATTGACGCTTAAATCTTCGGTTTTTCCAGCAGGTATTGTTAAAATTCTTCGACCTTGGCGATCTTTACCCCCTGTTATTAGATCAACACAATTAAAGCAGTGAATTTAATACATTTAAAACATAAACAGACAAATTTATGCAGCCAAACATAACTCTAACGGAGTTACAAAATGGAAAGAATTCATCACAGATGCAGAGTTCTATATAAACATAAGCGTTGCTGTTCTGAACTTATAATTAAGCTTTCAAATTATGCCGATCGATTCACATTCTTAATTCTGAACTCGTTGTAATCAATTAAAGCCTGAATGAATGCCGCTACACCTTACATTTATTTAAACCACAACATTCCTGTAAGCTTACATTATCACCGAATCTTTAAAACATCCATGAAAAACACCGAATGAAAACTTAAGCTTACCTGAAGTAAAGGCAAGCTTAGCTCGCAGTGTGGGTTCGATTTCAGACGTACGAATCCATCTCTCTGCTGAGAAGAAAAAATAACAAAATGAGCAATAGTGAGACCACAGAGCTGTTCATTCACCTTCGTATTCTGAGGCTAACAGATTTTACTCACGTCTGTAAGCTCCATGAATGTCTGGCGAAGATGCATATTCTGGACGGTAACTTCTCGTAGCAAAAGATAAATCCTCGAAGCCAGATTCTCGAGCCAATTCTTCACTCATCCTCTGCGTAGCCATATTCTGGCTCTGTTTTTAGTTGTAGATTACAGCCAGATCAATACGGATCAAATTCACGCTGGGGTTAATCAGGAGTCAACAAATTGTCCTTGATATCTTTAATCATTGTCTGAAACCAACCAAGGACCGAACTTTCACGGGTGCAAAATTCTCGGTGCAGAACGCGTGACTACCGTTGTAACCAGGCGGTTGTTGTTATGTTAGCTCAGTGCAATTCCGCGCTTCGTTTGATGCAAGATTCTCCTGGTAGGCTTGGTCGGGCAATTACAAAAGAGTTTAGGAATTTCAGTATCATGTGCCTTTTGTCACGCTCTTTTGTCCTCCTTTATCATTCAAAACGAGTCCTAAAGACCATGAAGGAGCTATAATTAACTTCAGCCGCGTTGATAATCGGGGACAATATTTAATCAAATGCCTTACGTCTCCGTATGTGCCAGGAGACCTCGCTTTTGTGTAAGCCCCCCGGGCTTATCCCAGCGGGAGCTTGATTGTCGATATTCCCTATTTTAATACACCGTATTCACAAATGGCGGACACGCGGGAAAAAACTGGTGCCTAGTCATGAAAGCGAGGCGTTGGAGGATAAACAAAAATTGCAAATGAAGACTTTCAGTGAACTTGCAGAGTATTTAGCACGGATTCCACCTAAAATAACTTTGTACAGACTTCTTTTTAAATACAATTACGTGGGATGTCTTCTGCTTTTAATGTTTAGTAGTGATTTGCTGTTTGCAATCAAAAGGCACGCGTATATCTTCAAGAAAACAGGATGATTTTGTAGGTTTCCGAAGCCTCAGAAGCTCGACAAGTCAGGGAGATGGCTGGAGAAAAGCAGCAAACATGCTAGCCCAAACTTCACACTGAAACCGAATACGAAAGCCAGGTCACTACAATTCTGTAAAACAGAAATAAAAACAGATATTGGTGGCGAGAAAAAGAGAAATAAGCGACGGATATATGGCCTACTTGTCAACGGAATGGACCTCCGCCATCACGCAAAACAGGTCAAGTCGAGAGCGGGTGAAAGATTCATTCACGAGGCTCTTTCATTCATGTCAGTGTCATTTTATACATATCTATATATATATGTATGTCTGTATTTACAACTTCCTTTGGATCATATTAATTCCGTCCCTTCGGAGTGAATTGTTAGAGGTAGGTTGACAGAGCTTAGCAAAACTCTCATGATTTCTTTGTCATTGGGAAATAATTAAAAATAATTTTATCAAAAGTAGAAGCTGTAATGTGTGAGTCTTATGGCTTGCTATTTGCCTGGTCTCCCTTGGGGCATTATCTCAGAGAGCTCTTGGTAAAAAACCGGTATAACGCTTACATTTTACTAGGTTAAACTTTTAAGGCAATGTTTGTGTCAGGACTGAACACGGCAAGCTTCTGTTTCGAATAATTAAATTCGAGTCTGGATCCGTTTAAGAAGACCACCCTTTTATTTAATTATATATTCTTCAACTTTAAAATATTATGGAACATAAAGTTAAAACTCTTAACAGCCAAAGATAAGAAATACGAAATTACTCGCTGAAATGATATGTGGCCGGCTTACCGAGTCTGCCGAGTAGAGTTGAAATTTTGAGCGTGCTCCTCTCGATCGCTCCAGCTTTAATACTAAAAAATTAGTTCTAATTGATGTCCTTCATCGATAAAGACCAGAGAATAACGTCGTGGCAAAGAAAAACCAAACATAACTTCAACGAAACCTCAGTCACCTCTTCTTTACTGTCTTCCTTTTTTCCATCTCGACTTGAACTGTTTTGTTCAACGGCAGACGTCTCTTGCGTTAACAAGTAGGCCATATATCTGTCGCTTATTTCTTTTTTTTCTTGCCACTAAGATTTCTTTATATTTCTGTTGCACCGAATTGCCGTGAGCTGGCTTTCGTACTCGGTTTCAGTGTGAAGTTTGGGCCAACATGTTTGCCGCTTTTCTCCAGTCACCGTCCACTTGTCGAGTTTCTGATGCTTCGGAAACCTACAAAATCATCGTGTTTCCTTGAAGATATACGCTTCCCTTTTGATTGCAAACAGCAAATCACTACAAAACATTAAAAGCAGAAGACATCCCACGTAATTGTATTTAAAAAGAAGTCCGTACAAAGTTATTTTAGGTGGAATCCGTGCTAAACACTCTGCAAGTTCACTGAAAGTCTTCGTTCGCAATTTTTGTTTATCCTCCAACGCCTCGCTTTCATGACTAGGCACCAGTTTTTTCCCGCGTGTCCGCCATTTGTGAATACGGTGTATAAACGGAAAAATCAGTAAGGATAAAAGTACGCGAAGTTCGAAAATTATTCAAGTGCTCGTAAGAATACAAAATCCTTTCGTCTGAGCAGAGATTTCGTTAATTGTCGTATTTCGAGGACCCACCGTTCCCCGGGGATGGGGGCGGAAGGTTAGGGACCACATACCACAAAACAGTCTTTCACGACGACGACGGTAGTTTCGTTCTGGTAAGGCAACCGCCAGTCTTCAGAGCCTTGTGACGACAATCACGGAGGTATTTCTCTCCTGTGCATTGCTAGCAACATCTTGGCCCGCATCCTCATCCAACATTGGGGAGGGTCTCCTCCCAGATAGGAAGCGCCGAAATTCTTGTTCCAGGCCCCAGGAATGAAAAACGAGCTCCCCTAAAACGCCTGCGTGGGAGGCTAGGCCCCCACATATACCAGGATTTGATAGATTTGTCCAGAAATTTGTTAATTCCCTTGGGGGTACAAAATGAGGATCTCAGCACTGCAGGTTACCTCCCAGATAACCTGTGAACAGGGCTTTGGTCGAGCGGGGAACTTGGTCCCTTCCCTTTCCTCGCTATTTTTTTCTCCAAACAGAGAGCCTGTTCACAGGCTACCTCCCAGACACCCAGAGTGGTTTCCGCTCAGATGGTGGAATTGCCAACATGATATTTGCTCCACGCCAGTTCCAGGAAAAATGCGAAAAGCAGCATTGCGTCCTCTTCGTGACCGTAGTTGACCTGACCAAGCTAAGGCCTTCGATACGGTGAGTATAGACGGCTTGTGGAAGATAATGAAGAAGTTTGGCTGTCCAATCAGGCTCATAACGATCGTCTGAAGGCAGGATGGTTAAAGTTCTGGATGATGGACTATGAGACGAGTCAGAAGCCTTACCAGTTACCAACGGCGTCAATCAAGGCTGCCTTGTCTCTCCGACGCTCTTCAGTATGGTATTCTCGGCCATGTAGACTTTCTCAAAGTCGTTCGCTTGGTTTTCTGGTCTGGTGTGGTAGGACCCGGACTAGAGCCTTCCAGGATCCTTCCATAATTGTAAGGATAGAATACCTTAGGCACCTGAAGACTGTTACAAAGGCATCGGGGCCTTCTTGTTTGCTGAAGACTGTACCTTCTAGCGCCAACGCAGAGCAGATGATGCAGAATGAATTGGACTGCTCTTCTCAAGGATGTGACAACTTCGGCCGCACCATCAGCACCACAAAGACTGAAGTCATGTATCAGCTAGCACCCGGAAAGCTTTACTAGGAACCACACACAAAACCTACAGGCAGTTGACAACTTCACCTATCTGGGTCGGTAGAAACTCGATATAACGAACATCTATATAGCGAACAAATTTTTCTAGTACCTTGAAGGTTCGATATATCGAGGTTTCACTGTAGTACACTTTCAAGAGAGTTACATCATGGTGAAGTCAACAACAGGATTACTAAGACCAGCGTCACCATCGGAAGACACCGTGAGAAGATCTGAGAATGTCTGGGAGCAGAAAGGCATCAGCCTCAGCTCACCTCTAAGCTGAAAGTTTACCTTGCAGTGGAACTCACCACTCTCCTCTACGCAGTCCAGACCAGGACCTTCTACAGCAGACATGACGCTCAATCATTGCCATCTGAGCTTCCTCCGCAGACTGCTCAAAATTCCTGACACGGAGGTAATAGACAGGGGTGGCATCCCAGCGTTTACACCGTCCTACAAAAAGCCAAGTTTAGATGGCCAGCAATGTCGCCAGGGTGCCTGAAAATAGCAGCAACTGTATGGAGAGCGGCTGTCAGAGCAAGCGCTCGGTTGGAGGGGAACAGAAGAAGCGTTTCAAATACTGCGCCAAGGCCGAGTCCCACAAAGACCTTGAAGTCGAAAACCCAGTACTTGGGAGTCGCTAGCTAACTGCAAGGACCGTTCAACTTGACGTCGAAGAGTTACGACCGAGGCCCGTACGACAGAAAAACGAAGAACCGCAACAGAAGAACAGAGAAAACGTGCCGCGCAAAGCTGCAGCACCACACACTCTTGTCTCATGGGTTCGGATTGACCTCACAACCAATCTTTGGACCCACCGCCGCTGGTCTTCAGTCCGAAGTTATGGTCATCTTCGACTTTCGAAAGAGGAACAACACTCTATTCGTTTTGACTATTTTCTCTCTTTGTAATGACTAACTGTCTCACTATCTAACAATAAGGAGGTCGGACTTTGTGATAGAATTGTATCACTCTCACTCTGTCGTATTGTGTAATGAAATAAGCTCTAGAACTTTGTCATTAATACTTTCGCACTTCGTAGTGACTCTTTGAAGAAGTTTCCCTAAACTGGTTCGGTAGCCGACAAACCACCACACCCTCCAGTTTAGAAGATAACTTTGATTCAGGAAGAGTTTTAACCCTATTTTACCGCATTGGCTTGCCGGTATTTTGGGATTGATCGATGCAAGGCTGGTGAAACTCTTTGATCTTCAGCGAAATGTTTTTAGTAGTACTGGCGCCTTTATCCTCCGTTGCGATATCTTCTCTTACTATATTTATTTTTTTCTTCTTCTCTTTCTCTAGTAGGGATTGTCGATCGAGCTTTCGCAGCTTTCACCATCACATGAAACTGGAAACTTCCTTGAGATTTTTCTTAGTTGTTGTCATAACATTAAGACTGAAAGAAAGACAAATCACCTCTATCACGTAAAACATCGACAACCTTGAGAAAATTGTTAGAATTTTTACAAAAAACGATATAGCGGCCTGCGCGTGATCCGCGTCCCACATCCACCTGGCGGTATATAATGGTCAGTCCCTTATATTACCTTCTTTGCAATTTTTTCCTCGGTATACAAGCTCTTAAGTGTTACTATATTGCAGGATGGCAAGTGAGAACTATTCAACTCGACAACCTTTCACTTTTTTATTGAGTTGTTAAAAGTGAGTTTTCTTTTTCAAGTTGAGTGTTCGAGTGATATTTGTGTTTTCAGATAGATTTTCAGTCACAATGTCTGTTATCTCATATTTTAAAATGTCAAAGGATTAACCTGCACTCTCTACGAGAAGAGGTGGCCGTTTTAACGGTAGCTAGCCTGGCATGGACCAGGCTTCTTGGTAGCGAAATAGGAGAACAACAGGGCACAAAAAAGTGATCACGGGGGGGGGGGGGGGAGGTCGCAGTAATTTTTCAGGCCGACCGAAATGCAAAAATTCAAATCATTATGAAACTCTAAACAATAAACGGGCGAGTCTTAGCTTCCAAACCCTTCCATTGAGTTTTGTTTTATCATGTTATCTGCAAGCGATTGAAACTTCTATCTTGAATGTAAACAGTAACAGCTTTCCAGGCCTGTTAATTATCGGGAATCCGGTCCCTGGTCTCAGGCTCTATTAACAGGCCTCCATTGTACTCATCCGCGTGTACTACCATATAAATGTGTTTCCACACTCAGTCTCCCTTAACCTGCGGAAACAGACGTTTTTCCAATCGTCGCTTCCCCCTTTGATTGAGAGAAAAGATCTGGGAACGAGATTGTTATAAATACTTCGGCTCGAACTGGTTCAGGAGCTGCATGTATTTCTAGAGGAAGAAAGAGTCCGAAAAAAAGTGAATTCAATTCATGTCCCATTTTCACGGCCTTTGTTTTAATCTCCCAAACTTTGATCAGACAAACTATACTACGTTTCAAACAGGGAATCCTCACAGATTAACAGAACAGAATAATATAGGCCGGCCACTTACTTCAGCAAATTACAAGACAAAATTTAAATATGTAAATTAAAACATCCAGAAAATCGTGCCAAAATCAACTTTAGTTTTACGTACCTACAATCATCCTAGTAAGGTACATATATTATTGGACATAAATCTCCAAGGAGCAAGTCTAAATTCGTTAAAGATCGGCTCAAAAATCATTGTCTGAGATTTCCATACAATGCCCATGTACATATCTCCATCAAGACAAATAGAACTTTTTTTGTCCGTCTTTGCTCTCCTCGACCTCGCTACAGGGTGTCCCATAAGTTCGTTCCTCTACTTCATGAGTCTGTATTTCAGTACGATTGAACTTGTTAAGCAAATCATTGAAAAAAAAGTTGTGTCTTTCAATCTAATTCACTATTTTCATACTTGTTGTGCCATCTTTTGACTCGAATATTCGATTTGTGTACTCCCGCCCTAAAGGTGCCCGTGTGCGAGTATATTTTCCAGCCACATTTTTTTGTATTTTATAGCCCGAATTGCTCGAACTCCTTCCTCGTATTTTGTGAATATCACGAAAGATAAACCCCCTTAATGCAAAAAAGTTCAGCTAGGTGAGAGCATAAGCACGTATACTTCGGTTTACTGGCTTATCTTTTGTAGAAACTGCTAAAGAACTGGAAAAATCCGAATGTTGGGTGGTAAAATGATCATGGAGAAATGAAGGTTTTGAAGGCAAGAAACGAAGGGGAAGACCAAAATTCCTGAAGAAAGCAGCTAAAATAGTTTTAAAGAAGGCTAGATACAAAGTAGGAGACTCAACAAGGAAGGTCTCACATAGTTAGAGAGCCAAGTCCAGAAATGGTCATGAAAAGCTATGTAAAATGTAACGCCCAGCTGGTCTCAAATTTGTAAAGAAGTATACAAAAGCCTTGCTGTGGAAGGAGGATGAATTTCCATGAACATATATACTTTTTAGCTGCCTAAAATAAACAAATAATGTTTGGGGGTGGACTGGCTCCAGCGCACCAGGTGATAAAAAAGCTCAAAATGGATCATCTGTGGGTCTACGCGCTGTATCCCACTTCATGCCGCAATGGCTACAGAATGTGATAAAAAATCAACAAGCGCATGCCAGTTACCGAAATTCTGAATGCATGTACTCGGTAGAGAAATAAACATCTTCTAGAAATTTCATGTAAAAATAAAGTTTTGATCAAAAGTTATAGTGCATGAAATTAGAGGAACGAACTTTTGGGACACCCTGTAAATGGTAATGGAGTTTGAAGGAACACAAAGTATCTTAAAAGCACCATTTTCTCTGCCGCTTCTGTCGTATTGCTTAAGCATCACCTGTGCCCCGAATCCAATCATCTTGATTTTTTCTTTCATCACTGCCGTGTGTTAGTTTTATGTTTGGGGCAGTTTTTTCTTATTGACGATGGAACTAAACGAAAAGTATTAAGGTAAAGGACCATCCAGAACATTTTTCCATTTATTTTTAAAAAGAAAAGTTTTCTAAAATTAGTTTCCTGCTTTTCATCATAACCATGCTCTTCAGTTGCATTTCAACAGTTAATCACTGTGATGGTTATCATTAGCCTGGGTAGGCTGTTTTTTTTTTTTTTGACTTGGAAGGAGGCGCTTCAGTATTTCGTTCTTCGGCATGTCGGCTTCAAAATGAAATTGCCTTTATTTCATATGAACAAAAACTGTAACATTTAACGTGTCCTTTGCCATGGACCTAGATTTCTATGTATGTGGTAAATATACTTGACTTTTAAGAGGATTCTCAATAGGTTTTTCAAATCCCGATCTGCCGATCTCACCGCTTCGCTTCAGTAATCCCGCTGCAAATTGGCTTTATCGCGCATCCCGTGTGCTTACTTGAAAACCGATTATCGCCCCAATTTTTTCTGAAATGCTGAATCCGAGCCCAGACTTCAATTAAGTCAAATCCCGGATCCCGAAAAACCTATTGGAGACCCTCGTTTAACGTCCCGTAGTTACTAAAGGCCTGTCGCTATCTTTGTTAGAGGAGCCTTTAACATACGATAGTGTGATGTCCCCAAAAGCAGTCATTCTCCAGTGATCTTACTTACATGTTATGCTATATACAATTGCATGGAAGATATAGATGTTGTAAATCGTATATTCAGTAATGAGTCCTTCAAACGGGGGCACTTATGTCTTAGTCCATAGTTTTGGCCGATAATGTGGGAGTGGGGGCGCCAATTCAAAAGGGGGTGCTATTTCGAGCGTTATCGTTAAAATAGGCAAAATCTCTTTCTGTAACAGAAAGATATAGAACTTGGCTTGGCCATGAGATGAATGTTCGGGGATTTTGGCCCTGAATGAACTGCATTATTCCCTAGACTTGAGTCTTCGATTTATGAACATGCCGTTTCTTTGATGCCTGCCTCCTCTTGACGCCAGATGTCACCTTCACTTTAGAGCGTCCGGAAATGTAGCCTCTTATCTGGCCAGGCTGCATTGCAGGCGTCCATGGAGTTGCTATGTTTGGTACACCTGGTTGCATTGGCATCATACTGTTGAACTGCGGATATGGCATTGGTGACATCATGCTATTCATTTGGGAGGCCATGCTTGGCTGGTAATTAACCCTCGAAAATGCTGCGATGTCAGGCCTCCCTATCGGCGAACCTCCAGCCATTTGAGGAAGTTCTCCAGTCGCTGGTATTACTGTAGTCTGCTCTGCCGGCATGACTACATTTGGCGACAGATCTATACCTTGACTTGCTGTTGGAGTGAAAGATGTCATTGCGACCGGTTGAGAGGAAGGCATAAAGGGCACCACCGAAGGTACCCGACCTGGGACGAGTGCTTGCTGAGTTCCAAGCGAGTCACCCTTACGCTGTCCCTTCAGAAGACTGGTATCTTCACCGTCTGAATCTTCTTGGATTGTGAATGGAAGATTGTGCATGCGAATCATCCCGGGAACTTTATCGTCAACATTATCCATAGGGTTTACTCGTGCGTTCAATAAGGCGTCGTCTTGGTTTGAAGCTTTGCTGATTCGTTTTTCCATCTCGTCGCCAAATTTGTCATCTTGATTATTGAACATTTTTATCTCTTCACTTTCTTCACCTTCCTCGTCATCTACATACAACAAAAAGTAATTAATCATTATAATTTTAGTTTCCAAGGAAACTCGTCACTCATATCGTAGTTTGGGATGCTTTTGTTTACATAATCCACGTTAGATTCTCGATAAATAATATTATTATTTATTCAAAATATTTCCCCAATTCTTATTGGTTAAAAGCACACGCATAATTCACCATAACCAGTTACTGGTGACCAAATTTGGAAGAATTTTGTGTTTAACGAGGAAATGACGTCAAAACTGCAGCCTTCTACAGGTGAACGCACCGTTAACCGAGAAGACCTGGGGACGAGGTTGAGTTGTTTTCTTTCAGCTATGCTTTTAAACTAGGAATTATTTTGAATGAATAATAAAGCAATTAATGAATGCAGATGTCGGAGGGTGTTATCCACCTTGTCCTTCGGCCTCTGTAGATAACACCATCCTCGATTTGCTTAATTCTTCATATCCTACTCAGCCTCATTCATTAATTGCTAAATGAAAGTAATCATAATAAAAATAGTATAATAACGACTGTTGTGCAGGCTAGCTACCTTGAGTGGGCAAGCTACAGGTTGATCGACTGCCCTTTTCACAGTGTTTTCACCCCATTGAAGATTTCCGAATCATACTTTTGGAGATTTCAAGAGATAACAAGAGGATTTTTTTCTTCAGAGTTATTTATAACGCAAAAGGAATCAAAAATTTCCATTCAGAAACGTGACGAGAATATGCCGAGGAGGTACACGTAATGGATCCCTATCAACTGTGACAAATAACCATATCCGAAACGTATTATATACATCGGCATAACGTTTGCAAGAGTCATCAACGGTGTAATTGCATTCACCAAACAGAAGACTCTAACCAACAAAAGAGTAAGTCAGAGTCATTTTTATTGAGTCTATCTGTCAGTCTAGAAATGCCAATTGAAATCATATGAAATCAATATGGACTGTTTAACAATGTTTTTAGCAATTGCTCTTCCCCATTCTGATAAAAAGACTTTGTTTGTTTGGGAGAAGATAATCACTTACCATAATGTTTCTTTAAGTAAGGCTCCAAGTTGGGTACTTCCGTCTCTTGGTTTTCCCCAAGCTGATGATTTTCATCGGTCCCAATACTGTCTGCCAAATATTGAACATCAGAAGCAGAATTACTTGTTTGCTCACTTGTAGTCTCTCCCTGCTCCAACTGCCGATTATTCTGATCTTCCCTATAAAGTGCCGTGTCTGATCCATCCGATGTTTTGTCCGGGGACTCCGTTATGGCCTCGTTGTCATCTTGGTGAAGTTTCTCTGCGAACTCCTCGCTCTCGCTATTTTGCCACATATCGTTGTGAGGTTCCTTTTCGTCTTCGTCATCGTCGTATACCACGACACGAAGTTTTGGACTTTTGCGGCTAGCGTGAACATGTTTTCTGGAATGCCGCAGCTTTCTCAGTAACCTATCGTCGTTTTCTTCAGAAGTTTCTCTCTCCTCTGTTGGATAATCATCTACTTGTTTGTGAATGTCGTTTTCCTTGCCATCATAATCTTCATCGTCTTCTAGCGTCGTTTCTTCGATTTGTGGCTTCCGGTTTAGCTTACGGTGCGGTTTTGTAAATGATCCTTTGCCTATGTACTTCTCACTGCCGCCTTCGTCAACTTGATCCTCGTCATCTTCGTGACCGCCTTTAAATCTGGTGTGCATTTTATGTCTCATTGACTTTGGTTTGAAGTGAAAAACAATTGATTGTTGCTTTATGTTATACATGTCCTTAACACGAGCTTTATTCCGATGCTTATATTTATGAGGCCTTTTATATCTTCCAACTTTACTTGATTCCATTTTATTAATTGTTTCCGTTCCCTTGGAATTCCCCATAAAAACATCCGCGGGTTTATTTTTTCTGAGGCTCTTTGCTTTCTTTAAAGCTTGGATGAGTCGAAGAAGGCCTTCAATATTCGCGTTACTGAGTTTTAAACTGCTGTAGTCATGAGCCTCAAATTCATGAGCTGAAGAAGTGGAGTTTTGGGCAACCTTCGAGACATCCTTTTTGACTTCCATTAAACTTGTGCCTGTATCTGCTTTTCCTGCACTCATATCATCGGTCTTAATTTTCACTGGTTGTGCATGCTGCCTGCTGTTGTCATGGATAGAGCTGCTTTTATTGTTTTTATTATCGGTTTTATCACTACTCATCACTTTTATTCTGTTGGTTGCTTCACTTAAATCAAAGCCCAGCTGTTGATTGTTTCGGTTTTCCTTCTTTTTTTCACTTTCATCGCTGCTGATAGCCTTCAGTATGTTGCTCACACGCGTCTTTGTCTTATTTTGACCTCCAACACTAACCGGGTTGCCATGATCTTTATCACTACTGGGAAGGCTCTGATTCCCTTTATAGCTAGCTAAGAACAGACGAATTGCTCTTCTCAGCTTTGCAAGGACAGACGCCATGCTACTTGGTGCAGCATCATTAGGAACGTTTACACCAGAAGTAAAGTTTACTTTGTTTCGTCTGTCTGAGTCTAGAGAAGCTAGATTGCGAGCAAAAGAAAGAATGTTGCCATCTTCTTCGTCTTCATTGTTTGCGTCCTGAGAATCTCCAGCCACATTACCCCTGTCTCCTTTACCAGTGCTTTTATTGTTCAGGGCACTGGTTGCCGAGATCTCATTAGTATTGTTATTATTTTGACTTCTAAAAGCCTGTAGAGCACGAGTTAAGGCGTCTGTGCTAATCTTTATGCAGTCTTTGTTTGCAATTGTTCGTTTGAGGAGGTTATCTACTTCACGGCGCACCTCGTCAAAGGGTAGAAAATGAACAGCTCCGTTCGAATCCTTGTGTTGAACAACTTCCACCGATCCGTCATGGCGCCTGGGGAAAAAACGTTCGAGAGCGTTTTGAATACGTCTCAAAAGCGGGACATCTCCAGGCACCACAAGTGAATGCGGCATAAAAGGAAGTACTGGACGCCTTAATCTATGCATCATGCTATTATGCGCTCTTCTTCTACTACCACAGTTCTTATAAAACTCAACCAGTTTATCCAACACGTTTTTTTGTAGTGTTGAAAGGGAAACGTTTTTCAGTTCCAATAGTAGACCATGGCCTCGTCCGATTCTGAAATGTCGAAAGCTTAAGTTAAGTTTATGCGCTGTGCTGGGGTTAAGACGAATTTCAAACGTGCGTGTTTTATCGCCCGGGAGACGGACTGGTGTCCAACGCTGTGTGGCCTGGCCTGTTGATCCTATGTTTAGTCCCCCGAGTAGATCCTTGGCCGTTAGGTTCTTACGAAGTGATATCATGACGTCTGCCGGAACGAACAACAATTTGATATTTTTACGTTGGTTTCCTTGCTCTTCCGCAGCTAATGGAAAAAAAATCAAAGATGTTAGTGAAATTTGTCTTGATGCTTGATACTGCGATATGCCAAATTATGTTGGTTTAGTTTTCACTTGACGTCAATAAAATTCAAAGGGTTCTTGGTTTTGTGATAGAGTGCGCTTGAAGTTCTAAGCTTTTGCGTTACGCGACATTTACATGACGGTCAAGAGAGCTGTTATGTAGGTTAAAGAAAATGACTTATTTCGAAAAAGTATTACTTTAACGTTTCTCGAGTTTCTCGAGGAATAAATTCACGCTTTTGTAGCAAAACTCGGTAACAGAGGTTTCTGTTGGGTTCCGTCCGCCATGTTGGAGCTCATTCAGGTGAGCACCAGCATGGCGTCTCCATACAAATCTTTATAAGTTTGAGTAAACTTTTCTTCGGATATCTCGTATACGAAGTATTCCTCTGACCTGAATCTTGGCGAGGGTCTTTGTATATGTACCTCCTTTCATTTCCCAGTTTCTGGACTTTATCAATTGAACGGTTTTGATTTTTATTTTGATATATTTTGAATGGCGTGACACTGAAAACCAGCAATTCTATTCTACCTGTTAGCTTCATGGTGGTCAATTTGGTCGAAATATTCTTCCGTAGTTTTGTCTTTTTTTATCACATGGGATTAAAAAATGGCAAAGAAAGTTTTATTCAAGAGATAATATCATGTATGAAAGACGAAACTGTTGATTGGCGCTTGCTTAGTAGAAATCGCTGCACACCTCAGTATTGTGAAGTTAGGAGACTGGAAACAACTTACCAAGACAGAAGGAGGCAAGAGTCAGCATCATCAACGTACTGATCATCATGTTAGCACAAATAAGATGTCCCTTTATTACCGACTATATCCTTTCGTCCTAAAGAATGCCGATGCGTACATTAGATATTGCATGTGATATTTATTTTGGAAGAATAATTTAACAGAGTGTCTGTTAAGTCAATGAATGCTAGGACACTAAAAAACCGTTGTTTCCTCTATTGATTCTCAATAGGCCACTTCGTGGTTCTAAAAACCCTCACTTTCAAAATGTGGCCAATTGCACAACCTTTCTTGTGAAAATATGTTTTATTTCTATGAGAGTGAAAAATCATTTCCATATCAAAGGCTAAGCACTTAACCTCGTTTTGATACAGAGGCCCGGGGGAACTCGGAAATGGCCTGTTTAAACCGTACTTCTCAACGTCAATAGGTGTACTGTATCATTCCCTAAGGCCCCGTCAAATAGAGATAGAAGGGTCAACCTCCCAGCCGAGTTACCAATAGCGCCCTCGCATGCTCTGATAGTCTCGCCTTGATCGTTTTGACTAGGCTGGGCGAGCTAAAATGTTTATATGAAGAAACGCTGGCCCGGCTAGGAGGGTGACCCTACCATCACAAAAGGATGACGTGGCTAGGTGGGTGACCCTTCTCCCGGGGACAACTTTTCTCCATATAAACGGGACCTAAGACAAGGTCGGTATTCACTTTCATGTGGGGATTTATTACTTTTCTTCACCCTGCGAGTAGAGGCTGCATTTTCGCTGTATGAGCTGGCGTGGGAAAAGTAGCCTCTGCCGACAACCGTTCAATTTTCTATCGTGCATGCGCGAAATTCGTCACGCGATTCGCAAGCCAAAATTAATTTTTAGGTCTGTAGTTAAATGGCGCAAGTTTCGCGGGAATAAAAAATTGTGAGAACTCTGATCAGCTGCGCAAGACTCACGCAAGACTCTCGCAATGCTCTAAACCTGTCAAGAACAGGAAAAAACCCGTGTTTTAAATTTATTCGTTCAGATTTCTGGACGGATTTGCACGGTTGTCGGCAGAGGCTACTTTTCGCACGACCGCTCACACAGCGAAAATGTAGTCTCTGCTTGCAGGGTACCTCTTCTTCAGCAAGTTAGTAGTGTAATTGTATTTTTGAGGTTAGTATTAAATTGTTACTTTTTGTCAAACGTTATTAACTGAATGAAAGAAAACTATGTATCATAGTAAGTTCGTCATTATCAATATCAGGGATCTTTTTCATCCAAATTAGCTGTGACTGAGACACTACCGTCCAAGATTGAGTGATCTCGCTGGCTAGAGATAAGCCAGTACAGTGAAATCCTTCGTTTTGAAATAAAACGACGTAACAAACTTATAAGCCCCCTATAAATCACAGAAACACACTTTAAATATCCAGTTTTCACTGACAGCGATGTCGTGCGGTTTAAAAGAAGGGCCCACAATTAGCGAAATTTAATGGCACAAGCGGAGAGTGTCTGTTGATATGAATATTAGGATTGCTGTTAGAGTGAAAAATGCTTTAAGTGAAAAGTAAATACATCACTGAGAAACGTACCTTCATTTGTAAAAGTACAAGGCAGAAATCCAATACTTAAAACTTGGTATAATTTTTAAACCATTTTTACTGCCATAAAACACAATGGTCGTCGAGATGACAACTTTCCTGAAGAAGTGAAATGACGGATATTGATAAGGTAATTTGCTAGGAATGAATTTAAGGGGAGGGATTCGTATATGACTCAGTGTTTTGTTCTGGGACCATAAACCTGCTGTTTTTTTGACATTCCACAAGTTTTTCCACGCCTTTTAAGACACGCATTTCTCCTGTTCTCGCTGAAAACAGGGTTTTGTCCTCACTATTTCAAATGACCGTAAGGAAAACCTAATAAGAATTAATTTAGGCAGAGGCTAAATTAAATGAAATTTGAGCCCGATCAGTCCGCACTCTGGCGAGAAACCCCACTAATGTACTAATGTTAAGGTGCTCTTTCCAGCAAGTGTCGATGGATATTCGTAGAAAATCGTAGGGAATTTATTAGACAAGCTTCGAAAATTGTGCATGAGTGGTACGGTCATCTAGAAATTTTTAGCCGTCCTCAAGTAATAGAAAATTCTAGGCTATGTTTGCTTCTCCGAACAGATATTTACTATATTTCACAGAAAACAGTCGTTGGGTGCCTCTGATGCATGTGTGTATTGCTGTAGCAGGTCAGAGTCGACACCAGCTTCCAAGTTGTCTTTAATTTTCACCAGCTTCATGAAGTAATAAACAATTATTAAATTGGGCTGAGTATGTTCTGAAGAATTATTTAGCTTGAGGAGGATTTTCTCCTTCGGCCTACAGCCTCGGTTATCTGCATAATTCTCCACATCATACGAAAGCCAAACTCAATTGTTGTTCTATTATTAATTTAATTTTATTTTTTTAAAAAAAGTTCTTAACAATTGCCTCCTCATAGACTTTATTAAAAAAATTCGCCCGTTTCGAATTCTCGACACGGTCGCGGGATTTTGTGTTGCGGATGTATTCCTCAAAAAGTAGATGACATCCATTGAGACATATTTTTGGCATTTTCTTCAGTGTCGTCTGTTCAAATTTACTCAGAAATTCGGCGAATTCGTCTAGGGATAATCGTAAACTCTTGGCTATTTTTTTAAAGCTTACTCATGCATAAACAGCTAGGCTGCCGCGCCGCTGCCTGGAAACGAGGTTGATATTTTATATGGGGTCAATATAACCTCTGATAACCCATCGTATCACTGGAATATTGTCGTTGTCTTCCAAGTATGTTAAGCGCTGGCTCGTTATGAGGAATAAGCCGGGATTGGAACCAATCAGAAATAGCGAAATATCGTCAATGAATAATAAAAACATTTATGATGATGATATCGGTGAATAACCAAGAAGTTGTTTTTATAAAATGGACCATTTATTTTTCATTTTAGAATATTCCAAGAAAATAAAATCATATTCTTTGTCACATAGATCAAAATTATGTTCAGCTATATACACATAGAAACTGAAGAAGAAGGAGACATACAGACGCATCCCGCCCCCTTTCAGCAAATTTTGTGTGACGAGCTTTTTTCTCGAGTGCCTGAGAAATTTTCCTAATTTGTATGTCAAGAAGGGAGCCGGAGCATTCGAGTGCTGGCTGCCATCTTCTGTTTCTCGGTTTATCTTATATATATACATGGAAAAGAAACTTAACGTTATTGCAGTTCTATGAATATGAATATGTTATTTCATGAAAGATATTTTTCATCGAGGATAATGTGTATAAAGGGTTTCGTTAATCGTTTGTCTCACGATTGTCAGAAAGATATTGATTGCAGAGTTTCGACCGCGTACAGCAGGTCTTCATCAGGCGATAGTGTCGATTTACTGAGTGGAACTATTTGTATTACCCTGGTTGATAAAAATTGGTGTATAATAAGACCGGACATTATCCGCCCTGGGACGAGGTTAAGTTTATTGACCGAGACCCTTACTGGTACTCTCGTACAGTCAAACAGGGCTACTCACATAAGACTTCACTCTAACAACATCAACAAGGACAATGGAATTGAGATTCCTGAAGCGTGGATGCCCACGATCAGACAGCATAGCAGTCGATCGTTACCACAACGGACCACTGAGGGAACAGGTTCCTCCTCTAATAATGCCAACAATGCTTTGGATAGGAACCCACCTACCATGAGCCAGGTTTGTGATGCACCAATCACTAACAAGAATGGTGGTACAAATAGTTCTACTAAGTAATATATAAATCGACACTATCTCCCGATGACGACCTGCAGTACGCGGTCGAAACGTCGCGCTCAATATCTGTGACACCCTAAAACAAACGATTGACGAAACCCTTTATATTAAAATGTCGTGATTCTCATTTAATCTTACAAGTCTCTTTTCCCACTGTCTTTTTGTCAATCTCCACAAACTAGTTTAGGCGTTTCGGTAGGTGTCTGCATAGAGCGAAAAAGTTAGCACTATTTATAGCAATGCCTCGGTTTACCTAGCCTGAGAAAATAGCCGACATTTCTCGACACCATCACTGGTTTCTCCCCGAAATCATGATCATGACGTCTGAGGAACGAGCGTAGAAATTCGATACTTATGACGTGTGACCACGCAGATCTAGGTAGTGCTTCTTATTGGTTGAAGCAAATTTTCCTTGCAGCACGACCATCAGATACACTGGGGAGCAACACCCCATGAGAATAGAATTCATACGCTCGTTCTTTTGGCGTTAGTACGCAGAGAAACCAGCCAGTGATGGCTTTGCGAAATGTCGGCTGTTTTCTCCTACTAAAGCTCGCTACTTTTAAAAAACCCTCACGAATAGGGAGCTTTAGCAACGACGACGGCGAGGGCAACGGCAACGGCAAAGAACGCAATTGCTTTATTAGGCCAAACAACATCTTTGCACGTGCATCAAGCTTCTTTCGACTACGACGTGAAAATGCCTTATTTCAGGTTTTATGCGGGGCGTAAATAAGCGACGACGAATTTTTCTTTCTCTTTCTAAACTTGAGTGTGGCCCCCAAGAAATCAAGTTCCGGACGATTCGCCTACATTTAACATTTTTAACGAACTGTAATAAACACAACAAAGTTTGAAAACACACAAATTCATTTTAAAAGTGACGTTTTAGCTGCTGTCGCCGTCGTCGATGATAAAGCTCCCTATTATTTTAAGGAACACGTGCCCGAGACGAGAGAACTCTATGCACATAACGTAAGCTAAACAGATAAAGCTCTCTTATTTTACTTAAAAAATTCAAACAGTGAATGGAAGCTATAAAAATTTAGGACTTACGACGGATTGTGAAAAGACAGCCCCGAATCGCCAACGACTCAAGGATTCTCGAGCTCCCAACAGGTCTACAAACTAATGTCGTTTAGCAAACGAAAACAAAGACTAGTTGAGTGCCTTTGTTTCAGTGTATTCACTAATTTTTGTTGAACATTTACTATAGTTTTACTACCTGTTTACTGCTCCTTAGACAGTAACATACTGAACAGCGCTAAAAAAAATCAGTTCATAAACAAGGCTACATGTACAAAGAGCATGTTCAAACGTAGTGCCCAAGCACCAGTGCCTGGCTAGCAGCAAAAAAATGGGTTGGACTTGCCCCGTTTTGCTCCATTAAACGCTATTTTGAATTGTGAGTGTACCGGGGAGTTTTGGGCATGCAAAGCACAGGATTGTGTTCAATCTGCCTTGAGACTAACGAAAACTGGGTGGACAAAGTAACCTGGTGCCTACTCTAATGCTTGAGTACCGGCCCGCGCCCCGGAGCCTGACTTGAGTACTTGGAAAATAGACGTGTTTACTCGAGTGCCCAGCAAACATCTTACTCGAGCACCTTAGAGTATAAGCATAGCTTGTCCGAAATAAGATTTCAAGTAACTTGTCTTCTGGGCTTCTCTTTACTTGCGTAACTTCGCTTCCAAAAACTTCTCCCCGTAGGTCGCCAGGTTCCATTTCCACTAGTTCTTAACTTGAGGGTTCCCAACAACCGTGGTCTATCATATAACGATAACCTTGGTCTATATACTACTCTTCTCGTAAAAGGAGCCTTCCTTCTGAAAGGTAAATCTTTGATCCTTGTTCGTGCTTTTGCGCTCGTTTCTGACTCTTTTGAAGAACTGGATGTTAGTAAAGGTATATCCGGGTTTTTGTCTGGAAGATCCATCTGCATTAGAGACACCTGGTGAGGATTCACTATACTGATTGGTTGGCCTCCGATTTCCCCATTTGCATCTGTCGTTTCCAGTTTGTGGTTTGCAAGATTTTGTAGCTTGAACATGTACATAAGGCGATCATTGAGCGAAGCATCTTTTTTCCTCTGTCTTTCCTGCTCTTCTTGCTCAGCATTGACATGACCTTAAACAACAAAACCAAAACAACAACAAGAGATTAAGAACAAGATACTAAACGAAGAAATGTTAGTTTGACACTTGAAATAAGACAGTATTGATGGGGGAGTTGCAAGAAGAGTTTTTGAATATGCATCTAACGTCCTCTTCGCTGGTCTGAAGAGGAAAGAATGGAATAAGAGGAACAGTAATTGTGTGTTTGGAAAAATTGAACAACAAAAATCTCTTTACTTAGAGTATGAAAAAAAAACTTTTCTTTGCTTGGGATAAAACGATTTTTTCGAACGGAATAATTTTTTTGACTGGAATAATGTAACAACGAAGATTTTTGAGCAGAAATAATAGAGTATTTAGGAACACTTCATTTCTCCTCTTCACCCCCGATACAGGAAATGGTTCCTAAGTATTTCTCGATAGCTTTTTCCATCCTTCCTCTAACCTTTGAGCACGATTTCATCAGTGAATATTCCCGTCCCCATTAATTAATCCTGGGTTTCCAAGGATGGACTAAAAACTAAGGCCATGGGAAAAAATATAGAGAGTTTGTGGGTTTTTTCCCTTGGAGTCTCAAAGTGAAGTGTATTGCCTTAAGGCTGGTTTTCACTAGCGACGGAGTCGGAGTCGTAAAAGCGCTTAGGAACTAGTGAAAAACAAAAATCGGGGTCATAAGCGCGACATCAGAAGTCAGAAGAATCAGAACATTTCCATTTCTTCCGACTCCGCTTACGACCCCGTCGCTTACGTTCCGGTTATGGTCTAGTGAAAACCAGATTGTCGGAGTCGGAACCAGAAGCGGAAGCTATACACCAATAACAATGCACGCTCCCACACTTTGTGATTGGTTTAGTTCTTCCGCTTCTGCCTCCGACTCCGACAATCTGGTTTTCACTAGGTCATAAGCGGAACGAAAGCGGAATAGGAACGCTGTTTTCACTAGATCATAAGCTCCGTCGTTAGCGTCTATGTTTATAGTGAGAAATGGAGCTAACAGACCAACAATGACCCTTTGAAGCAAACGCCAATGTTACCCCGCTTGGTGAACAAGCATTGCTGGGGAACCAAAGAAACAAACAAACAACTCAACGTATTTACTAGAATAAGCGCCACGGTCACTCTCTAACTGCCGCGGTTATTCGAGGGCAGTACTTATTTAAGAGCAGCGTTTTCATGAAAGTTGGTCGCGAAAAAGAATTGTTTCATTGATGTTACCGGTACTATGATTTTCAGTAACGAACAGGAACGTCTGTTGATTTTGATTCTATTGGGGCGGCGGCACTTATTCAGGGACGACTCTTATCAACATTTTTTGTCCACATGCGATGCTTGTTCGAGGACGGCGCATATTCGACTAAATACGGTGTTGATAAGGTATACCGCGCGTTGTTTTCTGAACAACGTTATAAGCCCTTGTTGTAATTAATTACCGAAGAGAAAACTACATATGTTGCAATTTTGTTACTAAGCAAATAAGCAAAACGTAAGGGAGATTCTGTAATCTTACTTAGTTCTTCTTGGAGAATTTTTGTTTGGAGACTTTCATCCATTTTATTATCTTGATCATTCAGCAGAGGGTGTATGATATTGTTGAGTGCTGATACAGCATCTGGTGTACTTTGATCCGGAGCTTCCTCTGTTGTTAGCTTTTCCGAATTTGTTTGAGGTGTTACTCGAAAAACATTTCCGTTGATTGTATTGTCATCCATAGTTAGAGCCATAGGGTTGAGATTAGACTGGGGCAAAGCTAATCGTGTCTCATCGGTTGTGGTTCCGAGTTGAGGTGGTGTACCATCGTTGAGGTCCTTTAAGAAGTCTTCCATGTTCATCTTTCCTGAGTTTTTGTCATATATATGTAAGAGACCATCTTCGGAGGGTTGAATTCGTCCTGCTAAGGCATCCTTCAACCTTACACAACCATTGCAAAATGTTGTTTTAGTATTTTATATCTGATTCAAGGAAGGTTACTTTAGGCAGTAGGCAATTGGACACTGGACAGCTGTTGTTTTATGGTCACTCAAGCAAATCATTGCAGTGAATTCCGTACGCCCAAATGCCCAATGCCCAAATACGCGCCCAGTGCCCAATTGCCAAAGCAACCTATATCCACTTAGGCATACGTAAGCTTTTGCTTATGCTAAACTTGTATTTAATAGTAGATTCAAGCTAAGGACCTAGTTGTAATAGGCAATTTTCTTTTTAACTTATTTGGCCGATCCTAAATTGCATCGCGGTTTTGTTATCTTGATCTTTTTGACGATTGTGTGATGTTACATCTACATCTTGTTCCAGTTATTTTTGCCCCAAAATTGTCTTAGTACCAACTTTGGTGCATATCGTCATTAGTTTAGCAAAGATCTTTTTTTAGTGACCACTGGGATCTCGCACTTCCGTTCCCGCCAAAAGTCTTATCACGACTCCGTCCTGTTCTCAAGACCTTCCTTAGCACGGGAAGAAAAATTGCCTCTGATTACCTTTTAAACGTGTGAAGGGCCTGACAAAGTGTGGACTACAACAGGCAGTGAAGTATGATAAAGGTAATCAAGGTGTGTAGTAAGAGACTGATGTTTGACGTGGGTCAAAGGTACCTTGTACCAGTCCCAGCCATAATTTAACATTAACTGTGCTCATTCTTCCAAAGGAACGGAAAAGACGATCTTCACCACCTGAGCCCATATACATACTGCGGTACAGTGCAGTGACTTGTCCGAACCCTAGCTCTTCAACCTTCGTCTTTTAAATTATCTTAAAATTCGCTATGACTTTCAATGAGGGGAATGAAGCTCCACAACTGGAAATACAAAATGTACCTAATTACTCACAAACTGAGATGACTAGAAATAGAAAGCAATCCCTGTCACGGAGTAAGTCCTGTACTAACCTGGTGCTTAAGTAGTCCTCGAATTCACTCTTGTTCTTCTTCAAGAACTTTCTAAGCATTTTCAAAAGATAGTGCTTCAGTTTTCTTTTAAAGCTGTGTTTCCGCCGTCTTGTCACACGCTCACACATATCGTTTTGCAAGGCAAACAGTTTGCATATCTTTTTCTTGCGTTTAACGCTAAAATTCTTAAAGTTGTTTATTATGTCCTCCCATCGAAGTTCAAATCCTTCAGGTTGTTCAACGTGAAGTTTAGGCTTTTTGTCATCATCGTTTTCTTCCAGTTGGGCACCTAAGCCAGATCCAAAGGATGTGGTTTTTGCTGGCTTGTCCTTTCCTAGAGGTCTGCATTTCTTCTTATGTTTCGAAGCGCTTACGCTGTTGGAATCATCACACTCACTTGACATTGCTTCGTCGTCAAGAGGATCTCCTGTGACGTCACCCTCATCATCGTCGTCATCATTATCGTCATCATTTTCCTCCTCATCATCATCATCCTCATCATCTCCTTCGTTCTCATCACCGCTGTTCCCTTTAGCAATCATTTTTTGCAAATTCTCTTCATTTATTCCAAGGAGAGACTGTATCTCCATTGCAAGCGTTTCCTTGGTTGGGCCAACAACTTTTTCCAAATCCTTTGCGGCGTTTGTTGAGGCAATGATTTTTATTTTTTTCCTTGGATAAGGCATGTGATCTGGAATATGAACCGCGAGCCATTTACCTTTGCCATCTTGAGGATGAAATTCTTTTATCTGCATGTTTCTTGTGTCGGTGCCCTTCACCGCAGAATCGGGAAAAACGACAACTTTACTAGGTTCTATCTTGTCACCAGTTCTTTTGGTTGGCATTCTTACAATGACATGATTTGTTGGCCCTGGGCATGACGAAATGATTTTTTTTTTCAGCAAAAAAAAAGAAGAAAGAGATACAGAAAATTAGAATCGTACGATAAAAGTAACCGACAGGACAATTATCCCAGGCTAAACGTATCTGTAGTTAAAACCTACTTTCTAAGTCAGGGCGTTATCATTTATCAGGGCTTATCTCATCAACTTGGCAATTATGTTACATAAGAAAGTATGCTAGGGAATGGCATTGGAACGTTAGCGCGATTACCTACAATTATGCAAGACTATGTTCACACAATACCGGATCATAGCTTTTGTGCCGGCACCAATATCATGTCGCATAGGGTTTCTGATTTCGGCGCGATTTCTGTGAGGAAGCGATGCTGCGCCGCGCCGTTCTCTACACTGGAGCGTCATTGATATCAATGTGTTAACCAGAAACCCACTGGTTCTTGAAGCAAAGGGCTCTATTGTTTCACTTGTTACAAATTTAAATAACAAAAACAATGTTTGTAAACAGAGGGCCTGTTTACATGGAGGTAGGGGACCCCAGGTAGTTGAGGTAACTCCCTTAGCTGGGGTAACCCGCCTGTCCATATATTCTCTCATTTTAATTTGATCACGTTTACATGATAGGTGGGGTGACCCACCAAGGCGGGTAGTCCGGTCCACCAGACTGGGTTACCCTCTCATCCGGGGTCAAATTTTCCCATGTAAACGTTTCAAGGTGGGGTAACCCGCCTGGTCGGGGTCGGATTCGTGGTACATCAAATTCGCGCAAAATTCACTTTGGCGGTGGCTTTGCATCATTATTAAAGTTAACAATAGAAAGCCATTGCTCTGAAGGTTGCAGCAAGAGCAACAAGTGAGTGTAGAAGTGCGTTAATCGCCAAAACACGTGGTTTGCCGGCATTTTTCTTGTTGACGTGATTAGCGACCATTCAAATATAACCTTGAGAGAGTGCACCCCGAGATGGCGGGGTTGTAAGATTGCATGTAAAGGAGGGATGTTACCTCACCTACCTGGGGTCCCCCACCTCCATGTAAACAGGCCCAGAGATGTTTCTATATCGGATAGCTTTTCGTGTCTGCACGCAAAGCTTTCCGGTAGAGTGTGGGTATAGCCTAAATTGACGTGCTCGGGTATGGAATTTGCAGTATTATGTTTTTTCATTGTCTTGTTGGCTTAAATGAGAAAAGGATGAGGACCCCATGGTATAAAGATCACAAAGAATAGTACAAGTCTAAACTGTAATAAGGTTGATATAAAATGTCAAAAGTGCAGCTGTAAATCAGTAAAAATTAAGAGACTGTGAAAAACCTGTAATATATCTCTTTAGCTCGTATGCTTTTTCCAAATGAAAGTCTCAGGGGAATTTGGCCCTTTGTCTTTTCATAAATTAAGGGTAAATGAGCACAAGAATAAGACAACCTTTCAAAGAAACAGTTCTCAAGATTATTATCACATGCATTGGGGAAACAAAACATACAAGCTAAAGAGATTGATATCTACCAATATTCTCGCCCAGTCACTGTCGTTGTTGCAGTTGTGGTTGTACCAGTTATCTCCAGGAAGATGTTCGCAATAAGAAGTCTTGTTGGTAGAATTTATGTGTTGTTTTACAATTTTTGCAATTTACAACTAGAGTTGCAAGCAAATTGACTCTCTATACCATTTTGCAGGATCGGGACCTGGTGTTAAAAAATGATGCAATTTAGGATAATGATAAAGATTTTAAAAACATGTGGGAAGGGCTCTCTGCCGTTTTAAATTTACAAAATTATACGATGGCTTTAAGTATTTACAACAATAAAAAAATCCTTGCAAAACGTTGAACTATAGCATAATGATTATATCTCAACAAATAAGAACACAAGGGACACCTAGTTTGCCTTAATTGTGAACATTTAAAGCTCATTTAGAGGGAGTTATATTGTTGCTATGGAAACCTTTTATGTGAAGTCAACAAATTGGAAAGTAGCAAAGTGGACATTGTTGCCTAATCTCTTCACCAATCTTTTCTATCGGTGGATACTTTTTTTGTGGCATCACTATCAACTGATAAATACCAGTAGTTTGATCCATGGCTGACTTGTGCCACCTCGAGCACATGTAGTTTTGCTTTTTGTGTAAAACAACTCGCGTTTTACTTGTGTTCAAGCATTTTATGATCTCATTTTAGTATTAGTGGCATGCGTTTTACGAAAAGATCTAATATTTTGTTAGCGGTCAGCTCGTAGGTATCCGCACTTGGCTATGATAACTAAAAGGGATCTTACATGAAAAACTATCAGTATGTAGCCAGCGGTCGAATGCTGAGGTTGATTCAGTCTCTCTAACCATATAGTTTTCCTTTTACTAAACAAAGGAAGAATAATTTGACTCATAGGTCTGAGCAGAATAGGAAAACGCCATCAGTCATATTTTTGCCATTCTTCTTACGAGTTCGAGTGTAAATCTCGTTACCCACTTTCACTTTAAATTATTCCCCATATCTCTCTTAATGCCTCCCTATATCTCTGTTATGTCTTTCTTCCTTGTTTTCTCTCTTCTCAAAGAAATAAAAACATGAACGCAGGTTAAAAGACAATCGACATGCTGAACGAGTCCAAATTGTTGAATTAGCCGCTGGTGCATTTCCCAGTTAATTAAATTTTGTAACGTTTCATTGAAATGTCAGCCATAAACCCAATATTCTGTGACCACAAGTTGATTTTGATTTATCGCCATTCAATCCTGTCCCCAGAAGCTGCGTTACCCTTGTCCAGTGCATGGTAATTTAATATATGAAGCACATACCTAACATTGTTACCCATCCGCTTGACAAGGGGAACGCAGCCCCTGAAAACGATCTTGATCCACATTTAGGTGTGAGGTTGTTTCAAGTTGATAAATTAAAATTCCTATTTTTAAGTGCTACGCGATCCTCCCTTTAAGAGAATGTGGTACGTTTCTATTGTATATGTTGTGGTTCAATTTTATCCTTGGTTTGAATTTTATTTTCTTCGGTTTCGGGGTATGGTAATGTATGATAATGAGTTTGAAACAAAAGAAAAATAATATTTCAACCAGCAACATATACGTACGGTGGAAGAAGGTGTATGATCCGGGGCTACCGCCGTCTTCTCTGATAAAGTTCAGGATTGTCAGTACGTAAGGTAAAAGCGTGGGAAAACAGCATTAGGCTGTCGAAATGAGAGCAAATAATGCGTGTCTCTACAACCGTGAGTGGCGAAATTCTCCCTGCTTGAAGCTAGGCAGCTTGTAGACTGCTGAAAACAACTTCTAGGTTGTAAGCGAAAACTTTCGCAGTCAAATTAAAGACAACACCAATTTCAAAATCTTTCTAAAGTAGTCATAATCTTTATTTCCTTTATTAAAGTCATGCAATTATTTTAAGGAGTGATTAATTCTGTAAGTTTGTGATTTTGTTACACATCATGTGAAACTTACTACCTTGTTTTAAAAAACATTACACTGAGTTGTACTAAGAGTGTTTTTTGGATCTGGGATAAATGGCTTATTTTTGGTCGACATATTGGTTTTTTATAGGGAGACGCCATTGCGATTATGGATATAAGATTTCGTGAGTTTACGTGCCGAATTTTAGAAAACTGAGCTCTATTCTATCGAAGAATTAAGTAATAATTCCATTTTGATTTGACACGAGTTACCCAGATTCCTTTCGGTTCTGTAACGCGCGCGCTTATTATGAACATACAAATTAATTTCCTATCTCCCTTTTTGCCCCTCGGTCATTTTTTTTTAGTCTACGCTTTATGCTTTCATGAAACTGTTAACGATAAATGGTGTTTAAATAAGAGCGTTTGGCAAACTGAAAATAGTTTAGAACGCGGTTTTGTTAGACACTGGCTAAACCCCGTTTAAATAACTGACCCATTGGGTCTATTTTTTTCGCAGCGAAAGAAAGGGCGGTTATTAAATGACCGGGTTAGGAAATGAAGATATGACAGCGCTTAACATCGAACGGGTTCTTTTGGATCTGGTTGATGACCAAATGTGGAAGAATTTTGAGATATGCGAAAAATGACGTCAAAAATAGAACCGTTCATGATCGAGAAGACCTGGGGACGAGGTTGAGTTATCTTGATAGTGACTACAAAATGGCGGAACATTTCACTCGTTTCACGAGGAAGAAATAGGGCAACTGTTGGCTAAAAACATAGCAAGAACAGCGTGAAGACAACTCGACGGACGATATCTGCTATTTGGAGAATATTTGCAGACCTGAACCACCCTTTATCTCCTAAACTTGCCGATAAACATACACTATCGAAGATGAACTTAACATCTGTGAAGGTAAGCATGTCTTAGCTTCTTTTTAAACTAGAAATTATTTTGAATGAATAACAAAACAATTATTGAAAATGGGCTTTCGTATCATCTGAAGAATGCGCGAGCAAGAGATAATCAATCTCGTCTTCAGAGTCCGCGTTACCCTTGTCCAGCGGAATGACCCCCGTTGCCCGTTTAGCCGGACAAGGGTAAAGCTGACATCTGGAAACGAGATTAAGAGAAAAGACTATGAGTAACTATCGCGCATGCGCCTGCTACATAAATACCTCAGTATTTTTGGTACCTAACGTAAAAAGCTTGGTCAAACGAGATTAAGCTGTTGGAAAAAAATGACGGCAAATAATGTGTTTGTCTATCACAATGGTTTCTTAAAAGAAAGTTATTCAGCAAACTTGCGTTCTGTTTGTTCTTTAAATTAGCTTATTTTAGAGAGCTAAAGAATTGATTGGTTCTCTTAGATCTGGTCTTCCAGACTTACATATAAATACTATTAAGACATTGTCAGTTCCGCCAAATTCTATAAGCGCTACAAAATAATTGTTCACCATATTAAACTATTTCGTTTGATTGTTAGGCTTTTTTTCCCTTTGATTTCTTTGAAGTAGCCGCCTTTTTCTTTGCAATCGTTCTTCTGATGACGCCTAGAAAGTCCCCTCCCAAAGCCTTTGGCTTGGGATAGTCTGGGTATTCCGTCTGAAGCAGGTCTACCTCCCCTGGACTTACAATGCTGACTTCCTGTTGACCAATTGAGGCAAGTTTCTTACCAGGGTGTGACCAGTGCATGAACATTTCCGGAGTACCTATGGCGTTGATCTTCATCCATTTTCTCTCCATATCACGCTCTGCATCATTTTTGCGTAATTCTTCTTTCATGTTCTCTTCTGTAAACAAAGCACAGACATCGTTTTCTCTTAAACTTTTCAACCCCATTTAAGCCTGTTCTGTCTATTCTAATATAAGTATTTTTGATTGTAACAAACTAGAGATAAAATAATTTAACTTAAACTAAAAAATATATGGGAAACCCTTAAAAATACTTCTTTAGAGTGGCAACATAGAAATATTGAGGACTTGACCGTTAACATACTGGAAATGGAAATATGTCCTTATTTCGACTTTCATAAGGAGGCAGCGTTTCGGGCAAAGAGATTGCTTTGCCAAATTTTCGAAAAGAACTCTTACCGTTCTTTTATTGGAATTTACTGTGAATGGAATTGGCGTCTACAGTGACCATTCACGCGAAGGCTGGTGACTAACTTTTGGATGTTTTCCTGCGGTACCATTTAATAATGATTAATTGCGTCTCTCACGTCTAACGTCTCCATGGGTGCGTTCCTTTAGGATGATCCGGATCAGGATCAGTGATCCAAGATCAATTTGATCATTGTAGATCAAATGAACCGATGAATCCTTGTTTAGAGCGGATTCATCGGTTCATTTGATCTACCATGATCCGAGTGATCTCGGATCATTGATTCTGATACGGATCATCCTAAAGGAACGCACCCTATTATTGAGGCCTTTAAATGTTTCATTTCAAATTACCAATGTTTATTAATGTTTTTTTGTTTGGTTCCTACACTTTGGGGAACTGTGGATGACCATGGGATCAATTCTTGCAAGGACTTCATCTACATCAAGATATCTATTGTCAGCTATACTGCAAAAGAAATATTTTATTTTTGTTTGAAAAGATAACTGTATTTACTTTACCTTGTTCAGCGTCATTCGAGGCACCGGTGAAAGTTTGTTTAGCTGCGTTTCTCAGCATCTCATCATCCTCCATCTGTGTCCTTATATCTTCAGGCAGTTGTTTCCGTCCATCAGTCGGTAACACAAGCAAGCCGAGGTCACTGCTTCTAGAAGTTGGTTTGGCAAATGGAATTTTCTCGGGTCCTCGGGAAAATCCAGTTTGATATTGGTGAAGATGATGATGATGCTGTCTGTGTCGACTACTATATGGGAGTCGAAGGTGGGGCAGGTAAACTATTTTCTTTAAGGTACTACGCATATTTTGAGGAGTGTATCCCTCGCTTGACATAGCGTCGTTTTCTGCTGCGGCGTAACCTTCACTAAACGGCTTGAGGCTCATGTCGCTTATGCGATCATCTTGAGTTTCCTGAACATTTGGGTTGTTCCCGTGAAGTTCTTGACGAAAAGGCCATGGGTATGTCTTTTCTGCTTCCTGGTTTGATTTTATCTGGTTTTGGTAAGCCGACATTCTCTGAATCATCTGTTCCGCGTGAGGCTCTCGAGGAAGCTGCAGAGTGTAGGATATACTCATCCGTGCTTTAGGACTGGAACTGTCAGTATCCTGCTCGATGTTCTTGCCTTTATGAATTCATACCAAAAATGTTTAATAAAAACGAAAATTCTTGATATGATCTTCTTCACTCCAACGGAATGCGTTATTGCAACACAACATTGAGCTCGCGAATAAAACAAATACATCCCAAAGAATCTCGCGGTAATTACAACAGTTTTTAGTCTTCACAGCGCGACTTTTATATGCTTTTCAACAACCCAACTTGGGAGAACCCAGTATCAGAATAATGGTATCAAAACATCAACCATCAATACCAACATTACCTATCATTCGCGCAGCTTGCTATTTACCTCTCTGCCATATTTTGTAAACAACTCTGATCGAACACTTTCTTCTTCACGGAATAAAACTAATACGGTTGTACTCGAGCATGAGATAGCGGAAGAATGCTTGTTAAAGCTTGCGATCCAGCCAGACGTTGTTACAAGAGAACGGGGAGATTTGCCAAATGGCCATTTTGTACTGAGTTTTGATTTTACAGCCGGCAGAGTGATGAATTAACATTAGGCGAGTTAGTTTACAAGAAAGGACGTGTGGGAGACATACTCTCTATTTCGTCTTTACAACATCGTTTTCAATGCACTCATCTTATAAACATTATCGCTTGTAATACTTGGCTTTAACTAACAATGGTGTAACTGCTTGTCTAGGAGAAATAGTCTAGTAGAGGAAAAAAACTAAATGTTGTTCTTGTTTATTTACACGACAACATTCACAAATGCCGGTTGAAATCACTGCCTCACACTGAGGATCCATGAAGGGCCTTAGATATGTTGATGTTAAAGTGTCTTACAACAATGTGGTTCTTGTTTGTCACCAGTCTCTCTGGTTGTCGTACAAAGAGCAACGATTCTTGCCAGTCTTTAGCAAAGACGTTCTAAAATTTGGGGGAACTACCCGGATGTTTGGTAAAGAAAACCTCTAGAGATACCCAAGTATGCTTGAACTAAAAAGTACGTTCAGTAAAAAAGGAATATCTTACAAAGTAAACCAAATCAAGATACTAGGAACATCAACCCCTATTACGACAGCTTGCGCACAGGCTAAACGTTTTCTAACCAGATTTAAAATGTTCTTTTCCTTGTTTTATTCTTCGTGGACTGGATGAGAGTCACGTGCGTTAAAAATGTCGTGTTGCAAAACGTATTCAGTTGTAAAGTCAAAAAGATAGTCGCACAGTCAGTTAAAGAAGGGCGGTAAAATGTTTGTGAACTTTAGTGGGCTTTTTTGAACTGGTTATGAGTCAATGGTTAAACGTGGTCTGTTTGTCTTTTTAAAACATTTCTGTAAGGATCGACGAGTTGTTAATTGCATTGATTTAAGAGCTTAAGATTTTGCGCAAGGATTTGCAGGAATACAGGAAAGACTCAGGAATCTCAGGCGTAAATGGCATATCTGTCAAGTAAATTAATCCCGATTTACTCGTAGTTTGATTGGTCAAACAAACACGATATGGATAGATTGCTTGTCCCCTTTATTGATCTTAACATTAATTTCACTTGCGATAAGAATGAGTTTTGTCTCAAGTAAATTCTGTTTTTAGGTCAGTGGGTCTGGAGGTGGATTGGTGTAGTATATGCCACTCTCAGGGATAGACGTTTCCTTAAGTACCATAATACTCTTAGGTTGCAGTTTCATACAGCCTTTGATCCCATCTCTATGGAGACGCGTTGTCACTGGTAGAGGGATCACCCACCAGGCCGAGCTACCCTGGGCAAGCAAACTTCATATATTTCCTTACAAAACTTGGCGAGCTGTTTACATGGGAAACAAAAAGTCGGCTCCGCTAGAAGGGTGACCGACCTTGCTGGGCCCCTTTTATTTTGATGGTAGGGTCACTCTCCTAGCTGGGCCAACTTTTCTCATCATATTTTCTCCGGGTCAATCTGTGAGGGAGTCGGAACTTGCGCGAGTGCTTTTGGCTCGGGAAAAGGGGTCAACTTTTTTCTCATATCTCATGTCTCGGCTGGGAGGGTGATCCTTCGACACGGGACAGGTTTTCCTCATATAAAAGGGGACTCATTTATGGAGGCATGTAGCGTCAATGTCAGCCAATGTCCCCTGCGACGTTAAAGCGTCTTGACGATTCCACAATAGTTTCTTTTGTACAGAAAGGGGGGTACCACTGGAATGTTGGTTACAATATGGTCCACAAGAGCTTGTGTTTGGAAATTGCTTTGCATTTTGTTTATAGGATTTATCTTTAAGCAAAAAGTGCTGTACAAGAACAAGATGAAGTCAATGTGGCATTAAACAACTTTGAAGATCAAAAGAGTATTATGGTATCAGATTATGGAAAAGCCTCGGAACAACTTGGTAATCTACACCATCCAGACAATTACGATTCTATAGAAAAAACATCTTTCTGTTTTGCAGATATTTACAATATGTTTTATCGAAATTGTTGTTAATGTTTTACGAAATGGGATTTTGAAATAAAAGTCGCCCTCTTCCAAACACCGCCCTTGAATAAATGTCGCTTCAGAATAATAAACACTGCGGCGAGTAATCGAATAAATACGGTGAAAGTGATAATTGACTTACCTATTTTATCTACTAGTTTACTTGCATTGTCCTCAGCCAAATCTGCTTGATTAGACAGAGTTTCTACTTTTTTTGCTTGGTTTTCAATGGCATCGCTTCCCTCATTACCAAGCTTGTCAACTAAACTGGCTAAAACGAAAATGGGATCCTTTAGTGAGGACTGCAATATTTATATTCGAACAGTCAATGCCCAAAAAGTATTTAATTAAGACACATTAATTACTACTCACTGTCTTCAGACCCTTTAACTTTCGAATATATATTTTAATGTGAAACAATCGCAGCCTTTCTTGAATTGTGCCGCTCAAACTCCACTTTTCATAACCTTTGATAGTCTCTTTATTATCTGCCAGTACCCTGCTAACAGTTGTTTTTACAACACGAACATGTATAAGCATTCCGACCTTGAATCAAAGAAAAACATACGGGAAGCAGTACCAGGACTCGCGGGAAAACAAAACTACCTGTTTCCCTTGTCTGTTTGCTTATTTTTTTAGCTTGCTAGGTAATAACTCTACGTAATCGCGTTAATCATTTCAGTTACAGCTTATTTTCTTGATTTTTACCGTTGACGACTACCTCCCATAAGCGACTACTTTATCGTGTACCAAGGGTGGTCCCTTACGAGAGAATTGATATATCATACAATACTCTGTTTTCGTATATTCTACAAGAAATCCCTATTCTTGTGCCCCTCAAGAAGACGACATTTTTTTCTTTCAAGATCTTCTCTTGTGGTAGGAAGCAGTCCATATTGTAAAGTTGTCGGCAAGAAAATGTTCTCCCTTCAAGGGATTTAAGATCAGGAAGAACCGAGATACTGTAATAATAAAGGTAACAAGGTCTTTAAAAGAAAACTTGAAATATCGCGCATGTAGCCCTATTTGCTCACTAAAACGTTACCTTTCTGTTCAAATTTCTTGTCAGCGGCGTCCCCCATGGCATCAACCTTTTCGCTAGCTTTTTCAAATTTATCTTCCTGTTCTTTAGTATCTACTTGTTTCCCTTTCTCGTCAATGGCTTTCTCCATGGCTTTGCTTTCCTCTTCAACTTTTTTGTTTTGTTGTGCAATTGCTTCTGCCATGTTGTCTGCTTTCATTTCGACTTCATCTGCTTTAAAAAATAAAAGGCAATTTTTCAATAAAATTTGTTGGCTTGTTGGTATGTGTAATCAAATGGTGACGAGTGAAATTAGGGAATAATTTCACGCAAAATTAACGTTAACAGGAACTAATTAACAGGAACTAATTAATTTCCTATTACAAGGTCTACAACTGCTGTAAGAATAGTGAGAAGTTTTTTTATATGTGAATATTGCGCTTGCCCAAATTGTCCAAATCATTCATTTGAGTGTCGATGAAACTTCGTCGCGCTGATCAAGCTTACTATTTTCACAAATACTGACCTTTTGAGTAACAGACGAGAGAAAATTTCCTAAGGTTTAGTCTTGTCAGGGGCGATAAGGATGGCATATTAAAAAGTTAACTTATAAATGACACGGCCTTTCGATCAGTAATAGACACTTTCACTGTGGTCCATCTCCAGAGTTCGTCCTCTTTGACTGGTCAGTCCGGTCAGACCGAAACTTGCCGTTCAATTTCCAACAATTCTCGTTTCTAGTCCTACTTTTCTAAGCAGTCATCAAAATTTCAATCGAAACCCAAATGGATCACTTCCATTCGATTGGAAACTTTGCTTCAATCGAACAATGTTGTTTCATTTTCTCTTTACAATTCCACTGATTTCTGACTGTTTGATTTGACAAAATGGAAAGTACCCACCCTAAAGTTTAACGTGATACGTCCAAAGCGGGCGAGGATATCGCTTCAAAAGGTTGCGAAATTTTACATGTATATATACGTTTGTAGTGGTGGAGGACATGAATTGCCCTCCACCTTGCAGACTATAAAATTGCGCGACTTTAGAGGGCTATATTGTTGTTGTTTTCAACAAGTCACTTTTAAACTTGGCAACTTAAAGGGAAGGGTCTGTTGTGACAACTGTCAGAACACTTCCAAAAGGACACTGATCTAAATATTACAGGCGGTTATTTTAAATTTATTGCTGCGAAAATCTAGTGTTTTATCATCGAAGCGTAAAAGCGAAGGCTTGATAATCAATGGTCATTGACTTCCACCAGTTAAGTTCTTAGAAGAGCACACAGAAGTTATTGAGACAGTGTCAAAAAGAGCAGGTTTTGGCCCGCCCGCCGCTTGATTATAAAATTAAAAATCCTATTAGTTTTTGGCACGAAATTTATTCTTCTAACGATGAACTGCGATGTGCGAACGTTAAGTCACTGATGTGTTGAGGTGTCGTCAAAAATAAAATTGTTGAACCTGACCGCAGCTGAATCGCTATTTCATCGCTTTCGAGCGGAGTTTGTGATGCGTCGTTTTCCAGATTATGACAAGAAAGCAATCACTGTGAAGTAAGCGATCGCTAGGAAGAGATTCCTTTTAGCCAGCAGCGGAACTTTGCATTTTAAGAAAACTTGAGGAAATATGAATTTAATATATACATATATTTTTAATCGAACTACACTGTATATAGAAACTAGTAAACAGAAATGTATAACAGACTTACCTGAAATCGTAGTCGGTGATGTGACACACAAAATGAAAAAAAGGTAAATTCTCCTCTTCATGTTTACAGTATTTGTCTAAATCGATTCGATCGCCAAGAATGGCCAGTAGTCTAATTTTGCTAGATTTTACATTTCATAGGCAACCCAACTGGGATAAGGAAAGCCGACAAGAGATACGCCATTCAACATAAGAGCAGTGGGCGCTCTTCCTGTCATCTTAAAAACACTATTGGCTAAAAATGTGGTGATTTTAATTATTTACAAAGGTTATATTCCGTGTGACCTAATCTTCATGATATTCCTTTTTTATTCGTTTAAAAAGGCGAAGATTTTTGGTTTAAGGAAAAGTTGACTTGGAGGTGGGTTCTAGCTTAGTCAAATTAAACAAATAATATCTAGTAATTTTTGATCACTTCAAGTTTTATACTTTTGCGTTTTGCGTCATGGAATATTGTTTGGGTTTTGACAGAACCACTGCAATATTTACCAGTGGCAAATATTTCAATGTTGAAGAGCAGCCTCTTCTACAGCTTAAGATCACACTTTTGGGAATAATGGCAATTAACAAATATAAACCTCCAAACAGTTTCAAAGGTGACCACTGAGGCGCGGTCAGTAATGTCGTTCTTCGCACAATCCTGGAACTTAAAATGTAAATAGCGGCGCGTTAGAGTAGCATCACCATGTTGCTTTATTACTGTCATTAGACACTAATTGCCTCCATTGTCAATTTTCACCTATTTGTGTAAATAAGTACCAGCCACAAGTCGCGTTGCGGGTAACCTCGATAGGCTGACAACCACAGGCAAGGGCATACGATAAAAATATGACTGGACCTGATTGGTAAAACACAGATTTGATTAGAAAAAAAATGGATTGTGACTGTTAGCTTATTTCATAGGTTCTGAATAGTTATCACTTGCAAGCAAGGAAAGAAAAATATAAGTTAGTTACAATGATACGTTACTTGTCCATGTCTTACCAATACATGTTTTACTTATCAAGCCCATGCACCGAGCCGGTCTAGTCCGTTCTTTATCCCCCCCCCTTGAACAGAATTATAATTTTTTTTCCCCTCTTTTTATTTTTTATTTCCCCCTTTCTCCTCCCTGATTTTTGGCGTTTCTCTCCCTAGTCCTCCTTTTCTAACTTAAGTAAGGAGCAACAGTTGTTGATTAGTTGCCCTCTAATTCTTCACGTGTTATAATTCATTCAAAATATTTGTCAGTTTTTGAAAGACTTTAAGCTCCCGGTTAACTCTTCATAATAACTCGCTATCGCCGACAAAATTTGTAGGAATTACTTCGATCATCCAGTGACAATAGGCTAGTTTTCAAATTATCACAAATGACGTCAATCGTAAGCTAATTAAAAACGTATTGAATGATTTATGTCACACAGCAGCAACGCCGGGCTCTGGAAGGGACACACATGACCATATGTAAAGCTATGCAAGCTGGCCTTTCGACTCTTAGTTGTCCCTTTTTTAGAGGAAACATAGGCCCTGAAACCCTTATCTACATGCCTGCTCCAACGACCAATAATCTTAATTTCACCATCATCTAATCTATCGTCATTGTTGCCTTTTTCTTTTTGGACGTCAATCTCGTACCCAGTCCACTTATGTCATTTCCCTAACTACTAAACTCACTAAACTGAATGTTACTAAGGGTGTGTTCCTTTCGGTGAATCCAAAAACGGATTTTAGATCTAAGAACGGATTTCGCGTTCCTTTCGGCAAATCCAAATCCGGATTTTTGATCTGGTGAATCCTTTTTGAAAAAGGATTCATTGGATTTGAAATCCGAAGAATCCAAATCCAGATTAACGGATTAGTGATCTACGCTGTTCCATTCACAGTGGATACGAAATTAGTCAGATGATCCAGCGGTATTTCCAGTTGAAGTATTCCCATAGAGGCCGTAGAGTTTCCTCGTTGCTGTCATTTGCCGCAAAACATCTGAAAACATTAGAAGATTGATCCTGGTACATTAAAATATCCATATACTAACCATTTGTCTCTAAAGATTGCTTGAAATCAGAAATAAGTAAGTAACAAATGAACTGCTATCTAACTACAAAATCGCTTGTAGACGCGACAGGCACTCGATCGTGTTACATAAAAAACTCCGAGCTATGGAACTGGATCAAACTCGCCGACATTCTTTCTTTGTCTGTTTTATATGTTCCATCGTCGCTATTCGAACTACCGACCACTAAATACTGCACGGTATAATCGCATAATTTGTCGAACAGTAGAAAACACGTCATTTTTTGAGAGGCTGTCGTGCATATTGCACGCGTTGGCGAAAGGTTACCAAGGTTACAAATCCAATTTCGGATTTCACGTTCCTTTCGACCGCGAAATCTGGCAAATCTAGGATCAAAAATCCGTTTTTGGATTCGCCGAAAGGAACACACCCTAAGTGTAATGCCTTTCCCACGGCATTTTTACTTGCCATACTGAAATTGAGTACTAACGAAACAGACGAGGCACATTGCATTAACCCCTTAAGCCCTAAGAGTGACCAGCATCAAATTTCTCCTTGTAATATCAATGCTTTGTAAAACAGAGTGTTCATGAGAATTATGGACATGATCACACAAGATGAATTTGCTTGATATTTTATCAACTTCACCCCACTACTTCTGTAGGAAATGAATAGGGGCAACAAATAAGAATTCAAATTTTGATCTTAGGGTTTAAAGGGTTAAAATCACAATAAGAAAATAGAATATTTATCGAACTCGTAAATAGCTTACATTCGGCCACTGAATTACAATTTAATATATAGGGCTATTTAGCCAGGGCTAAAAGCGAAGCTCTCGTTAATGTTTATAGTTTACTTAAACAAAATATAAAATCGTGTAATACTGAGGGGCGACGGCAACGAAAACGGCAACAGGAAACTTCCCAGTTACACGTTTTACGGGGGAAGTGTATGTGTTCCTGTTAACTTTTTTTTTCACCGCCACTCATTTTCACCATGGTGACCGCTAGCATTTCTCAGCACCGCTATAAAATTTTCATGTTTTTCTTCCAACGAAGTTGGTCTCCTTTTTTATCTCTAACTGAAGCTCTTTCTCTGTTATCCTTGTCAATGTAGGCTTTAAAATCTAGTCGAAAAAAGGACTTGGCTTTCTTGTCGTTCTTGTCTCTCTTTGGGTGGCCATGCGATTTACCGCGGAAATGCGCGGTTTTTTTTGATATGCAAAATTTCACCCAGGCGTAGGGGAGGACGTACGTACGGCCGATTTTGTCAGAACCAAAATTTCTTGGATGCATAGATAACCAAATTCTCTTACCCATGGAGCGCCGCTATAAAAAATTTGCTCCAGTTTTATAGGCATTCTCCAGGCATTCTCCAAGTCACCACAGCTGACAAGAATCGTTCCCAAGCGGCTCTCTCATTGGTCCCTTTGCTTCGCTGAGAGTGTTGCCTTAACCAAGTACACCGAGCCAAACAACACAGCAAACACGGCACTTTTTTCAAAGCTGCTCTGTGATTAGTCCGTAGTTGCTGAGCTTTCTTTGGCGTCTGCTTTACTCGAAAGATATATTTGTCGCACAATCTTTGATTTTTCGACGTGGGCTTTTGCCTTGTTGTTTCAACAAGCTTTGCTTCTTAGAATTTTTGTCACGGAAGAGGCTTCTAACGTTTTGAATGTTATCCTACGTTGCGACTTTTTGTATCGTTGTTACAAAAGTCTCGCTGAACTGTCTTAACCATAGCATGTGCCTACGATCCAATATGCCAGCGACGGCGAGTTTGAAGTTTGAAAAGCTTGTTTTTATTTGTCGTGCACAATTTTCAGTGTTTTTATGTCTATAATCGCTTAAAAAATTTTTTTCAAGCCGTGATTTTCCTCCCAGTGAGTAAATTTAGCAGTTATTTTGTTTTGTTTCCCTCAAAATTTAGGAGAAGCCAAATCTCGCTGCTTTAAATTTCGTGTCACAACTCCACTAATTTCTCAATTGACTTTTGTTACAATCCCCGTCTATACAACTATACAACTTTGTAAAAATTGTTTATTGATTGATTGATATTGTGAACCGCTCAGGATCGGCGCTGGGCTGCCTAGTCACGAACCTACTTTTTGTTTCGACTTTTTCTTTTTTTATCTTCCTTGTAAAGAGGCACTCCTAAACTTTTTTTAAGCCTTTAACCGCTGCAGCAACTTTTAAATCGCGTAAATAACAACAGCTCAGGTCCAAGTGGGAATCAAAAGTGCTCCACGGTAAATACCCACAGCGGGTGAAATAGGCTGACGTGGACTACGACAAGACTCACAGATGGCTTAAGGCAGCTGGCCTCAAAGCAGAAACCGAGGGCTTTATCAACGCAGCCCAAGATCAAAGCCTCCTAACACGCTGGTACCAACACAACATCTTCAAGAAGGCTGACGTGGACCGAAAATGCAGAAGGTGTGGCGGTTTCGACGAGACTATTGACCACCTGGTCTCTGGCTGCCCTGAACTGCCTAAAACTGAGTACATCCACCGCCACAACAAGGCAGCTGCACACATGCCCTGGACGATCTGTAAAGAGTTTGGCATTGAGGTGAAGGAACGATAGTATGAGCATGAATCCAAGACTGTCACCGAGAAGGACAGCGTCACAATTCTGTGGGACATGCACATTCACACTGACAGGACCATCGCAGCTAATAGGCCGGATATTGTGCTAAACCTGCCTTCTCGTTGACATGAATATACCCCTCGATACCAACACCTCAGTCAAAACCACGGAAAAGCTAAACAAATACGAAGACTTGGAAATCAAGGTTGAGCGAGCTTGAGCGAATGTGGGGACTTAAAACAACAACGGTCCCGGTGGTTATGAGAGCCCTTGGCACCATCAAGAAGGAAACTACACCAACAAAATCCCTGGAAACATCAACATACATGAACTCGAGATAACTCTCCTTCCTACAACCCACCTTCTCAGGCGGGTCCTCTCCATCAAGTAGAAACCCTCTTTGCCTCCCAAAGTCCATGGTTTGGAGTCCGATGTTGAGAGAGAAAATCACTCGCAATTACACTAGTACGTGTATCTTATGTAGTAATTATAATAATAATAATGGTAATAGTAATAATAATAATAATAATAATAATAATAATAATAATAATAATAATTGACTTTATCTATACTCACCATTTTCACATAGACCATAATGAACCTTGTTACCCCCGCCCCCAAATTTTGCACAGCCGTTGTCTTCGATTTTCCCTGGGCAAACGATATTTCTCCCCAACTTGAGTCCTAGCGTGATCGAGAATATCGAACTATTGCTACCTTAAGTAAGATCAAGAAAACGCTCAGGCATAATAGTCCTACTGTCATTACCCAGCATGACCGAGTGGTCAGCGCGTCGGACTCGCAACCCGGCTGTCCCGGGTTCGAAATCCGCTCTGGCGACTTGTTTTATTTGTTCTCGGTCATCCCGTGTTAAAATCCTTGGCGACGCTTGTAAATGGCCAACTGGTTGCCTCCTGCCAGTTCGAGTTTTCAATCCTGTTATATTGTATGTGAATTATTTGTTTCTAAGTATTTGAGTGGAGTGTCGGAAAACTAGCTGGATAAGCTTAGTGCACTTTCCACTATAAACAAGCCTTTAAACCTTTTTTTTAACCTTTAAACTCTGGACATAAACACGAGGGAAGGAAAGGCGAAAGATAAAAATTTTCCTTTTTCTTGTGCTACGTGATTTATTATGAGTTATTTTTTTTACGTGAATTAAGACTCTTATACTTGCCCTTGTTCTTGTCTTATTCTTGCTCCTTAAGTGAAAACAAGGCCTAGAGTCATACCATACCAAACTGAGTTAACCATGGAACTTTTTTTAAAATAGGACATTGGCACATTGTTTTACTTGTGTGTCCCAGAAAAAAAACTGTTTTAGCAAACCAAACTGAGCTTTCGAACGATTTCATTTATTGCCACTTAGTGTTTTTTCTTCCCTAAAAATGATTGCCCCCGCAGGGTTCGTACCTCCGGCACCCTAAATTACCCCGCGTAGAGAAGCATCGTTTTTTCCTTGTATTGGTAATATGCGAAATCTTCTCGATTTGAAGAATCCAGGCGCGTAAGGTGGTTCCGATTAATTTTAAGCATGCGTACCATCCTCGGAGACCCAGGGGAAGATAGTGGGGGCGAGAGAAAGTCTAAACGGACGGAAAAATATGGCGCGAAGAAAAGTAAAGAACGGCGAGAAGAGCCCCTGTGGACAATGTCTTACCAGACCAGTTCCAAACGGTCGCCGCCGTTCTGACTTCTGATTAGTGCCAGAAAACTTTTGTGTTTTTCTGCCCAATCAGAAGTCAGAACGGCGGCGACCGTTTGGACCTGGTCTAGTAAGACATTGTCCTCAGGGGCTCTTCTCGCCGTTCTTTACTTTTCTTCGTGCCATATTTTTCCGCCCGTTTAGATTTTCCCTCGCCCCCACTATCTACCCCTGGGTCTCCGAGGATGCATGTGTACAAGGCAAAGGGTAATTCTGGTTCACCAAGCGCGCAAGGTGGTAATGGGAAATTCTGGAAACACGTCGTTAACCGGTCAGCATTAGCTTCCATTCTTCAGAACCACCTTCCCCCCTTAGCTACACTTACATGAAATTTCTAAGGGCCTGTTTACATGGAGGTGGGGATCACAGATAGGTGAGGAAACATGTGACGGGTCACCCTACCTATCATGTAAACGTGATCAATTTAAAATAAGAGGTCATATGCAAAGGCGGGTTACCCCACCAATGCGGGTTACCTCACCTACCTGGGGTACCGCACCTCTATGTAAACAGGCCCTAAGTCTCTTCACATTTCTACTCTTCTAATATTTTTCTAAGTCTTAGTCCCTTCAATTAGTTTTAGAAAAAAAAACAGATTGAACGAGGCACTAGCGGGATTCGAACCCGCGGTCCTAAAAACTGCAATCCATCGCCTATACCACCACACCATAGGGGATTCGACTGCAAGATATGTCATCGTTTTGCATATTTATGGTGACAAACCTAACCCTAACCCTAACCATTTGAGTCAGTGCTTAGCCCTATTCTATATTGTCAGTGTTTAACCCTAATCTCTATTAAATAACGTTTTTCGCGAAGTTTTAAAATGTCATAAACTAAGAGCATAGAAATAAAGAGATTACACATTGAACGTAGAAGACATGTTTCAAAATAAACGTCGTGTCTAAGGCGGGGGCAGAGGTAGTGAGAACTATTGCTAGTGTTTAATGATAATGCTGTGATGGCGTGAGCTTGAATATTTCTTGGGCCACAATTTGCTTTGGTTAGTAAATTACTTTCTCGAAAAATGGCGAGGAATTTTCGAAACTGCAGGGGCCCTGTCTTTAGTTACGTTGTGGAACTTTTTTCTCTGGAAAATGCAACCAACCTTTTTCTTTAAAAAACAATCAAACTTCACTTGCAAACATTGTTCGCTGGAAATAACATTTGCGATGTTATATTAGAGAGAGTCTTTCTCGACCTAATACTTTTTAATTACGTAAATATATAAATCGCTGTGAAGATCACACTGCTTAATTGGTTATGTCACGTTATTGCTCGCATTTTGCAGTCTGTTAGCAAAAGATGGACCCTTCTTTTTTGTGCTCGTTTTGGTCCCTACAAATGAGGCGTTTGCTGGCCTTCCTATTTTACTTTTAGTATCATATACATGAAACTGCTTAGGTGCTATGATATCAATTATTTTAAGATGCTTTGCATCTTTAGTGTGCGAGAGCTTTACGCGTACTGGGCCCTTGGATTTGATAAGCTTTCCTTTTCCCTGAATAATTTGTCCATTTATTATCTTGCTTCTTAACTGAGATGAATCTTCTAATGGCTTTCCATTTAAGCGTATAAGAACGTTTCCCAACCCAAAGCGAAACTTTTGAGATTTACGAGGAATTGTATCTTTTGACGCAATAGGAGGTGTAAAGTTGGGTTCCAATGTAGCCTTATTTTCCAAAAATTCAGCTTCCGAGGAGGTCATTTCTGATATTTGAAAATTTGGATTTCCAACTATTTTTGGATGAGAAGTTGGCTGTTGGGGCTGAGGCAAAATATGTTCTTTCAGGGCTGAAAAAGGCGAGGTCAATTGGTATCTCGCGAACGTTTGAGCATCTATTTGATTTGGTAAACCTGGGACGTTAGGATAATAAAACGGACGGTTTGCTGCATTAAACCTTTGCATTAGTTGAGGCTTTGAGGCTTGGAACTGCTGAGGGAAGCGCTGTGGATCAAAATTATCCTGGCTTGGGGACGCATCTTGGTCATCGTTGCCATTGTCGTTTGTTGATCTGGAATCTGGGCTTTCTTCGCCCTCTGTCGCTGGATCATTTCTGTCATGAGAACGATTTACGTCATCATCAGAGCGTTCTTGTTCTGGTTCTTCTGCGTCCTCGTTCTCCTCATCCGAAGGTTCTTCATCACCTCGAGAATATCCTCGTTCAAATGAATAGGGTGGTGGTTCATCATCTTCCTGGGAGTCGTCATCCCTTTGTGAATCATCATCTCTATCATAATATCTGCTGCCTTCATGTCTTCCCTCATCATCATCCTCATCTTCCTCCTCTTCACCTCGTTCATCTTGAAGCCTTTCTTCGTTCTGTCTGTTTCTTTGACGATCTAATACCTCACTTCTCTGACGTCCATCTTCATCTACCCAGTTACTCGCAGGTTCCATTTCTCGTTGGCCTCCAGTCGTAAGTTCTGGTGACATCTGCATTTGAGCTGGAACTATTATTGGCTGTTTCTCTGTCATCGGTGAAATGGGGACTTGAGGAACTTCTAGCTGTTGCTGTGATTGAAGCTGGTACAAAGATCGGGCATCGGGCTGCTGGTTACCTAAAAGGAACTGTCCTTCCATTTGCGAAGGCATAACATACGTCGGGTTAACGGTTTGTGTTTGAAGTGCAGGAACTTGCACTGCTGGCTGTAGTAACAGTTGGTTTGTCAAGGGTACTGTGGGCTGAGGTGAGAAATACTCTATAGGACTGGACACAGGAAAGGAATTTTGAGCTGTCATTGGAACAAGGGCAGGCTCGTAATCTGATCGACCATTAAACAGTGGAAAGAGAAACGTATCTGGTCGTCCACCAACCGAAACCGATTTAGGGTTTAAGGGACGAAAAGGTTGCATGAGTTCTTCTGGCTGTGTTAATTGGGATGACTGAGCGAGCGAGAGAGGATCACGCCTTCTAAAAATTGGAAACATTTCATCCCTCATTTGTCCTTCATCTGCTCTAGATAGACCGCCATTTAAAGCATCTTGAGAGATCGATATCACATTTGGTGGATAATCATTTACTGCGTTGCTATAATAAGAACCGTGTCTTAGAGGTCGGAAATGCAATCTCGGTGTCCTAGGGCTAGAGCTTGAAAGCGGCGATCCAATGGAACCGTAGAGTTGCGTGTCCTTGTCGTTCAATTCGTTTTCACTTGTATCGTCCCCATCAAGTGAAACAACGTGCAGTCCTGATCTGTGGTGGCTATGTATTCTACCCAAACCATCATTCGCATGTATTCTAAAAGTATGGCGCCCTCTATGACGACTCACTTTTGCTATCCTAACCATTCCGTCTTCACGTGAAAAAGGTGCATGCATTGCATGATCGTCGTCACCAGTATCGGATACAACTTCGTAGGCATCACTCTTTTTCTCATTTTCTTGTATTTCAGGTGGTCCTTTGGCTTTGCTCACAGTTTGCTCCTTGAGTTCAGATTCTCGATATTCCGACATGTCCTCAGGGTTACTTGGGTTGGGTTCCCCATGAAAAACCTTTCCTTCTGCAGATAAACTTTTTCCATGTTTCTCTATGTTTGCAACTGTCTCACCTTCCCTATTTCTTTTATGTGCAAAGTCATCTCTTAAGAATATTATCTCCTGCCTTTTGCGAGATTTGCTGATCGTAATATTGGGACCATGGAGCGTTTTACTTGTGTCAGTGGTATTGATGGCCAGGATGTTCACTGGAAAGTTTAAGGAAAATGGTTCATTAGGTATATCTAGGTATGTAAAACTACATTGTAGTAAGCCGATAGTGGTCGCTTAGGATCCGAAGCGCAAAGGAAACTACAATGCAATACTTTCAAGGATGGTCCCGTCCAATATTTTATTCCGTCTAATTTAAAAAGGCAAAAAAGCTACCACTTCTGACATAAACACACTTTACGGTTGATTCTTTTTTTATATCAACTGTAATATCGCTGACGGTGTTAACTTACGATTTCCTTGTCTTAGTTTGAAAAGTGTTTAACGAATGATGTTTACCCTTTGTGTTTACAGTAAGATTTAAGTGTTTATTATCATAATGGTAACATAATTAAAACAACTCTAAAAACCATAGAAATAGAAGAAATTTTAAGTTTTTGAATTTTCTGGTATAAAATAATGCAGGTACCATTGTAGTAAGTTTAACAAATCCGCCATGTTTTAACAGAGGTATTGATGCGTACGTGACATCGTTGCCCTTATAGCCAATTAGTTTTGTTCCTCGCATGACTTAGAAAATCCGAGAGATGTTCTTTCCCAAAACCGTCTTAAAATGCATTTTTTATCCTTTTGCCTACCGTATGTTTGAGAAGGAATATATGCAAGGCGATCCAGTTGTTCTGGCTACAGAATACGACAATACTTAGTTTCAACACAAACCTGGCAAAAATGTTAGTAGAATAAATAAAATCCCAATCCATTTGGTCATCGACGCCATAACATGTCACTTAACGTAATATTTTGGTTTACGCATCTTGAATACTAGGTTTTATCAAGACAAGACTCCATGTTTAGGGAAAGGAAAATGAACAATACAATTTGAATGATGTAATAACAAAGGTCACGTGACCATGTTTATTCGAGAGAGAACGTCTCCTTGAGATGTTGAAGCGAGTTGCTACTATATTCTACAGTAGTCTCAAGAGAAGATTTAATCAAGAATTCTTTGCGAAGAATTGTAATTTTATCAACAATTTAGTATCTTATTAATTTTTACAGAAAACATTGCTCTACTGTAATTTCTGGGCCAATAGTTGATGATTGACATTAAGATTAAACTAAGTAAAGGTATAGAAAAGGTATGTTTTGGTTTATTTGTAGTAAGCCTGTTACGCTTGGACATGCCCGATAGAACAAATCGTTAAACATTAGTGAACCCTTTATTTCTGTCAAGGAAGTAAATGGGCCAAGAAATCCACCTGCTTGACTCGACAAACCGTGCACCGTGAAACATTGAAATACTGCACCACAAACTTTCTTTCTTCGCAAGAACTATCCGACTTGTCCTCTCTGTTACTTCGGAAAGTCGCCGAAAAAGAGACATAGCAGTGAAAATTAAGTCAAAGCATTAGACTAGAAGTCTCAACAATGATACCCAGACGAAACAGACAAGATGTTCTGACGTCATATACAGTGAAATATTAATCGGTCGAGGTAGCAATGATCGCGATACCCGTTAAATGCACCCGTTTGGTCAAGCTTTTTAAATGTCTTCTTTTGTTAAAGTTATTTTTCTTGTGAGATGAATTACCTGCCATTACTTTTACTTCTGCAAAGTTTTGTTTTCCCCAGTAATTCTCATAAACATGGTAAGCCGGACGCGTCAGTTCGATCAGGTATAAATATTTGTACGAGCTTTATTGTTCTAAAGCAGCCTTGTGGCTTACCTTTTTTCGTTAACTTAATCCCCCCATAGTCTAACAGTTCAATGAGATATCTATAAATTGTGACTCATGATGTGTTGTAGAATTCGATACAACTATATGTCGTCACATGCAGTAATAAATTTTGCTCCTCCCTTGATTTAAGGTGGGAGGCTTAGGTAATGACATTTTCGCTTCAGACCTATTAAAATGACATGTAAATCTTATTTGAATTTTCTATAATTCTGGAGAGTGCTTATTTTGTACGCGAAAGCGTAATGTATATTTCAAAGTTCTGCAACTCAGAAAATAAAGTTTCATATCATAGTTAGTTATAGTGCTACCGTTTTTCTATTGCGTGTAACGGCAATATCATTTTAGGGGTCGAACAGTAGCCATTTATCATCTACAAACTTGAAAAAAACGCCAGCCCATGACCACAAAATTACCTTTTTTTAAAACTAACATGTTTAAAAATTTGTATCAACTACTATGAGTCACAATAAAGATGAGCATGTTTTAACTTGTTGAAGTTCAGTATCATGTTCTTTGAATTTTCGGAAACGTATAAACTTGCAACAAAACCTGATGAATCCATGTGGAATGACTCGCCGCATTGGTTTTGATATTTGCCGCTTATTATGAATACATAATCTTACTGCTAAACTATTTTTTATATATTATCACAGATAGCGACACACGTGCAAACCACAAAATGCCAAAAAAGGTACAAGTGGCCAAGAAGGAAGAAATTCTCGGTGAGGACACCAACCGTATTGACCGGGAAGAGTACAAGTTGCAGAGTATGGTGAGCCCAGAGACACATGAAGCCAGCAGGTTTTTTGACAGGCCTCCCTCTAAAGAAATAGGCAATCTTCGAGTTGACACCATGTCTCCAGCTCAGGTGTCTTTCATTCAAAGCAGCACTCAGTGGCACAAGTACTTCAAACCGTCATCACCTGTTCAAGTGCCTTCAACAATCTTCCCTGATGATCCAGTACTATTTCCAGGAACGAAGTCTTCCAAGGATACCGGCAGTGATTCACAAGGTGTCACTGAGGGAGGACTTGAAAGTTTGGTAAATGCCGATGTTCCAAGGCATCATCAGAATAATTACGATAGCTGGAGTTCGTTTGGATCCTATGGTGACACAGCTGGCGGTGAATCGTATCAGCATCAAAAAGAATATGAGGATACCCCGTTTTTAGACAAGAGCTGGATGAATCCAAAATCCGAAGGAAAATCACCTGAACAAACAAGTTATGAGAGTTTTGATGGGAAAACACTAGCTGTACCAGAACCGAAACAAGGTGTCATGTCTGGTCTATTAAATCATTTCAGAAGCCAGCCGCTTGGAGAAAATGCTGGTTTGGGAAATGAAGGACAACATTCGAGCTCTCTAGAGGACCAAAAAGCAAGCCTTTTAGAGAAACTGGATGAGTTAAAGGAAAATCAAGTAATACCTCAAGAAGGAGAGGAAAAGGTCTTTTTTGGCGGGGGAAATCATAAGTCCCTTTTGCAGAGCGATGTTGAAAGTCCTCCACTGTTAGGACCCTCAGCAGGCCTGGGGACAGCACTAGCTGAAGAGCTTCTACAGAAAAATAGAGGCAAAAGTCAGAGAGTGGAAGACTCGACTGAAATGTTACAAGAATTAAGGGACACTGCTCCAAAGTTTCGATCGGAAACAAATGAATTATATGAATCTCCCCTCTTAGCTAGGCCTATGTTTGATGAAAGGGCAAGCGAGAGGACATTGATGCACAATAGTTTAAACAACTTTGGTAACGATAGGGGGCACATGGTATTGATAAGGAGCCACCAAATACAAGAAAACCAAAAGAAAGGATTTGTTAAAGATAATGGAATAAACACCACTGTACCTAGAAAGAAACAAACCAAAAATGATGACCACAAGAAAATCCACCAACAAAAGTTAAGAAATTCAGCTTCGAAATTGGTCAACATCAAAAACGTTTCTGTTTTACATCGCAAGAGACTTTGCAGGGAATGCTCCCTTCCTTCGCGGCGAAAAAAGGTTAACGGAAAGAAAACAAAGGAGCAACAATGAGACAGTTGAATGTTGCTAACTCTGTGGAATGCATGATGCAAGAAGTGACTTTAAAGTGCTAGAAATGAAGGGTGAAAACAAAATGCATTTTATACAATTAATACCATGAACTCAAAAACCTGGTTAACTCTTTGTGTTCCCAGCAATCGACTTTTTCTGTGATGATAAAGGTTTGTTTCGTAAAAAGGCTATGAAGTACAATTAAACTATTGCCCAAGGAATGAAGGCAAATTTCTCAGGAAAGAAACACTCTAAGATGGACCGGAGGCAAAGTGAAAGATTCAATTGGAAATACTGCTTTTATAGGAGACGTAACTCTTTACATCCCAGATGAATTTATATTTCATAGCTTTTCACGGTATACCAAACTTGGTCAAATAACCAATCTCAACATGTCCGTTTATATGGTGGTGTCAGTTTATCGATTAGTTTGAATTTGAAACTCGCCCCAGGTCCATACGCATCTCCGAAATGGCCAATATGGTATATTTTAAAACACTTTTTCAGAATTCTCCGAACAACGCTATATGGCCTAGCGAACTAATAAACCCGTTGCAATTCAAAATGGTTTGGCTCAGTTTTCGTCAAATAAAATTGTTCTCAGTTACCACTTGGTGCTTCATACATTTATTATTTAAAAAAATCGAATTGAATAAAAAGCACGTTATTTTGATGACTGTGATGCTTCATCTATTAAATTTAATACATGAATGGAAAGAATTCATTTGGTTTTTCCAGTTGTGGTACAAAAAGGAAGTTGGGAATCGGTCTTTCATTTTGCTTCAAACCGCTCATGCAAGGAACAGGTGGCTGAAGGGTTGACAGGCCACCGGACGAAGAAGTAATTTGAAAGAGCGGGCGATGAAGAAAGGAATTTTTTGTATCCATACTTTCCTAATCATTTTATTTAGTCTGGTCCTTATCACAGGTATGTATATAATACCATTATTCAAGGAGACCAAAAACAAATCATTGCAAGAGGATATTGTACGAATACTAAACTACTTTTTGGAATATATAGGGTCCTAGAAGATGAACTTCAACCGTGATTGTTGATTTTGCGAAAAGTGATCTTAGTTATGAAATGTCGGATCTAAGTGAGGAAATGATCGCCAATAATATTTAAGGCCAGAAATAGCCAACATTAAATTCGCTTAGAGTTATCTAAAGATAGTATAAAAAATTATGTTTTAGCCTTAAATGTAGAGACTCGAAGATATTTCGAGCTAAATTGAAATCTCGACCAATAACCAAGGGGACGAAAACGGAGACAGCAAACGCCTGTAGAACTCAGTGTATGTAACAACATAAGACAGACGAACCTACCCAGTATCAAAACTTAATTGAAATGGTTTGATGCCGATATATTTGTAATTTCTATTCACAGTCAAGACACGCCCTCTTCCACACCGTCGATACGGTTTTCCTTATTTCATCCCAGTGCCGTTGGCCCTTCCGGGTGGAAGAGGTGTGAACTATTTGTCACATGAAACAGAGGCTTTCGGTGACGACTTGAGTTCTCGGATAAGTGAGCAAAGTCGTGATGTTGTCAATTTAGGAGATGATATACAACACACCACAGATGAACAAAGTGAATTGGTTGAGGACATCGGTAGAGAGGTGGACTCAGACGACTCCATGCCATTTCCAGCAAATCACCTGGAGGAAGATTTTCCATATGGAGACGATGAGGATGAGAATGGCCGAAAAATCGTCTAACCTGCCATATTGTATCTCCTTATACATAACAATTATTCACCTCAGTGTCGGTCGCTAGTGACGTTTTACCGAGGCGCGGAGCGGCACAGTAAATTTTCCAACACTAGCCACCTGCACTTCGGTGAATAATTGTTTTAGTATATACTAAAACAGTGAGATAATTGAGCACAAAAATGATGATTTTTAACTCATTTACTGTTGCCAACGATCTCATTACAATTTTGGCGCGCTCAGTGACCGAACAGCCGTTGCGTTTTCTTGCCGACAAATAAAACTTTTGAGGGCATTTGTTTAGCTCTTTCGGGGAAATTTCTTCAAAAGGAGTTGCGAATTCTCTTTGTATTAAAAACCATTCTGTAAAAAAGAATAAATTTAGTTAAAAGCTTTTTTATGAACATGTAAGCTAAATAAAGTAACACAAGACTGAAACTTAACTTGCATTCGTAAACAAAATCCTTTATCATCGGTTTCATCGATTATACTACTATAGGGGAAATTTCTGCAATTTGATTGGCTGAGAGCTTAGAGCTTAGAAGTATAAACAAATAATAGCATGATTTGTACGTGATATCTGGCATAAATACCACTCGTGATATTTCAAAATTGTCTCAAATTTAATCAAAATCAAAAAACTCAGAATTACGTCTAACAATTTCGAAATATCACTCGTGGTATATGTGCTAAATATCACTACAAATCATGCTATTACCTATACTAATTTTCTTGTCAAAAAGGCAAAGCTTTACCTGTTAAAACTTCCAAATCGAATTTCCTCACCTTCTTCGTGTATTTCGAGAACAGCTTTGTTTGCTACGGTAGCAAATAGGGAAGCCATTTTGCTCGTTAATTAGGGAAGATTGGCGTCACACGCTCGGAGGAGCTGGAGGTGAATCAGTGAATAGTATAGAACTATCCCCCGAAGGGGAGGTAAATGGTGGTGGATATAAATACCGAGACGTGAAGCGTTGAGGTATATATCTATCGCTGCTCACCGACCCTGAGGGTGATAGTTGTTTTAGTATTTACCAAATCAGTTTGATAAAAATGAAAAAAAAGTACAAACGTTACTTAGCAGGAACTTTGTTGACAATTTACAAACATTTCGGGGATATTATCAAGGGCATTTTTAGTTTTTTTTTTTTGCAAATTAATCACGAAAATAGTTTTCTACCTACATGTACCAGTGAACACCAACAAACCAAAGTTCGTCGCTGTCTTGGTAATTGCTTGTACGACTGCCTCATTTATCGCTCAAATTTCGTGTTCCGAAAATGTCTTCAAACGAGACGCCATCTTGGGTCCATTCGCAAAACAGTGAATAGCAAAGTATATTCCGACTTACGGAAGCCAATCAAAACGCGCGAAAATTGCTATTCACTGATTTGGTAAATACTATATAACAGTTATTCATCGAAGTGGAGGTGGCTAGTGGTGGTATATTTACCTAGGCCGCGTAGCTTAATTTGCCTAATTTTTATTGTAAACAGAAAACTTTTTCACCGGTTTTATCGATAAATTCGAGTCAAAAAGACAAAGCTGTACCTGTTAAAACTTCCAAACCTAACTTTGTCACCTTCTTCGTGTATTTCGGGAACAGCTTGCTTGATTAGTTGTGAAATTTCTTTGTTTGTTACGGCAGCAAACCGGGAAGGCATTTTGCTCGCAACTTACGCGAGTTTGGCGTCGCTCGCTCGGAGGAACTGGAGGTGAATCATCGAATAGTACAAGATATTCATTGATTGAGTAGCCAATCAGAGCGCGCAAAAAACACTATCCACTGTTTTAGTATATGCCAAAAAATATACAGTAAAGCTTCTCAGAACATACTCAGTATCTCACATTTCAGGAAATATAAGACCTTGCATAGCTGAAAGCAATAACATGTTGAAATAGTGGTAAAAACGAGAAAGAGAGAAAAAATTATGAAAGCCCAAATGGGAGACATGTCCTCTGGCTCCCAGGGTCAATACCGTAAGCTGCCTCTTATAAGTCCCGGGCTTATAAATCTTCTTAAGATGTTTTAGGAGGGCTTACAAACGGAGGACTATATATCCTAGGGGGTATATAATCGGAATAGAAAAAGCGCTTCGAAACAAGCTATAGCACGGTGCTTATCAAAATACGTTTTGCATTTGCTGGTATTTTATTTACGCCATAATAGATCGAATTCATTTCAATACATTTGGTGAGGGACTTATATCCAGAGGAGCTTTAATTTAATCGCATGTATTTTATGTTTACCGGTAAATGGGCCTTCAAATGGAAGGCCTTATAACTGCGGAAGCTATTTAAGCGGCAGTTAATGGTAGCTGAAAATGGAGACGCTAGATTCAGAGTTCGGAATTCAGTGCGCTGCTCGTAGACAAGAATTGCTTTATCCAGTGAATTACGCTATCCAGTCAGTTCAAAAAACGAAGAGTGGGCCTAGTAGGGTGAAGGCAGGAGCAAAGTTGGGCTTCCTTGTTTCCCCTGAGTGTCTATGAAAAGTCCATCTCGGTTGCTACGGCGCGTAACGGATTGGTAACTTAAACAGCATATATATATTCGTAGGCCTTTGCTACGTTTCCAGGAAACTTAACCCTGTTCAGGAAGAATGTTAGGCCAGATCAGGTCGTAACTTTGTTCGTGTGTTGTAGCAATGTGGCACTAAATTGGAACACCTAGGTCACGTTCCATGGAACATGTTTGAAGTTTAGCACGGGTCAGATCTTTACTTCAACGTCTGACGGTAGCAATTGTTACGTGATGCTGGAGTGCCACAATTCCATGACTTCTCCATGAGTCAATATCTGTCTGGACCTTGTAAGAAATTAAGCTACCTCGCCGGCCGAATATAAGGTCTTATAATTTTTTTTCTCTCTCTGAACGCAAATCATTAGCAAGAAGTGACATACACTGAGCGCAGGAGCATATAGATAACAAAGAAGAATGCTCCTCTCTCTCCAATATCCCTCGCGGCTCTCTCAAACTAGGACTAACCTTATGATTTTTTAAAGGCCTTTTGCGCGCAAACTAATTTATTCTGGCGCGAAATGAAGATTAACAAAATGCATACTGAAATGTAATACACGACAAGAAAATGTTATCACTTTTGATCGCATATTAATAAAGGAACAGTATCCCGTCACTGCGCATGTACCAAACTTTGATTTTCTGACAAGATGTCGCAAATTCAAAACACGTGGGGCAGGAACGCGTGACGCACCCCTAAGAGGCGGATGCGAGGAGGGTAAGAGAACCTTGAAAACTCCGTTTGCATCGCGTTTGGTCGAGTTTGATACTACACCGAAACCTCTCAGAATTACAGATCAAGGATATATTGTCCCCGTTGAGAGAGAGGACCAAGAGAAGGAAAGCGCTTTAATGCCAGTTGAAGGCTTATTTCTCCCACCAGCTTCCATACCAGCTCAGATAATCGTGAAAGGAATATGCAGAAATAGAACAGTAACAATAGAGACTATGTAACAAAGAAACTATTGAGACATGGATGTGACTGAGGAGATCAGAGGAGATCTTGAGGAAGCTTCGTGAAGCACAATGTTCATTGCAACGACGTGTTTTAGTAAACTGTTAATTAAACGGTTACGGCCGACAAAATCAAACAAACAGGCACTCAGTGTTTAGGCAAACGGGTGCAATGAAATCGTAACATACAATGTGTGACTAACCTTCGCGATGCTTCATCGACGGTTGAGACTGCCTTTTTATTCATATCTTTCGAACTTTGGAGGCTAGAGCGTGAGCAAATATTACTGGACTTAGACTTGCCACAAATTGACCTCTGACACTAGTTTCACAGCATAAAAGCTGTAAAGTGAGCGAAACATTTTAGGTCGCGAGGCTGTTGAGCCAGCCAGAAAATCGCGAGCTAAGAGTCTTCGTGCAGCCAACCTAATTTTTGATAAGACGAAAGAATTATTTGGAAGTCTAAAATATTACTTTAGAATGTAAACAACAAATCTTCGTCGGCGGTGCGGTCCGGAAGGAAATCTTGTCGCGTCAAAATGACAGTTCTGTTGTATTTTGAAGAAAAACAGATGACGCTCGCGCGTGCGTATAATCGGGACAATGTCCCTTTAAACAGTGCGGGCCATAGACAATTTTGTCTATGTGGTTTCTTGCAATATGATTGGTCGAGGAAAAACCAAAACAAAGACAGTGGCCAAGAGAAACTGGGGCGACCTAGACCTTGTGCACGGAAATGTGCACGGCGGCCATATTGCAACGGGACAACATTACCGTAAAAAATACACACAAAAGTGACAATAATTTAACGAGAAACAAAATTTAATTCTGGATTTGTACGTCATGAATCATATTGTATGTTCTAATTTTCGATATCGATTATCATCAGCCCTCCATTCTCGCACTCCGCTAAGGACGTGTGGACTCTATCGTGCACAGCCTTTTTTGAACTCGCGTGGAATGGACCTTCAAATTGAATAGTTGCCGGGATGTAAGCCCCTCCACCAGCCTGTTTATTTCTTTGGAGCTTTTGGGCTGCGTTGAGACGAACAGTAACCGTCGGCTCTCCGTTGACAATCCTTAGAGAGAAGAGACAAACGCAGATTAAAAAAATCAGGCCGACGAATTCGAAAGTTGTTCACCAGTGCAAGTAAACTGAATAGCTTCGTTTCAGTTTATTACACATAAAAATATTCAAACTAAGGAGATAACCGATAATTCACTTACCCTTCAATCCGCGATATCTTGCCACGCTCCAGAAGGTAGGATAGCTCCCTGTTTAAAAAATACTGAATTCTGCCGATCAGAGACCTTCGCACATCTTTCAAAGTGACTCTTTCGCTGTAATTTGCTGTAAATAGCCATTTTCCGCAAAGGCTCCGGAATTAGTTCCACTTCTACAGGGATAAGACATGCCAGTGCGAGGGGATCATACTCGTTGTAAGCTTCCTTTCTAACGATAAATGGTGTCCCAGTTGGTGCGTTAACCTTGAAATGGTGATATGTGAAAATTATGCAAATTAAATAGCGTAAGCGATGGATATAAGCGCTACAGTAAGGCTTTGTTTTCTAAAGGAATTTCACATGATTGATCCCAAAGTGGCAATAACAAAACAGTTTAAAGACTGTTAAGCTTATTCAAAAGCTATTACCAAGGAAGGAACAACGCGCTCCAATAAAAAGACACACTATCTTTAGAAAATCACTAAGCTGGAGTTGACTGTGTCACAATTCAATTCTCCATGGTACGTTGATGTAGCTTCAGTTTAAGCTGCACTTCATTGTTATAATTTTCTATCTGTAAATCACTATCCGTGATAACTGATTTTAAAACATTCTGCAAAGACTACGAGCTGGGCTCAGCCTGGTACAGCATTGCAGAAAAACATTACACTCACGGACTAAAGAAAATCGCTTAGTTATTCAGATTCAGACGACATTTTGGAGAAAGTTGGAACCTTTATTCAGCTGTAATAAAAAGCTTTACGCTTCAAAAGAGGTAAAAAAAAATGTACTTGCATCCGAGGGCAAATCTGCAGACCAGAAACAATAACCACTACAGTAAATCGATATGTGTGTCATGACCTCTCAGTGTCAAACATTCAGCTTAAATCACATTTGCTCAGTGAAAATGTAGAACCTTCCAGAGCATAATCTACCCAGCGGAGAAAAAACACTTTATTGGAACGAGCACCATTTTGGCATGAGGTAAAAGTCGTGTAGGCTTCCCACCCCCTTTTATTGCTAAAGGAAAATGCATGTATGAAAGCTTATGTATGTATCTTAATTCTAAATAATTATGACTGCACAATAGATAAGTCTAAAGCCTTATTGCAATGTCATGTCTTTAAACCTCTAAACAGCCGACTTGTAATTCTTTTTCTCATGTATAGAGACGAAAAACCAAGGACTAAAACGAATATAATACGACTATCCACCAACTGAAAAGAAGAGCAAAATAGACCTTTTTTAATTTGGGGCAGGTATACGTTCTCGAGCTATTTTGATGATGTCATTATGTAGACAAAATTGTCTATAACCCGCACTGTTAAATGGCATTAAATCGCCTTCGCTGCCCACAAAGCTTTGATATCCTTTATGACGGTACTTCCAATTAAAACCCTCTGCGTCCTTTCATGGCAATGGCCTAAAGTTTATTGTTCAAAGTACAAGGGAAGTAGTTAACAGGAGCTACGCTCTTAGGCTTGGCTAATCAGTCCTTAATCTCTTAGGACTTTATGCTGCTCGGCCTGTCTCACTATCTTATCATTCTCAACATCCCCTCATCACTTATTTCTTTCTCTTTTTAAATCTATATAAGTAAACATTTATTCATGAATTTATTGTTATTATTACTATTATTATTATTATTTTGATGACTTTATTACTTTTTCGTCAGAACACTCTCAAAGTGAAATACTTGAGAATGACAGAAAAACGTCATTTCTCTTTTCTCCTAAAGACTTGGCAGAAACTTTGCACTGTAGCAGAGTTAACATTACTGATGTTTTTTAAAACCGATTTTGTAATAACATACTTCTTAGAGAGAACACATGCATTGATAAATATGATAGGAAATTGTCAAATATACCAATAGAGTTACATAGTTTGTTACATAGTTTGGCAACTATATCGCAGTATACTTCTTTGCGAGAGCGATTCATGCGAAAACACCACCGGTCAAAACTGGTGTGAACGGGTGTTTTACTCAAAAGATTTTTCCACCTTTTTACGTTTCATGTAGGAGTTCCCACCGAGATGATTGTGCTAAAATTCTGTCAACGAGACAAGTGATTTAAAGTTTAAGCGCCGCCCAACCGCCTTACACTCCATTCCCTACTGAGGTAATTCTCGAAATCAAGCATCAGATAATTGCTATGTCCAAATTTGGAGCCCACCGTCAGAGGCTTTAATTTGTTTATCGCATGCATCAAAAGTCGCGAAAGATAATGGCGGATTCTATTATGGCATGAAATGTTTTGTCTAGAAGAAAGCCACAAATGGTAGGTAAACTTTTAATTTTGTATAACGAAAACAAAAAACATATCTTCTTTAATTTGTTGTTTTGTCGTCGGACATGACTCCTCTTTGTTTACGAATTACGACATTTTGGGTGAGAGAGAAATGTCATAATTATCAGCTCGATTATTTTTTTCTCACCTTTCTCTCCTTAGCTACCGTTAGAATTGTTATAACTCTTACTCTTGAAGAGTTATTTAAACCTTTGCTTCGTATCTTATTGTACATAAACAACTCCTGCGTGTTTGTTTTAAATGTTTTGGTCGCTGGGGTTGTGCTAAGGAAGGGTTGAATATTTATTTATTTGGACGACCTGTGCATCCTTAATCGTCCTATTGACTTTGTACGCGACCCGAACATTAAGTTTGATTTGTGCTTTATAACATAGCATTTCACTATGTTTTGTAAAGTTTGTTCAAATATGAATATAGAGGTAGTGCATTGTATGCAGTAAAATGCAAGTCAAATGTAGACGTTGAATCTACTTTGCACCGCCCGATGAATCAATTGTACATTGCTTTTACCAGTACTTTGAAATTGATATTTTGCGCGGCAACTGAACGGAAGAAAAATTCAAAATATAAGACATCAACCGACGAAATAGAAAAAAAAGGGAGCCTTTTGTTTTTTTTAGCGCCAATAAACAATTTTGTATTTTTTCTTATATCGTTAGATTAAAGTTCCAATAAATTTTAACAGCTCTTTCGTATCTGTCCGTTAGGTGAAATTTGTCGTTTGAACAGGCATAAAATAGCCAAATTTAATCAAATTACTTTTAGAGAAAAGTGTCGTTATTTAGCTTAATAATGTTTATACATAAATATGTCCATACATTGCTGAGTTTTGTCGTTCACTTGTTTTTATAATCTTGAAAAGTACCACCGGCAAAATTAGTATCAACTTGTTGACGCGTTTAAACAAAACAATTAACCGTTTAACTCTTTTTAGGTCTACAAAAAAATGTTCGAGTCCTTGATAGAAATTAGTTAGCTCAACTCAATACTAGACTATTGAAAAATTAGAAACTAACGCAATGCGGTCAATATTTTTAGGGCATAAAGCATGTGAGGGAACGCCAAGGAGTCATTGACTGTAATGAATAATTTACTGGGCTTTTTGTCCTTACTACTGGTGGAATGGCCCCTAAGTGGATCAGGTAAAACAAATCATTACTTCAAAAGTTTGGGGAAAACATCTTGCATTGTATCACGATTGATGCCATGTTTGACATTTTTTAAAAAGGCAAACTTTTTAGTTGAGATGTTTACTCTCCCGCACGAGCAAACATCAGTGTTGAGTTTAAATGCTAAGGAGTAACCTTTGCTACGGAGGGCGATAATGGAAACCCGAGAGTCATAGCAACTTTTGTTCAGCCTTCGCTATTTCGGAAAGTAATTCCCTTTGGATGAATTTGGAATCATAAACACAGTACTATAAAGGATGAGGTGAATTTTGGTCTATGGCTAATCTTGAAAGAAAAGTGAAAGAACAGAAGCGGCAATAACAGCATGATTTCTGATCGCATGATATTTAAGTGTCTTATATCTTATCCATATATCTTATGGCTAAGAAGAAAATACCTCTTCTGATCCCACAAATTCCACTATCAACGAAGCCATTTCCGAGATACCTCAAACTTTTTTCTTCAAAACGAGGCTGCGTGCACAGTGTTTGATATGATTGCTATTCTTATTCTTATCCATTTAACACCAATTTGACCTGAATGAGGGGTCTTTGGAACTTGGAATGGCCCTTTTTAAGTGGGATGGAATAATTTTGTTTTGTTACTTTTCGGTCGCTTGAATTTTTATCGAGTCAATAATAATATAATGTAAAGTCATTTTTCCTGAGACCAGAGAGAAGAGTCATTAATAAGGTTAAAATGACATAAATCTCTAAATGCAGTACAGTAACTGAATCACGAGATTTGATTCCCTCACACCGTTGAAAGCTTAAGATTATAAAATTTCTGGCATTGCTACGGCAACATGATGCTTTAACAGAAGAAACCGGAAAATAGGGACCGGTCATTATTTATTCCGGGGAGGGGAAGGGGGAGGATATTGGTTGAGACAACGGAGCACTTACATGACCCCCCCTTAAAGTATACAGTGTGGTTTTGATCCCCCGCATTGGCGGTGGGAGATTTCATGATCCCCCCTCTTCTATCCCAGCCAACACAAAAAGCCAGTGTTAGTGCTCCCAAGAAGCGAAAGCACGCAATTCTATATACTGAACGCTCTGGACAGCTACAAGTCCTGAGGAACGACACGGCATCGCCAGAAAATGAGTCATGGGAACAATTTCTGCTTCCTAACCCACATACCGATAAGTTGAAGTTTTACACCAGTGTTGTTAGGTAGATTTATGAATTTATGAATCTGCTATTTGTAGCAAACAAGCCGGATTCAAACAGTATCTCCTTGAATAACAGTAAATGCGCTGGCAGTTAAACACAAAAATAAAAGATAGGGAAAACAACCTTCTGAGAAACGAGAAGTGGGGAGTATGTCAGAATATCACAAAATTCATTGTTGTCAAGTGTGAGTCCTTCTTGACCACTAAAAGTGACACCTTGAAATCCTCGGTATATTTGTTGTCATTCATCGACAAGCAAGCGAAAAGTCCTTTATAGGGAAGACCATACTCAAAACCCCTCTTCGACGAGCTGAAATATTTTCAGGAAGCTCAAAAACGAGTAAAGGTGCTCCACGAAAAACTTCTAGAAGCCTCAAATAAGCTGGCGACAACCCTTATAAACCTGAAAAGGAAGTTTCCATCTCGCAATGGGAAAGATCGACAATCGAGAACAATAGAAAGGTGAAAACTAAAAGGAGAAGCATTCACAACATAGTGCATACTTGCTTCTCGAAAGTACTCACCTCAGGAGAGGTAGCTGGAAAGGTGTTTGATACAATCAAAACTAACAAAAGTTTTACAAGCTTAACTCTAATCATTTATTGTTATACCATGTATATATTTCTTACTTCCGTTGTTGTAATTTGTAATGACGGTATACCGCCACGTTTATCGAACGTTCTTACTACGGGGATACATTTCAATAACTCTAAAGAATTTAAAACATGGAAATTTGTGGACATTTAAACTATAGAACTTAAACACTTTTTAGCATCACGTTTAATACATACGCACAACCACTGACTATTTCATTATATTAGTCCGTGTCTGAACAAGATCATCGAAAAGGTAATAAATTGATCCCACCGCTTCAAATAATTTTCGCCTTTTTTTTCCTGGTCCCCTCTTAGTGCCTGTCAATTATCTCTGTTCTCTTGAAAATCGTGTGATCCCCAAAATCCTCCGCCCCCTCAGGGCGACAAATAATGAACGGTCCCTAAGTGTTCATTTAAAAAAAAGGAATTTAAAATTCGCATTCATGTTTTCTCTTGCAGTTGCACTACCTCAACATGGACCGTATCTAAGTCCAAGTTACCAAAGATCTTCAAGGGTCAAAAGCGAGATTCAATATTATCCGCATAATTCTGTTACACAAAGACTTCCAAAGGCTAATCCTTGGGGTCGTTATGGGGTTTCTCCTTGGACATCACATGGAACTTACATGGATAAAAACTATCTCAAAAGTATCTCAAAGAAGGGTGATTTCCATACCCATAAATCTCTAGCCAATAATAAAAACGCGGCATCTCGGTTGTATTGGAAACCACAACTAAGACACAGCATGTTTTCTTTGTCAAATGAAAGAACAAAGAAAACGAGTATTCCTCATAAGGGAAGATCGTTCAGACTTAGACCCACCATTAAAAAGGCAACGCTTTCTCCAGAATCACGTTGGGCAAGAAACCAAGTAGACAGTAAAAAGAAGAAAAAACAGTTCATTGTAGCAAACTGGGGTGGCTTAGGACTTGGAAATGGTTATGCACTTGGGTTAACAGGGACGCCAACGGCCACGTATAGCGCGGGACTCGGAACGGGTTACGGGACGGGTCTGACTACTGGTCTTGCCTCTAATTACGGCGCTGGGATTGGAACTATGCTTACAACCGGGACAAATGCCTTGGGTTCAGAGGGAGTCTTAGATACCCGGCAGAATTTTGGCACAAACTACGGTACGAGCAACAGCCAAAGTTCTCTGGGATTAAGCGACCTTTCTGCAGCAGGACTTAGCTCCTTGACATCCCAAACGGGAGTAAATTATTTATCGAATTTAGCTGGAGGAGGAGAAACATCCGATTTAAATTCTTTAAACTCCATAAACCAATACCAAAACAGTGATTTGGATATCTTGGACAATAATAGGAATTCAAATACTGGATTAGCCGGGCTTAACTCTTTCGATGGAACTGCACAGAGTCAACAATATGCTGGGAACAATAATCTGCAAAACTCTTTGGAAGGGAAACTTACTGTGGGTGGTGGAGGAAGACAGGGAATTGGAGGATGTAAGTTCACATATTTTTTTCATTAACTCCTTGGTCGTTTTGTGCAGTAATTTATGAATCGGAACAGTAGAACAGATGAATTGCAAGAAAGGTAAATCCGAGGCCAAAGTAGGCCCTACCTTGTGCACCAATACATTCTACTGACTAGACCAAAGTGGTTTTCAATGTGTCGTTCTTACTAAAAATTATGATAATTATGATAATGATAGATTTTTACCACCCTAATAGACCTTTTTAGCTTTTAGCAAGAGAGGATAAAGGGGACAGAGAAGGCATCCCCCATACACACCCTATTCCATAGGTAATTCGTCCCGAGATATTTTTAGAATCCGAATAAAGTTACCTCGCGCGCTGCGTGGATGTTTCGTGGAGGTTTCGCATGACTAAACGCCGTGCAAAACATGTCGGGCCAAAGGTAATGAAAGCGTAAAGAGATCGAGAGCATTCCTGAATATTGAAGCGAAATGAGTCGGCGCTCACCTGGGAAAAGGAAATCGCTGGACTCTTTGACAACCCACGAAATCAGTTTAACTGGAAGTTGTCGTAACCTCAGTGCCTTAATAAAATGAGAAATTTCGCCGGTCTTTTGAAACCGGTCGTTTGTACAATAAAGCAAGTAGGACGCCAAGTGTTATTTTTGTTGAATAATAAAAGACTAATAAAAGAATGAATATCAAACCAGAAATTACTCTCTTCAAACTGTAAATTATAAATGATCGTGAGAGAATATTCAGTGTGTTAAGGATTTCCCTGCTGTACTGTTAGCTCTATACAAGAGAGGAAGGCTGATTCTTTTATATTTTCGTTTCCCTGACACAGCGTTAGCAGAAATCTCTCTTTAGTCGTTCTCGTCAACAAGACGAATAGCAATATCGCTCTCCGCATCTTCCACTATTTTGTTCTGCGTTAATTCGTGAAGGGCGCGTGGCTCTGAGCGTGGGTCATCCACGCGGAACACATTCGCGCTATATGACGGCTGTTGTCAAATCCCCCTTGAGATTTGGTGTTGTTGGTGTTGTGGTGTTAAAAATAACTCGAGACGAATTACCTATGGAATAGGGTCCCGGTATGGGGGATGCCTTCTCTGTCTCCTTTATCCTCTTTTGGCTTTTAGGTCATTATTTTCCTAGTTAAGACCACGTGATGTTCTCAAGAGAAGTTGCCCTTTTCATTCGTTACACACACATAATTATGCTCGTGTGGAGCGAGTCATTTAAAAGAATCAATTTTCTTGGGTAACGTCACATGGTCTGCGATGAACAGACAAGCTTAAAAGGTCCATTAAAGGGTATCGTCCTTTGAAAAATGCTATGACTAATTAGTTTGCACTCAAGGATTTGGAACTTGACAACGTATCTCAATCTAGGGGCAACTCTGAGCATTACAAATTTCATCGCTTTCATAAAAGTTTCAGTAACTTTCTATCTTAAGTATAATTTCAGGAAGGTGGCATCATTTTAAATACTGAAACTTGTTATTGCTTTCAAACAGCAATGGATCTTGGCATGGATGGATTAAATGACCTTGGTGGAGGCAACAGCTTGTCTGATAGCTCCCTGCAGCAGCTCATAGGGCAAATAATGAACACTGGTGGAGGAGGGGTTGGGGCTGGTGGAGGGAGAATGGGAGGTGGAGGGGCACGTGTAAACGACAATAGCGACAACATGGAAGGGGACATGGGAAACCTTGACCTTGGATCACTCGGGATTAATCTTGGGGGAATGGGAAATAAGCAGGGAAATGGAATGGGAAACGCAATGGATAATGAGATGCAAGACCTCGGAGGGATGGAAAATAGCATGGGAAACGAGATGGGTGGTATGGGAAACGCAATGGCAGGAATGAGTAATGGAATGACAGGAATGACCAATAGCATGGGAGGAATGGGTAATGGAATGGGAGGAATGAGTAATGGAATGGGAGGAGTGGGTAATGGAATGGGAATAGGAGGTGCCGGAATAGCCATGGGGATGGGAGGTATGGGACATGGCATGCACATGGGAGGTATGCATATTGGTGGGCATGCTGCAGGGACTATGGGAGGACAGGATATGACTAACACAGAGGTGAGTGAAATAAAGCAAACACTCAGCGAGGCTACAAACGTCTATTTTACGTTAAAAGAGCCCTGCTAAGTTTAAAACTGTGATGGAATCGTCAATTGGTCAAATATGCTGATGCACAGAGCAAGGGGAAGGGGGGGGGGAAGGTGGTTGTCTCTACAGAAATTTATATTCTAAAAAAATTGTTCAGCAACAAGTGACAGAAGACATTTCTGATGTCGTTATATATGGTCTGTAACGAAAGTACAATATTATAGTTTTATAAAGGCGCATTTTTAAGGTGACTCTAAAAAATCGTTTCAGCGCTGCTTTAAGACATGGCCTGAACAATCCTTCCTTTTCCTAAAATAGCCGATCGGTTACAAGGAAAAACACCCGCAAATAATTCATCTTTACTTTGTGTCTGTTATGTGTTTAAATACCTAATAATCTAACGTGTTACTATCCCAGTAAAGGCTAGTGACAACTATGAATGAGGCATCCAGTTTTTTGGTTTTCTGTCCTGTGTATTTGGATATATGTCACGTGAATATTGCTGTCTTGGGTCAATACTGTGCCTAGGCAGTACTTAGTGCCTTTACCCATTCCTAAAATACTCCTGGAGAAGATATGAAACAAAATTTCATCAGGAAGCACTAACCTCAATCATTTTTTGTTGTTTTTTTGCAAGGATAGCATTAAAACGTTAATACGTTCGCCAATTTAACCCTTGTCCATCCTTACCATACTTAGCAACAGCAGACAGGAAACAGTTTCAATGCCTAAATTTAGTCTTAGATAAAAAAAAGGGACCGTAATTTTTGGAAGTCACTTCAGGAATGCCAAGACATTTTTTAAAAGATAGCAAATAGCCTAACATGACCCCTTTAAGATACCAATCGAGTGACACAAAAAAGTTCACATTTAGATACGTTTTTCACAGTTCCTAAGCAGTGATTTGTGTGTTTTATTGTTTATTAATCAGGCAGACGATGCACAGCCGTCTGACTCCCCTGACGAGCAGCCTATGACAGGTTTCGGCATGCAACGTCCACTGGCCATTGCGCCTATCGTACCTGGACAAACTGTGCATGCGCACGCTAGTGACAAGCCAAAACGACCATCTTATCCGACATCCGACGTCTCACCAGCAGATATGGCATTGAAGGTTCAACTTAAAGCACATAGAGAACATCAGATAAAACTTAAGGTGAGATATAATGGAACGGCATTTAATTTTTTTACGGGTAGCCAACGCGACCGTTGTAAAGTCTGTCGAGTGCCGGCTATTTCCTGGGCCGAGTTATTCAAAGCTGGGTTAAGATTCAGGGAGGAAAAACGTAATGAGCATGCGTGAACTTTTTTGCCCAGATCCCCTGGCCGGATCTGAAAAAATGGCGGGATTTCAAATATTTTTTTGCCTAAAAGCAAAATGTTTTCACTCATAACCCGGAAAGAACAAGCAATTTGTCTTCAAACGTTGCAACCTGTGGTTATAACCTTCTCATTACTTAATTTTCTCGAAGAATACCTCATAGTAAAACGGACTTTAACGACATTAATTTCCTTGCGTTGTATTTGAAATGTGCATGCATAGGTCCGATTTTTTTCAAGACGCATTCACAAAATGTGTTCATATAAGGATGTTCCTGGATATATAAGGTCCGGAGCTCCGCTGTGGACACAGAAACAACAAAAAAATTAACACTTGCCCACAATGTGTTTGAAGTCACCTAACTTTGTCGTCGCACTCGAGCTGATATTTTAAAACCCACGCTCGATCAGACACTCGTAGCTTCGCAGATCACTAAAACATAAACAAAATCCTCAATATAGATTAGTTATTGCGTTGATATGTGGGCAGAAATAGGTCAATCTTTATCTTGTAAAATTTTCCCAAGAATCGGTTTCAAAGCAACTATAGTTTTTTAAACTTGATCGTTTCACGCAGATAAATTTTGCTTTGTCGTGTTGTCAAGTTAAACATGCATCACACCTGTCAAAAACCTAGCTACGCGTAGGTAAGATTTCCTTCAAACAAAGTTAAAGTTACATTGTTGCAAAAACTTTAAGCTCGCAAAGAGATGAGACAAGCAAAGAACAATTCCATCATGCACAAAATTCAGCTTAAGTGAACTTTAAAAAAAGCTTCAATCATGTTCGATAAGGTTGCAAAACAACAAATTATCTTTAAAAAAACAGAAGGCTAGAGGCTCTTGGCTGACAATGGCAATGAAGAAATGAATTTTCTGTACGAAAACAACCTACCTAAAGATCTTAAAAGCAAAATATCAGTTGCAAGCTTCGCAGCCAAGCTGTGATTCACCATTTAGCCATTTTTAATAACTGGTCCATGCGAGGGTCTTCATTCAAGCAAATTAAACACACCAAATCATTCGAAAGTACAGAAAACTGCACATAAGGGTTTGTTTTGCAAACAACTGTTTTGAAGTCATTGCAGGCAGTTGTCGTTCTCTACTTCACAGCGGGTGAAAAGGAAAATTTGCGTACAGAAAGAAAACAAAACTATTAAATAAAAAATGAAAAAAAAATGAAACCTCTGACTATTATTACTTGAGCAACAGAAAAAGGATCGAATGAAGGTAAATCAAACTACTAATAACAGAATACAAGCGGGTTTTAATTCAGCCCGGCGATGGAAGGCGAAGCACTGGACACAAAATCAACTCACAACTCAAATGCACAATTATCAGAAAAATACTCTCCTCTTTGAAAATGTTCAAAATGTTTATTCCACCTCAGACTGACGGAATGATCCGTTCTTCCTTTAACATTGGTTGTTCTGAATACAAAGTAATTTTCAAGTGACGAAAAACAACAAGAACAACAAAAAAAAGAATAAAAAGGCTTTACAGACCTCTACATGGAGCAAACGTTCGCACCTCGTGCATTTGATAAACAAAGGACAGTCGACACGGCCAGTCAACACACAGAAAAGCCCGCCGTGAGCCTGCGATAAGGGATGCGCAGAATCTTGCGCAGAACGTTTTTCCTCCCTGAAGGGTTAAGATAAAACAGGGTTAGTGCGAGGTTTAAATTCAGATTTGAAAGCTTAAAAAGCATTTTAGCTTTCATTCTTTTTGTTTACAAGTTAATGATTGGAAGTTCTAAAAATAACAGAGAAAATTATCCGAGAAAATGCTTTTGAACATAAAAAAAAGAAACCAGGTTAATTTAACTCTGGGTTAATCACTAATCGGCCTTTGAACAACTGGGCTGGATTACAATGTTAAGGTTTTAACTTTTAAATTTAAGAGTTTTAAATTTGTTGAAAGAGGGTTACCTATTTGTATAGTTCTATTTAAACAGGACTTTCATTTTGAAAGCCTTTTAATTTTAAAGTGTGACTTCACTCGAACTGCTAAATCATTTGCGTTAAGCCTGAGAGTTCCCTGCTAGCAGAAAGGTCTCTCATCACGGCACGAGAAAATGACAGACAGAGAGAGATCTCTGCAGACCCCCCAATGTGTTATCTATCACGCGTGTACATACATGTACTGGCGTTTCTTTAACAACCAGCAACATTTTAGTCACATGCGAGACAACTTACAGAACCGGCTTGCGCGATAACAACTGTGGGATCAGAAATTTTCAGGTTTAGTCTCAACAGGGCACCAGCAACTGTCTACCACAAATGTGGTCGGTGACTACATGAAAGAAACACGTCGAAAGCCGGCCAAGGTCTCTCACTTTCCTCTCCTTCTTCTCTGGCCGTGAGAGACCTCTGCTAGCGAGGAAGCCTGAGAGCAAGTTCTCTTTTGTTTTGGAGAGGGAATTGGGTCAGAAAATTTGCATACAATGCTGGCATTTAACCTGAGAAAAAAACATCCTATTTCTCCAAAGGAATTGAAAATGAAACTTAGAAGGCTTCGAGAAAAATTGCGGAGATTAAAAACTGAATACAAATATAGTGATGATGAGGAAGAAACGGAAAAATCAGAAATGGAGACACTAAAAGACCTGAAGAAAGCCACTGAGCAGGCGATCAGGGAACTTCAAGTGGAGGCCGCTAAAGCTGACAAAAGAAAAGGTTGGTTCATTTGAAAAAAAAAAAACAAAGCAAAACGAAACAAAAAGACAAATGATTTGTTATCACGCGTTCTTAATGTTTTGATTTTTTAAAGACTTCATCTTTAGACTGAATTGGTGGCCGAAGTTTTAACTGGTTTTTAGACAAGGAGAGAACATTTGTGTGATAAGATAAACGATTTGCTTGATTTTTAGCTTGCTACTGTTTTATCATTACAATAGGGTTACATAATTGGTTTACATTGTATTCCTTTTTTTGTAAGTCGTGAGAAACTATCGGAGACTGCGCGATAAAATACCTTTCCTTAGTTATACGGTTAGAGATTATAATGCAGCATGCAGAAGCCACCAACAACAATAATGATAATGACAATAAAGATAATAATAATAATAAATAACCCAAATCTTTTATTGATAACAAAGCTAACTATAAAAAAAAATCCTATTTACAATTAATTTCACTATTCAGTCAAAGCACTATTTACATTATTTCTTTCCTTAATAATAATAATAATAATAATAATAATAATAATAACAACAACAACAATAAAACTTCAAGTGTCATTATCACGAAGGAAAATCGTTTCCACTATTATTTATTGACACTACCTTATCACTCACAAAATAATATTGTCCAATTAATTAAAGAAGATAAAAAGAGATGGTACAAAGATAAACACTACCTAATTCTAATTTATTTTTAAAAGACCAATAAAATGTTAAAGTTTAAAATAAATTTTTATTTTATCCCTTTTAACGACAGGTGTCAAGAAACTGATATTCATTCATAATGTTCCTGAATCAGGAAAGACAAGTGGCCTGGAGGACCTGGGTACGGACTTGCTGGCCCTTATTGAGTCAAACAAACCAACCTCCGGACCCGCCGCTAATGGCCCTACTCGTTCCAGGCCTCTTGCTCTTAAACCGGCTGCTCCAACAACTCAGAAAGCTCAAAAGAAGGAGCCCATCCAGGACGATACAAATTCACTCACAGAACTTGAAAAACAGGCTGAACAGGAAGTGAATTTTATGACAAACATTAAAGACAAAGGTATTGTGTAACACTCTAAGCTCCCTGTGAAAGGTTTTAAGCTCATTTCACAAACTCTACTTCTTACAAGGGAGAGAATGCCATTTAAGTTCGAAAGGAAATATATTTTTTTAAAACATTCACTGAAGTTGAAAAGAGGTTAGTTTACTTCTTCCCCACTTGTTATTTTTGCTCTCGCATGGTTACCTAATAGACCTTGTCACGGTTTTCGACGCCATCTTGACGAGTAGGCAAACGCGTGAGAAATTACTGACAGTATTTGTATGAGAATCTAATGTAGAATAATTTCCGTAGAACGGCTGTTCTGAAAAAAATATGAATTGTAAACTAAAGCTTAATTCCTAAGGATTCTACTGAAAAAATTGAGGGCGTTACATGCGCTAGAAGACCCAGAACCACTTTTTAAAATTTTCTATACATTTATGTGTAAGAAAGTCCCGGGAAAAATTACAGACAAATATATGCAAAATCTAAAGCAAGCCTCTGAAGAAATTTAAGCACAGGTACGCCCCCAAAATTTTTAGCACAATCCTTTGTTTTGTAGCTTTAGTTTACAAGTCAAACTTTTTTTCAGAACAGCCATTTTACTGAAGTTATTCTACATTAGATTCTCACTGACAAACACTGTAATTTCTCACGCGTTTGCCTACTTAATTGTCAAGATGGCGTCGAAAACCGTGACAAGGTCTATTAGGCCATGACCTCAACCAGTTCAGTTTCTCTTTCTCGTGAATTTTTTGTAGACGTTTAGAAACACAAGCGTCGATATGAGGGATAAAAAGTCTCTTCTGGTGTTCTGATCGGCTGGGTTTACCATATGCTCTATTTTACAGCTGTTTTTGTAATACTGATTATCATCTGTACTCTAATCATAGTCATAACCATACCTATCACGATGCTACTTGTTTCAGAGAATCACCGCTATACACAATTTTGAAGGGCATGTACATGTATGCCCGTACTAACACCTGATTTTTCCATTTCTATCGCCATTGCATTTTTCTCTACTAATGGCACTGCCGTAACCGAAACCATTATCATAATCGCACCATGACAACTTAAGCCAATACCTTTCCCATGATATGCACATTGCCATTTCTTTGTATGTATTATCATCGAACTGTTTCTATTGTGATTGCCATTATCTTTACAATCACCAGTGACACTAATTCAAACGTATTGGCGTTAGCATTAGCATTAGTTGGAATAATGCATATGCAATGCCAATACCATGGCTAATATACACTTAATGTCCGATCCCGAGGGAAACAGTTAGTTTTGTCTTCCCGAGAGTCCTGATGTTTCCCGAGACGAAGTCGAGGAAAACACCAGGACTCGAGGGAAAACAAAACTAACTGGTTTCCCAAGGGATCTGACATTAAGTGTTTTGTTATATTTCTAGACTTGACTTCAACAGCAACAAACGAATAACCGAAGCGAACCAAAACAGTCGACTCGGTGCTTATAACAACACAAATTTAATTCTTAAAACCACTGAATGAATCATTTACTAAGTACTTTCCTTATATTATCTGTATCTTTTTCCTCCACTAGCTGCTGTTTCTCTTCTGGGATGACTTTAAAAATTGTTGCTTTTTAGCTTGAGGCTTCGTGTTTGTGTTCAAGTTGTTGTGTGCATTCACGAAAAAGAAACCTGGCAATGTTTTTTCCCGCCTTCAGTCACACCACTTTCCACCATGCTTTGATCACGTGCTGTAATGTAGCCCGAGCGGGGTACATTATACACTTAATGTCAGATCCCGAGGGAAACAGTTAGTTTTGTTTCGTCCCGGGAAACATCAGGACTCGAGGGAAAACAAAACTAACTGGTTTCCCGAGGGACCTGACATTAAGTGTTTTGTTATATTTGTAGACTTTCACTTCAACGTACTTCAACAGCAGCAAAAGATACGCATAAGGGGAGCGAATCAAAACAGTACGACTCGGTGCTTATAGAGCGGTTTTCACTTGACTGTCGTAAAACCAAAACCAAAGTAAATACACTAGCCAACCAAAGGGCGTAGTAAAACCAAAACCAAAACCAAAACCAATCCCTTTCGACAGTCAAGTGAAAACCGCTCTAAGAACACAAATTTAATTCTCAAAACCACTGAATGAATGAATGATTTAAAAAGTACTTTCCTTATATTATCTGCATCTTTTTCCTCCACTAGCTGCTGCTTCTCTTCTGGGATAACTTTGAAAATCATTGCTTTTTAGCTTGAGGCTTCATGTTTGTGTTCGGTTGTGAATGTTGTTGTGTTCATTCACGAAAAAGAAAACTGGTAGTGTTTTTCCCGCCTTCTGTCACGCCACTTTCCACCATGCTTTGATCACGTGCTGTAATGTATCCCGAGCGGGGTACATTGCTTGATGTATCACGATCGGGTTACATTTGATTTTAGTCAAGGCCACGTGACCAAGAATCAGCCAATGGCTGTCCCTGTTTAGTTGAGTGAAAGTCTATAAATATAACAATCCTTAATGTATCACGATCGGGATACATTTGATTTTATTCAACGCCACGTGACCAAGAATCAAAATGATGGCAGTCCCTATTTAGTTGACTGAAAGTCTAGGAATATAACAATACCATTTACTTAGCATTCGCATTCCCATCGACATTACCGCTGGTATTATTATTGTCATCGTCAGTAACAGCAATTCATAAGCATTCTAACCACTAATGTGGTTCCCGTTACTCTCACCATTCCTATTAGCATTACTATTAATTTTAGTATAAACATTACCAATACCATCCCCATTTTCATCAACTTCGCTTTTTTTCTTGCTGGAAGCCTCACCAAATACACTGAAACCAGGATAAGATATAGAAATTCCAGGTAAATACATAAAGCCCTTGGTCATTATAATATTAGCTGTACAGACCTTAGTACTATTGTTATGACCAAGGAGTCCGCAAAGGTGCTATTTTTTTAAATTTCAATTCCACAGCTAAACAGAATAGGCTGAATCCAGGACTAAAAATTAAGATTCCAGGTAAGTAGTATAGCATTAGTGTATCCTTGATCTTGCCTGTATCTTCTGTCGCGGAATCATTATCAATTAATGAAGTTTGACGTTCCCACGTGAGAAGGATTTGGAAAACACGTGAAAAAAATAAAGAAATAAATCCTCAGGACAGGGGAAATGAGCTGTAAGCTCCCGGGACGACGGCCTAATAATCACTAGATAACGATCCCGCGAAGTAATCAAAAGCTTATGCTTCACGAGGAGGTGACCAGTTCTTGTTCAATGCAGTTTATAGGTTGTGTCACAGGGAGTGCGACAAACAAGAGAAAATAACCTTGTAGTGGATTCAGGTTTACAGACCTACTTTGGGTCCCGATGTTCTGATTATCTCTAAACGCAACCTTTACAAAATTTCGTTCTTTCTCAATCAACTGTCACTTAATTTGCAGAACCGGTAGAAGTATCTCCAAATCAAAGTACAAGTAAGTAAAACGTTTTTAGGCATAATGTTAAATCAGTTAAGCAACCTGGTATACTTATTTTCAAAGAAAGGTTAAAATTAAGAAAAAGCTACAGTTGTATAAAGGTAGGGTTCTCGCCACAAAACAAATCAAGTTAGTTTATCAACTTAACTGAATTTCAATAAATTTTTTAACAAAATAAAACATCATGAATCTTTTGATGCAAAAAATTACGCTGACAAAAATGCTTGCTGTTCCGAAAACTGAGTTTCCCCGCCGAAATTTTGCTAAATGAGCAACAAAACTGAAACGGACAAGACTGTCACGGTTTATTCATTAAAAGAAATAATTCACAGCCCCCACTTTATTGACTCTACTTAGCCTTTTCTCTTCCCCTCGTCGAACATATTCGCCGGAAGAAATACGTTGCCATGGTACATGTTGCGTTTTCTTTAGATTAAAAATAACAAAAATAGTTAGTTCAGGATCTTTGTAATAGTAAATCGTGTTGGCAGGGAGAAGGAAAAGTGCGCTATACAGCAACATGATATATACTACTTTCCATACGGGTGGAAAAGAATTCATCAAGACTGACTGACTGCTAATCTTATTACTGAAGGTTCCAAAGCAGACATCCGCATGCATGTGTTTGGGGCACAAATTGCCCCACGAAGGAATGGATATCGCATGAGTCCAAGTAGGCATCAGAAAATTATCTAATCAAGAAAACCTAATGATAAAAAGGGATTTGAGAAAGGTTATAAGATCGACGCTCTTTTTTGCCGAATAGTTTTTTTTGTATTAAAGCTGGACCAAGTAAGAGCTAATTAAAATAACTTGACATTTTCATATCTTTCGACTTAAACGTTCGTCGTGAGGAGAATTGACAACAAAAAGGAAAAGGAATAATATCCCATGAAAAAGTTATAATTGTTGTGTGCTCATTTTCTAAAAATGTAGCTGGAATTATTCCGTACTGGAAAGAGACAACTTTCCCTTTTGTTAAGTATAACAGAGTCAGTAAGGACCAAAATTACAGCCACTTGCTGTTGCCGTCTGCCATCAGTCGGGATTTCTGTAATCGGATAGTGCGAACACACTCACAAAACCATTTTATTATAACATTATATCGAAACACGCAATCCCTAACACGTGCAACAACGGTATATAAACAAACCAATTTTCACTGAAGTACTTTTGAGAACGTGAAAACCAACTTCTTCACGTTCAGAAAACAGCAACGACAAACGGCAAAAGTGAAAAATGGCGGGAAAATATATCGCTTGGTTTTCTGTGCCTGTTGATCAGTTGTTAACGTAATTAGCTTAATCTAATCAGCCCGCGTCCACTACCTCTAAATCTCCACATGTTAAAGATGTGTTTTAATTTACTTGCAGCTCCACACTTGAGTGTACCTTTAAGACCAAAAGTAATAAAAACACCAGGAGGCCAGCGCCTACTTAATCCACTTCAGCTGAACAACTTGGCACAAATATTACCAGGTATATCTAACTTATATCGCGCGTTACAAGAAAGGTAATTAGAGCACTTAAGTGTCCTAAGGTCTGCTTCCAACTTTATTTTTGTTACCTTAGTTGCTAAATCCTGGTTTGACAGCAAATTTCTTCAATTTGAAGTTGTCGTAGCAGACTTTTTTCGGTAACGAAAGTTTTAACCATCAAGAGCAAAATGTTGTACTTCAAAACTTGCGGCATCGCCTATTTACGCCAATTTCAAAGGCGCATGATTGATTAGTTAAAATTTATCAGATTTAACCAATTAGCAGTAGGGCTGATAATACATAATCGGGCCCCAAAAAGTGTTGAATTTAAGACTCTTGTTCTCTTAATCGATGCAATGATGTAATGGGAAACGGGAATTTCCTATTTCCGGTGCTCGTTCGCTGTTGCCGGTTTCCCTTTCATAAACGGTCGTTTCTATTTTTAACGGTCGATGGAACAAAGCCTACATAGGCATGAACTCATAATAGATGTAATATATCCCCTGGATTAATGAGCAATTAATGAATGAGGCTGAGTAGGATATGAAGAATTAAGCAGATCGAGGAGGGTGTTATCTACGGAGGCCGAAGGCCGTGGTGGATAACACCCTCCTCGATCTGCTTAATTCTTCATATCCTACGAAAGCCGAATTCATCAATTGCTTTATTATTCATTCAAAATAATTCCTAGTTTAAAAATATAGCTGAAACATGCTTACCTGCATCGATGTTAAATTCATCTTCGATACTGTACGGCTAGGTTTGTCCAGCTCCGCAAATATTACCAAATAGCAGATGTCGCTCTCCGAGTTTTCTTCTTGCTGTTTTTGCTATGTTTTTAGTTATTATTTCGCCTAGTTCCAACTGTAGTTCTTACTCTTGAAACGAGTGAAATGTCCGCCATTTTTTTCACAACTAAAACAACTCAGCCTCGTCCCCAGGTCTCCTCGGTTAACGGTGCCTTAACCTGTAGAGGGCTGCATTTTTGACGTCATTTCCGTGTTAAACACAAAATTCTTTCAAATTTGGTCATCAGTAACTGGTTATGGTGAATTATGCGTGTGCTTTTAGCCAATCAAAATTGGGGAAATATTTCGAATGAATAATGACTTACAATAAGGCACTGGATAATACATTTGTGACTGGTCTTAGTAAGAAAGCAGGACGTTGAAGCCCAAGTTGAATTTACGTTAAAAGTTTTGGAAAGGGCTAGTAGGGTCGCCTGCTACTGATGTGTCAGTAAGAAAAAACGTTTGCTAGTTTATATACTTACATTTTTCCCAAATTTAAGCGGCTCGGTATTGTAGTGTAGTGGTAAGGGAGAGAAATTAGGATACGAAAGGTCCGGGTTCGATCATTGGTTGCGATCTGTTTGTTAAAAATGGCAGCGACCGTTTACGAAAGGTAAATTTGCTTCGCAGTTCTCCGTTTACCCGGAAAAACGTTTTGATCAAAAGGTAAAATAGATAGAGAAGGAAATAAAAACCACAGGCTAAAAAACCTAACTAAAGGTTGATCAAGCGCTTCGAAGTTTGTATTACTGAGAAGTTACTGATATCACTGATTTATAAGCAAGTAATTTCAAACTGAGAAAATGCTTAAAAAAGTTCCATTAAAGAAGTTGACCAAAGATATCCCAGTGAGGTCCAATAAACCGATGCAAAATGATGGCTATCCGGCTAAAAAACTAAGGTCAACAAATTAAAATAAACAATAGTTTTAAGAATACTGTTTTTTTTAGATAAATTCCATACCCAGGGTGATCTTCTTTTTGTCTTGGAATTGATAAAAGGAATTTTCTATTATATTTCAGCGCCTGTGGATAATTCAAGAGATAGGAAATTCCATCCCTCTCGACCACTCAGTAAGAGAATACTTTCCCTTTATACCTATACACGTTAAAACATTCTCGTGGCACTTGGTTTTTGGGGGTTTGAAAAAGTATAAAGAAATCCGACCACCCCCGCTCTACCCCCCTCCCCCCCCCCCCACCAAAAAAAAGGTACGCTATAATTATACAGTTGTCTGAAAATAAGGATTTGGTCACAATACAGAGAGCGAATCCGACCGCAAACTGCAGCAGTTAACTAGGACACAAGGACGGCATTTTATTTTCGGTTGTAACTCCTCATGGCAAAAATTAAATACTGCTAAAAAAATATCTTTATGTCGAAGCACAAAGGAAGCTCCAACTTATAATGTTATTGGAGAAACTTTCAATCAAAAGGATGTTCTAGAACGAAGCAGCTCTGGGACAGTTCAGATTAAAGCTATAGCCCTACATGGTAATTGTAGCTAAGAAGGGACCTAGAATCGTAACAAAGGCTTGTTTATCTCTGACAGATGGATCAAGAAGAATTTTTCACCCTCCAGGTCAGTATCGAGCATAATTTTCAACACTTTTAACTTGCAATAAGATATAGTTATTCTGTAGTATTTTGTGTGACAAATGTCTGTGAAATAATGGAATAATGGGCATCACCAGGGTTGTATTTTTTTATGAGTATGGAAACTGGGTTATAAAACATTAAACGAAGTCAGTTTAAGGGCTATTTCTATTGGTAAACGTTAAGGCGCACATTGGCAGAAAGGTCCACTCGACGGAGCTGAACCCGAATTCTTTAAGATAAAACACCCAAGAATATTACCACACTCTCTGGATGGGATGCGATGACATGGCAGGGTAACCCTCAGCGGTGTTCGCTGTACTGCAGGTGAAGGGCGAATATGTCAAGCAAAGTTTCAAATGTGGGGAAATAACACAACGTTAGTACTTGAGTTCTGGGTGTGAACTGCTCGACCACCTTTAATTTCTGTTAGTTTAGGGTCAAATTTGACGAGCTACGTGTAAAGTTAAATTTATCCTCAAACTAACATCTTTTCTAAAGATCAAAAGTATATATGCTTTCGGTGTGGTTGTTGAGGCACAGCCTTTGATATCTAAGTAAACGATTTTTCAGGTACTTGTAGCAGTGTATCGTTATCTGAAAGCAGGAGGAAAAAGTGTGTCCGCCATGTATATTTCTTTAAAGTGCAATTTACTCGTAAGCTAATCCAGAAAGAAGCTTCCACTGTAAAAATCCCAAAATGGGTGAACTTTGCAAAAATTTTCAGATATACTCAGTATTTTGTCGTAAAACAGTCGAACAACCGATTACTTAAAGCTTTTAGTCAAAATAAAGCTGAGCATCTTTTTTTCTTGCCAGGTTATTTTAGTATCGGTTGCTGGAGAGACCAGCCTGAGAGGGCTTTACCAAGCCTGGAGGGAATATTTCCAATGTTGGATGGAAACGATTACAAAGCCCGAAAACTTCCGATAAAGAAATGCGCCACAATAGCCAGAGTTCAAGGATTTCCAGCCTTTGCCTTAGAAAATGGTGGTCAATGTTTAGGTGGGAAGGATATTCTACAGACATACAACATGTATGGGGCCTCTAGCGCGTGTCAGGCGGATGGACGAGGAGGTCCCTGGAGTATGGAGGTTTATAAGTTCACAAGTAAGTTATTTGTTATGTGTGGACAGGATAAAGCGAATCCTGTGTTCTGATTGGCTACCCGACCGGACAGAATGGCTGTACCTTGCCCGCTAGGGATTTCCGGCATTGACCCCTAAGAAAAAGAAGTCTTTTTTATCATATAATCATCTTTTATTGGCCAAGCTTGTTCGGTCAAGATGACTGGATATTCAGGATCGTTTTTTTTTTTTTAGCATTGTTATTGACGGACGGAGACGGTCAGCATCTAGCAATCTTGATTTAACAAGCTTGGCCAATAACCCATATTATGGGTATTGTGTATGACGTGGCTCCAAAATGCACATTATTTGAGTGTCAACGTATTTAGCACGAAATTACTAATTGGGGACACTATTTTTACCTCTCCTACCGGAGACGGAACCGCCATTTTTCGTGGTCATCCGAGCCACGGAAGGACTAGCCGCTTGCAGTGCAAAGGGAGTACCTTCATTTCTCAGTTATTTTAAGACCCTGAGTATGGGTCTGGCCCCGGGAATCGAAACCGCGACTTCACGAGGGATTGACTTAATTTCGAACCTGCGGTAAAATCACAAAGAAACGAGTGATAAGTTAACAACCGACCGGGGGTTACATTGTGGTCTGGAGAATCGTGCTCTTTTTATCTTTAAATTGGGAAGGGCGGCAATCCCGACGAGTTACGTCTGAAACCATTGCCTCTTTAATTACTGCTTATAGTCAAATTTATGGTATAAAGGTTCATTTTCATTTTGGCATCAACTCAGTGAAAATAACTTTGTTTTTCATATTTGTTTCCAGAACATACACCATCCCGTCGAGGTGGAATTCCTCGCTTGAAAAGCGTAAACTCTCCACTGGGTAGAAAACATTAACTGCTATAGTCAGTAAAGAGAAAAAGTGAAGGCTTACAGAGTCGGTTCATGGTATGCTATACGCAGATGCAGACTGTTCTGTCATAAACCATGAGAACGAAACACAACACTATCACTCGTTCCAGCTTCTTTGTTTTGGTTCGTTAATGTGGCTCATCTGAGAAACAAGTTAAATGTACTGAGCACGCTATCCACCGGCATTGGGGATATCGATGAATCTACTTAAATTTAGATGTAGTTGCAGCTTTTGCACTGAAAAATAATCGAGAAGTGTCATTCAACGATGGCAATGAATAAAACACTATCAAAAGATTTGCGGAATCGAAATTCACGGGTATATCGTTCACCCAGATATATTTACCATAGGCTCCCAAGACGTCGCCAAGAGTACCTAGTAGGCTACAGGAAGGCCAGTTAAATACATAGTGAGTATACTGCATTTTACTCTTCCGTTCGTGTAGTATTGGGGAGACAATATCGGTATGTGCAATTCGCTTATACGAAAACAGTGCATTACCAACATAAAATCTTTGATTAGGATGACATAGAAGCTTTGATCCAGGGAAAACCACGATCACAACAACAACAATAACAACAACAAAAGCAATCTAGCAGTTTCAAAGTTTTTTCAAGGTATGGGCTTGACCTTGTGTACCATACAACAGATTCCCCATGCAAGGAACTCGATAAATCGAGACCGCAAGTATGCACGTACGTACAACGGGACAGTTGATCCTTTTGTAATGCTTGCATCATGCCTCAGTAATGGTGTATCTATCCTGCGTGTACCGTATTCTCACTTTGTAAGCTCATACCATCTCTTACACATTTATAAATCTGTTTTAGTGAATAAAAAAATAATTAAATAAAGTATATCAGACAACCTTGTAAGTCCGTGTCACTTTATGATGTCATTTGATGAAATTCCCTTTTCCAAATATCAGTAACTGACCCAAAGTGGAGGGGTTGGAGAAATAATGATCTCCAAAAGAGAGAATGGGGACAAAAGTTGAAACTCCAATAATCCCTGGGGTCATGAGAAGCGAGACTTTAGTGGTCCTCTAGTTAACAATTGGTTTAAGCCTAGGTTATGTATAGTGAAGGAGAGGAGGTCCCCCTAGCCTTTTGAGTGATCTCAAAGCTTCCCAAGTGCGTCACATGTCCATATATTAAGCACAGCTGAAGCATAAGCCAATATTCATTTTAACGTTTTCAACGTGTTAGTCAGTTCTAGTGTGGTTAGTATAGGGGGCGCTCAAAGCAGATCGCCAGCGTCGCCAATTTCTACTGGAATAGCTGATAAGGTGATACTTGGTAAAGAAATATCAAAAAGTGTCAGATGTTTTCAAAAAACACAAACGTTTCGGGTTTATGACCTTTCTTCAGTGTGAGAAAAAATTGTTGTTTTTAATTCATTTCGAAGACGTTTTAACTCTCAGTACTGAGAGAAAGTATGTTTAGAAGGAAAGCTGCTGTACTTATTCGGAGAAGACATTTTTTTGTAAAGAATAATTGCACGCGCAAATTAGCGCGCACAAGTAAGAACACTCGAGTCGTCCCTCTACTGTTCGCAGACCAAAAACTTAATTTTCTCTTTTAATAAGTTTAAATAACAGATAATTTTCTGAAGTTTGAAGTAAATGAAAATGAAAATGAGAAAGACGGTGACCAGCAGATTAGAGATAACACAGCAAAGAATCTCAAACTATAGAGAATTGCTATCACAAATTTCTCGTACTTAGCAATGTGGACTGACTGCTGGTTGACCAAAATTATGGGTTGGTTGGCGTAAATTTGTTTTTGGTGGGAACGGAATATTTATGATGAAGTTGTTAATATATGAAAATCATATATGTGAACTGCGGAGTGAATAATTTAATGAAGAATGATCATCGCAGTTATATACGCAACTTTTGTAGTTGCGAAAAGAAAGCCTGAAAAAAAAAATAAAGTAAATATTAATAAATTATTATTAACAAATTCAGGCTTGTATGGGATTCGAACCCTTGACCTCTGCGATACCGGTGCAGCGCTCTACCAATTAAGCTAACAAGCCAACAACGACTAGAAATGGCAGTACTATGAGCCCAGTGAGAAGGTCAGTGATCGCCAATCCACCAAGAAGAATGTAAGAAGTAGTTCGGAGTGACTGGTTCTTCCAAATTGCCATCAAAATCAGAGCATTTCCAACCACTGCTGGTGAAATAATAGCGTTGACAGTACATGTTACTATAACTACGACATACGCGGCAGAGGCGATCATTTTCACGACTTGAAGTACTGTAGGTTTACCCGTACCAGGATCTGTTTGCAGTATTTTCACTACAATCGAATTGGAATTTATCGAAAAACCACGATATTTGCACGTGATGGAGCTGTATATCCCTGTCAGCTTTTATAAAAGTAGAAGGAGGACGCTGGGTTGGGCTTGGTGAGTAGAACTGGTGAGTAGAACTTACAACAGAGGCCTGACAAAAATGCGTAGTCGTTGCTTAAAGTACTTATGTAAAGAGAGTATTAGAGATTATAATAATCCGCCGCGTTTGGCCGCCTAAGATCTGGTGTCAGTTCACTGAATAATGCAGAATATTCCCTGCGACATTTGACATTAGAAATGATTGGATTCTATTTTTGCTCTGCACTATAACCAAATAGAATGACAAAACCATACTGACAGCATCAATGAATATTACATTATTTTAAGAGTCGTGGTGCCGTAGTGATCAATTGTGGGATAAAAGTGAATTTCTTTTAAGCCTTATGGTTGCATGGCGGCCGAGATGCCATCTCGTGCCTCCTAACTTGTGTATTATATTGTATAGAGGGTGAATTGGAGCAAATTATCACGAAAAATTCGTTTGAGCATTAAGGAAAACAACAACTAACTGCAGAGTAAGTTTCATTAACCTTTATTTAGTATTTCCTACAAATTTTAGGATTGTATTTTTACCCCATACAAACACCGTAATTTTACTGGAACCGTGCTGTGGTACTATCACGGAGCCTGGGTTTCCTGTGCTTGTACTTGGTAGTTTATTTAAACTTTTTAGAGTTGTCATCAAATTCGCAAGGGCAGTTTGCTGTTTGGCATGATGGGAAGAATAAGACGATCGTCAAATTTTAATTCATCTTTACCCCCAAGTGGCAAACTTCCCGTCTAAATTGAATAGATTAACAGATACAAGGGTTTTTATTGCAGCTGAAGAATGAATGGTTCGAAGTACTGGAGTTGGTGGCTTTATTTCTCCTCAAAACGGGAACTTTCTGTGCTAAAAACTGGAAGGAGATCTCCGTAGATGCTATATTTTGCTTTTTTTTTTTAGATCTTTTTCGAAAAGAAGAGGGCAAATACACAGTAACTTTGATAAATGGAAGTTCTTTAATCTCACAGCGCATTCAGAATGAAGTTGTTCTTGTAGTGCTACAGATGAAATGTAGACTGCGGACTGACTGTGGACTATTGTTTTCAGGGTTAGGAAACAAAGGGACTATTGTTGTCACGTTCTTATTTGCGTCAGTGAAAACAGTACTCCGCAGTCTGCGTTTCTGATTACTCAGTTTCTTGCAATATTAAGAAATGGTTAACTTGAAACGTGCGATTATCGAGTTATGTATGCACGCTAAGCACGATGCGATGAAAGCTATACAATCTGAGCGCGTTTCCTAAAAAATTTGCTTGAATTTAACGTCAACTTGATTTACATTGTAAACGACAATAACACAATGCTAACTGATAAACTTTCATTTCCATACAGACGTTCTCTTCTATTAAAACACATAAAATGTACCTTAAAATGTCGAGCTTAAATCTTTGCTCAATCGGTTTTTCTTTTGAGCTCCTAGCCGCGAAGAAGACAGTGATAAATATCTCCTGGACAAATTTGTCGCTTGATCTTTTGACTTTAATTTTCTTCAAATCGACAACTAATTATTTTCTTCAATTTCCACCGTTTCATTTGTACATTTCATCGATGCATTTTTAACGGACAGGAGAGGGGATTTACTGAATTTGCCTCAATTTTACCGCGCTAGCTCAGTTTCTTGGCGTGCACCAACTTGCAAATGGTAGATGGCTAACTGACCAATCAGAGCTCGTGCTTTACTTTTGTTATGTTATAAAAAGCTTTGGGTAAGAATATCATTTCAGATAACAGATAGTCCTTCGGCACTCTTGTTCTTTTTGTGCGTCAACTTTCGTAAAAAAAAAAATGTTAGCGTAGCATTTTAAGGTTAAATTTGACCAGCATTTTGTGCAGCGAAGTGTATGGAACGATCGGTCATGACCTCAAACTTGCAGGTATAAAACTAGAAGCTCAGAGGCTTATTTGCTGAAGTTAGGGGAAAATCTGTCGTAGGAGTTATCATTTGCATGTTTCGTAAAAAAGCAGATTTAAATATATGCTAATATCTCAAAGGTTTTCATACTTACAAGAAAATAAATAACATGTTCTTCAAATTTCACTATTCTTTATTAATGATGCCAAAAATCATAGAAAGTGGTCAAATTGTTCCTGCTGAAAAACGCGATTAAAAAACATAGCCATTACCCATATAAATAGGTTAGGGCCTAAACTATTGTCGAATGTTAATTGTAACGTTTTCCTCTGTCGCAGTGATCATAAGTGAAGGCAATTAAGCTAGTGATGGTTACTTCCACTCCCAGACTCGTCATCTTGTTGCGTTGCATCAGTCCTATATAAATACGAAAAATGATGGAATGAATATCTTTGCTACCCTGGGTACGAGAGGTTTTGCTCGCGTGCGGCACCCAGGGTATGTCTTTGCGCAGTTGATAATATTTAGGTTATCAAAGTGTCAAACAAAAACGCATTTAACTCACAATAAAGGCGGTGTCATGCCTCAACAAATGATAGCAAAAAACGGAGGTATTTTAACATTGTAGGTACGATAAGAGTCCGCGCCCTTGTAAGTCGATATAATTTAATGAATGGGAAGAAGTCAGAAACGAAATTTATTCCAGAAGAGAATAAATGATTTTATGCAGCTACATGTAGTTAAGGGAGTTGATATGTTACTTAATGACGGGTCAGATTACATACGGGACCTTGATAAGTGGATATTTAACTCAGTGCAGGCCTGGTTGCAGGCCTCTTTTTCTTCAGCTTCAACAGGAAAAAGTTTTCCCCACCCTAAGGGGTGGCTATGAGACATATAAAGGGGGTTCACTTGGTTCGGGTGGCGGGTTTGCCCTCACCTTTGCTGATTATAAATCAGTATCTCTAGATTTCATGTAATTTGGATTAATTGTTATCAAATAAACAGCCACAATTGTGGCCAAAATATGGCAAAAATATTGTTATACCTTTTATGCCGCTTCCAGCAAACAGAGCTCAGTCCTGGCAATGAGCTTCGTAGTTAGGGTTAAGTAGACAAGAGGCAGAAATACTAATTTAAGTATATATGATGGTTATGCCGTCAGCCATTTAGTAAACCTCCACGACTCATGCTAATGTTGACTCATGCTGAATTCCTTTTAAAACTATATCAACATTATAAAATTCGAATTTTACCAGGTATGTTTAATTCGTGAGGTGCGATGCATGTATACCCATTCATATTTAGGTAGATAGCTTTCGTAATAGAATTTTTTTTCTTGCTCAACTGTGCCGTCTGCATTCATCTTCTTCACATCAACCTGGAATGAAATAATAATAAAAGATGTCGAGTAATGTAACTAGTATTAACGAGTTTCAATTCAATAAAATATCGTGACATATGTGACAATTTAAATTCATTAAAAAGAAAAAAAATATATCAGTTTTCATTTTCATGTTATTCATAAACGTAATTACTTATTGACACTATAGGTAAAATTCTTATATAGTCCACAAGAAGCCCGCCCGGGAAAGCTCTCAACGGAATTTTATATAGATATAACTGAGGCCTGAAAAAAGGTATACCCTGAAATATCATAAGTAGCATCAGTGAGTTTTCACACGAGTGGTTTATTCATAATAAAATGATTATGCATAATAACAGTAGCAAGATGGATGCAGTGTCGGACCAGGCCAGAGCCTCCCCTATAAAACTTTGACGAGTGCCCTCTGCACATCAAGCAAACGGTAAGCGCTTAATATATAGATTTAGCCAGGGCTAAAAGCGAAGCTCCCATTAATAAATTTAT
>NC_133214.1:9712587-9820087 GCF_958299795.1 Porites lutea
ATATTTAGCAATTAATGAATTCGGCTTTTGTAGGATATGAAGAATTAAGCAGACCGAGGAGGATGTTATCCAACGAGGCGCAATTGCTTTATTATTCATTCAAAATAATTGCTAGTTTAAAAACATAGCTGAAACAGGCTTACCTGGATCGATGTTAAATTAATCTTCGATAGTGTACGTTTAGGTTTGTCCAGCTCCGCAAATATTCTCCAAATAGCAGATGTCGCCCTCCGAGTTGTCTTCTTGCTGTTTTTGCCAATTTTTTAAACTATTATTTAGCCTAGTGTCAGCTGTACTTCTTACTCTTGAAACGAGTGAAATATCCGCTATTTTTTTCACAACCAAAACCACTCAACCTCGTTCCCAGGTCTTCTCGGTAACGGTGCCTCAATCTGTAGCGGGCTGCATTTTTGACTTCATTTCCTCGTTAAACACAAAATTCTCCAAATTTGGTCATCAGTAGCTGGTTATGGTGAATTATGCGTGTGCTTTTAGCCAATCAGAATTGGGGAAATATTTTGAATGAATAATAATAGCGCACTAATATTGCGAAGAATATAGCAAATAATGTGTATCGATTAATTCCATCATCTTTTTTTATGAACAGTTTATTAATTAATTAGTCAAGGTTTTTTTTATCTATCTGTCTCTTCTAGTAGACGTAGTAGCTGTATGAGTAGAAGAAGTTGTAATTTCTCTAATACTACTACTACTACTGCTACTACTACTTGAAATTGAGATCGTGTCAGAGATTTGCTAACCTAAAATTGCAAGCGTGAAATGCAATCGAAAATCATGGACAAAAGTGTTGGATGACAATGTGAGAGTTTGATTAAGCTGAACTCACAAAAACAGTTTTGAATTGCGAGAATCCTATCTGCGTGGAAATGTTCCTGAGCTAGTTGTGTGTCGTACACATTACCGATTTAAAAGCGCAAAACAAATAGTATAATACGAAACGCTATCACATGGGAAATGTTGATATGTAAAATTTCATTAAAAGTCAATATCTAGCTATATCTCGATAAGTGGTACAGTATTAGTGAGTGAAAAGCGATGCAGCTGCTCTTTTGAAATCCTGATATAGAACTATTTATATGAAGTAATCTCAACGGGAATTGCACTTCACTTTTTTTTTAAATCCAAGCGTCCTATTTTATGTTTGGCTTAAATTTAATATTTTTTCATTCCTAGCTGCAACATTGCCTGGCTCAGTAATTTAAGTTTAAATTTCATTTTCCCACGCTCAATCAAAGGCCAGCGCCGGCGTTTTAAATCAGTGGTATCAATACGACCTTTATGGGGGCACAGTTATTTAATTTCATGTTGCCCTTTGTTATGCCTTGTGTAAATATGTTATTTAACACAAGTCGATGAACCCCTATGTCTTTAGTAAATTAATTTTGTAGGCATACTCTTGTGTTTGTTTTCGAAAGTTACTTGAGCTTTTGATGGAAGCCGGATTTAGCCAAGACTAAATGCGAAGCTCTGTTAATATTTGAATGTTTACTTCAATTGCAAAGAAATTCATAAACTCTATACTTATCTATAGAGAAGGAAAATTTAATTTCTAAAGTAGGAGATGAGTGATTCATGGCAAAAAAATAATCTGCAAGCACACCTGGAACTCAAATATCTTGCATTAAATTTAAACCACAAAATAAGGATTAAAAAGAGGCCATAGTAGTAGGCTTGAAAGGTTTTTGCCCAAGGTAAATCTTATAATCCTCTTTCATCCTCCTGGTCTGTCGCTGACCTCAATGGCAAAAATCAGATGTTGCTTGCAGTACTCTTTTGCTCGTTCGTAGTCATACATTACTACCGTAAAAATACTAACTATAAATAGATCTACAAAATGGCTAAAAGCAGAATCTAAAACTAAAGCTATTTACAAAATTTACAAGCACTACACCTTAAGCCATGTGAGCTTTTTTTTAAGAGATCGCTTAAATGACGCAATGTCTTGTGAGTCTCTGACTTTTGGAGGTAACGCATTCCAAAGTTGCTGGCTAAAAATGTAAAGGATCGATGCATAAATTCCAGATTAAAGGGAGGTAGATCTAGCCTTGTGCTAAGCCCACGTAAGTTGTACGGTGCATCCTTAAAATTAAAAAAATTCACTGATATAAGGTGCCACCTTGTCATACAAGCATTTGTACAACATAACTAAAGATTGAAATTGCCTACGTTTCTCCAAGGACTTGATATCAGCCATCTTGAAGAGGAAGTTATATGACACAGACTTCGAATAGCCTAATTTAGTTCTTAATATAAAATAATTAGTTGTCTCTATTTAGGTGGTCAGATTCACCAGGTGGCGTATCTGAGGAGTGACCCTGGGAAGGGACTGGTCTCTTATCTTCACTTGTCTTCTCGGTGCGTGCCTGTCATGAATGCCATTGAATATGGTAACCCATGCCCAATAACTGTCATCGCGAGATCATCAAAAACAGAACCGTTTTTTATATCACGGATAAATTTAAGACTATTAAATCGATGTAAGATTTGTTAGACTGTTTGCAAATTATTTTTCTCTAAAATCACCTAGCCTTTTCCTAAAAAGTCACCTGAATGTTCCATAAAGTTAACTGATTTCTGGATTACAAGTTTACCGTAAAATTCCGAAAATAAGTCCCTCCAAATATAAGCCCCCCAAACTCTAACGCAAAAAAACCCTCCGATAAATCGCCCCTCCAAATATAAGCGCCCCCCGGGGGGGGGTTGTACTTGGAAATTGCCCTCAAATACATGGTAAAACAAAGCAAAAAGGGTAAATTTCCTTCAGACTATAGGATAGCCTAATTGATTTTGGAACGCAAATTTCCCTCTGTAGATAAGCCCCTCCAAAAATAAGTCCCCCCAAAATAAGCCCCTCAAAAAGGGCCTTTGAAAAATATTAATGAGAGCTTAGTTTACAAGCCCGTTACAAGTCCCCCACTGCGGAACCAAACCACGCCCGCCCCAAAGGTATCATCAAAGCGTGCAAAATTTGGTCAATTTAAAATAACATTAACATTAATAACATTGTTTTAAAAAACTATTCAAGAAAGGAACTATTTTTTCTAAGATGAGCTGAGATATGACATAGTGTATTTGGATTAACCCGTACCACAAAAACGGGGTAACCACCTTATTGTCGTGTCACCGTTGTTATTTAACATAAGCATAACACATATCTATTGACGAAAGCTAAAGGAAAAAGAATATTTCGCAAAAAGGAAATTCCTGACTGTGCAAAAACCAAGAAAACAGTTTTGTGACGTCATAAAATGTCACGTGATCGTTTTTTGTTTTGCTCAAATATGCGCTTTTGAGTCAAAAAACAAAAATATGAAATGAAAAATCATTGGGATCGTTTCTAAAGGAAAAAAAATGGTTCCGGGGTGTGCAGTTAAATATCTTTTAAGTCCGATGATAGTACTAGTTTTACGTGTGGTGGTGAACAACGTTTTGCAGTGTTTTTACCCCTTTTAAATCTCTTTCAGAAGATATAACACTTTGAAGTTCATTTAACCCATTTTGGTGACGTTAGCCTTTTTTTTCGTCAAGCAAAAACTTAAAATTACCCGGTCAACAATCTTAGTCTATCTGGCAGGTTTGGTCATGAAATAAAACTAATGTAAAAGATTTGTAAATTTAGGCTTAGTGATCCGTTTGAGGGGTGGTTTGGCCCCACCATGCTTAGCAATCACAATTCAATCTTATCCATAGTAGCATTTTCCCCTCTCCAGTTACTAATCGTTACCAACATAAAGATACCATTGGTGGCTTTTTAAATTTAATTCATGTCGCAGTGATCATCTGCAAAGGCAATATAGAGCTTGTTACTTCCACTTTTAAACTCCTCATCTTGTTGCGTTTCAAACCTACGTTTGAAGTAAATGATTTTGCGCGAATGATAATTAATGATTTTTGATTAAGGTTGTCAGGGTTTCAAACCAAAAGGCATTTATCTCACGATAGAGGCGGTTTCATTGCCTCAAGTTTTGCTTGCCCTTGAAAGGGCAATTAAAAGACATTTACCTTTTCATTGCTTCGATGGTACCATAAATGATAGTACAAATGAGGTATTTTAACATTGTAGGTACAGTAAAATGTCACTTGTGAAAACATTAGTGCCTTTTTACTCTTTATTTGTTCTTTGATATATTTTTAGGAGTGGAAGAAGTCAAAGTAGTCATTTCGGCATGTATGATTGTTTTACCGTTGGTTATTTCCGTAAACCTTTACGACTCATGTCAAGCTGAATTCTTGTTGTATAGGAATAACATGGTTTGTAGTGATATTTGGCATAAATACCACGAGTGATATTTCGAAATTGTTATACGTAATTTAACGAGCCGTTGTGCGAGTGAAATTTGAGACAATTTTGAAATATCACTCGTGGTATTTATACCAAATATCACGTACAAATCATGCAATTATTTTTTTGTACTACTACCCGCAAAAGTTTTGTAATTTTCACATGTGGGTACTTCAAATCAAGCTGAAATACCTCTGCTCTATAAGCCAATCAGTTGTAGAAAATTCTAACGTAGTAATATAACAAAAATATAATAACACTCTAAAACCAAAATTTTACCAAACAGCTTTAAGATATGTCTACCTATTCATATTTAGGTAGATATCTTCCGTAATTGATCATAAATTTTTTTTTCTTGCTCAACTGTACCGCTTCATTCATCGTTTTCAATCTGGAATGTAATAAACAAAGCATGGCGAACAATTTCGTACAGTCAGCGGTTCGATGCGTAGGCTCACACTATCATTAATAAATCTGGTAAAAACATCAGAAATTACCACAAAGCAACTAAAAAATATTATTTTACACACACTCAAACAAAAACAAACTCGAAAGAAGACAAAAACCCAAGTTTTCTTGTTATTACATTTTTGCACAATCAACAGCCGTAATGTCACATCACGTTGTCACGCGAAGTCACACGTACACGTACAATGCGAAGAAATACTGTTCCAAGCTTCTTGCCAAGCCGTACAGCGGACTTTCAAGTGAAATTCAAACTGTTTATGTAAGAGTAACATAAACGGAACACTTTCAACATGGCGACCGATGTTTTCTTCGGGAAAAAGATTTACAAACCTTTCATTTTGTCGGTATCTCCACATGTCACAAGAAGACTTCTTTCAACCCATTTTTCTCGTATTTTACATTAGCTGGGAACAGCGAAGAAAGGCTTACAGACCTCCTCATTTATTAGCTTAAAACGACCTTTGTTACCTGCACAATCGAACTGGATTTGTGGACTTCAAACAGAAGATTTTGATTTTGCCGTTCTGCGGGAGCACCTCGGCCCAGTTTTGAAAAGACTTATGGCGGATTTCCTCGAAATATAGCAAATTTTACACCACGTTAGGAATCTTCTGTCCACTGTGTATTTGGAAACTACACTGCTCAAAGGCAAAAGTATACATGCATTTTAAGAACTAGATTTGTGGACCCGAGATTAAACTTGCCCTTGAGGCGCTAGAGGACAATTTTTAACATGGTAAGGCAAATTCTCATACATTTCTTTGTAATTTTATTCACAGCGTTTTGAAAGCTAAGTCCAAAAAGTAGCGCTTTTCGCATGCGCGGCCGCCATGATGTACGAAATTGTTCGCCATGCTTTGGATAGCTCATATTAATATTAAGTTTCAATTCAATAAAATATCATCACATACGTAACAATTTCATCCCATTATAAAAATAGCAGTTTTCAGTTTGGAGTCAGAACCACTTCGATGTTATTCATTGTTGATACTATAGGCGAACGTCTTAAGCAATTCGCAAGACGTTTGCCTGTGGGAAGCACTCACGTTTTGGCATATATGATTGTTTTACCGTTGGTTACTTCCGTAAACTTTTACGACTCATGCCAAGCTGACTTCTTTTTAAAACTATAACAACACTATAAAATAAAAATTTTACCAGACAGCTTTAAGATATGTCTACCTATTCATATTTAGGCCCATCTAGCTTTTGACAACATATGCTCACTTTTAGATAACGGCAGTCACGTTGTTACCATCTACCTCTGGCGAAGGCCTTCGAATATGTTAGCCACAGACGCCTCGTCCACAAGCTAAGCTTAGCCGGCTTCGGTGGCAAGCTGCTTTTCTAGTCCTACCTATCGGGTCGCCGCCAATGCGTCACGGCACTCGGTGCCACTTCGAAGGATCTTCCTGTTACCTCTGCAGTTCCTCAGGGTTCTATACTTGGACCGGTCCTCTTCCCCCTATGCGTTAATAGTCTTCCCGATGTTATTTCTAGCAGTCGAGTGTTAATGTTGGCCGATGACACAAAAATATTCAAAGAGATTAGGACCTTAGGCGATGCCTCTTCCCTCCAGATTGACCTTGGAAGGCTTGAAACATGGTCCCAAACATCTGGTCTCGCCTTTAACGAAGCAAAGTGCAAGGCTCAGCGAATAACAAGGAGAACAAAGCCCAAAATGTCTACCTACAAACTTAACAACACCCTGCTCGGAACGAGCGCCGCAGAAAAAGACCCGGGTGTATGAATTATTTTAAACCTGCCTTATTCAATTCTCGTCTGCAAACTTTAAATCTTTAACCGATTTCCTACTGTCACGAACTATTGGACCTTATCTTCTTTTTCAAAATAACACATGGTTTGGTCAACTTAGACTCCTCTGTCCTACCTGATGTTTGCAAGTACAGACGGACAAGATCCACTATTACCAATATTAATAGATACATACCTAACAAATGCAAGACCACTACTTACCAGACATCTTTTTTCGTTTGAGCATGAAGATTTTGGAACTGTCTCGCTGACGAACTTGATTTTAGTTTAGTGTCCTTAACTTCATTTAAATCGGTTTTGTTTAATTATTACCAGACCTCGTTAGCCCCTTCTTCACTGCGATGACCCGCGTACGTTTAAGACTGTTTGTGTGAAATGTAATAGTGTCCGTCTGCTATCTCGTCCGATAACTTGTTGCATGTAGTTAGTCTCTTTTCTTGTATTTTGCCATTGTTAATAATGCACACTCTCTTTATTTTACCTGGGCCCGCTGTTAGGGCTGTTGCATTGTTGCCCGACCCCCTTCTTTTGTTTACTTACGTTCTATGTTTTGTCAGTTGTTTCTTCAGCGAAGCTAACAAAATAAAATAAAATTAAATAAAAATAAGTTTACATGAAGCACTCGATTTAGGATCAATTAGCAGTACATGTAGTAGCCCATTTGAAATAAAGTCAAACAACTCGGCAAAACTCTCTTAAACCCCTTCCGTCATAAAATAAAGATTACGGAGAGGGGAACCATGGATATTGCGCGCGTTTACCAATTTTGGAAAAACCCGGTAATTCTGGTGAGCATTCAATTGGAATGGTTCATTCCGGTGGATATATTACCTCTTTCCATCAAGAGAGAGCAAAAAACTCACCGGTATTATTTTTTAAATGGTACAACTCAATCCCATTCCTGTTTCCTATGCGAAAAAAAAAATACCAGTACCATATGTGAGAACGTTTTCACCCGAATTTCCGCACAAATAGTAAAAGATCATTGTTCTAAACAGATCATTGACTAAACAGGCCAATCTGAGGGAGACAGTCTTCGTCGCAGAAATGGCAACTGTATGTGGTTTCAGGTCTGATGGTGGGATCCTTTCTACGGGCTCGCTGCTCGTATGCGTTCACTATCAGGTTTTGTGGACGGAGGTTCTCCAACTGCCGCGGTCGACTGCTAGGTCTTCCCAGGACTCAGTCTTGATGTCGAAGGCCCTCATGTCTCTTACAGACATCCTTGAATCTCAGGTGCAGGCGGCCGATTCTTCTTTGTCCCGTAGCCAGCTTTCCACAGAGGATGTCTTTTGGATGCGGCGGCCGTCTTCCATGCGACGAAGAGAAAGTTGCCTAACCTACACAGCCGACGTTGTGTCAGAAGGGTGTACATTGTGGGGAGGCCAGCACGAGACAGGACTTCAACGTTGGTCACTTTGTCTTGCCAGGATATGCCCAAGATGTGGCGAATGCTTGTTAGGTATAAGGTTTTGAGCCTGGCATACGTGGTCCATGTCTCGCTGTATTAAGTGTCAGCATTTACGTTTTGTTATTTCTCTTTTTATACCGTCTCAGTGATAATGTACGGTTATGATTTAACATATCGTGTCTTCCGGCACTGTAATAGTAGAGTTCCTCGAGCGAATTGTCATAGCTAAGAAAACTTGGTAAACTATCCGTCCGAAAAATTTTTGTTATGACGTCAGCGTACACGGCACGTACGTACGTTGTTTGGGGGTGGGGGAAGGAAGCACCACAGGGAAATCAATGTTTAATCTACTTACACTTTCTAGCTACAGTTTGGAAGCCTTTAACCTGACATTGCACATCCATGTTGGGATCAATTAACGGCTGTCAAAACAGGGTATTCGCTGACCAGTAACACCTGACTGTATCATGGGCTCAGGTTTGACCCGTCGAGGTCGAGTATTTTTTTGAAGTTATCTGTGGGATTAGCCCTTATTCCTCTTACTTAGAAGCCACGCTCGACCTATATATCCTAATGTGATTGTACGATGAATCAGTTGACCTTAGGCCTTGCTCATGTAATCTCCTTGAATCATTAAATTATATATTCTTGAATATATATTGTCTTGCAAAATTGTGAAAAACTGCAGATTTTTAGGTTTAAATAGGGCAAAAAACAGCAAATTCTGTCCGACTTCTATATGAAAAACATCGCCTCGTAGTACTGTGTATTTCAGATGTGATGTATAAAAAGTACAAGAAGGCTGCTTTACACCACCAGATTTGTCGGCAAGATTTTGTAAAGTAAACTTGTCGAACACAAAAAAATCCGGCCTGATATAAAATATTCTGTCCTCCCTTTTAGACAGAGGAATGCAACCTTGAAACTACAACGTGTGAATTGGTTGCCATCCAGGACTATAGTGTCTAATAATCGGCCTTTGTAGCATAAAATTATATTTCCGGGGTGTCCAATTATTACTGAATTCATAAAATAAAGGTGGTGTAGGTGGGCGACTGGGTTATTTTGTTCAGAAAGAATTTGTTTTCCAGGCCTTACCCACTGTGATCGAAGATGATTGCTACGTTTGGGTGTACATACGATGTAAAATTTGTTTAACCCTTGAAGTGTTTGCTAATTCTTCTAATTCTTCTCTGAAACCACTTAGCCTTTCCCTCGAACTGAGTCACTATAAATGTCCCCTAAAGTTAACTGATTTGTGGATTATAAGTTTATTGTTTGATTTAAATTATAAATTAATTAACGGGAGCTTCGCTTTTATTACTGGTTAAATCTAATAACCGATATTACATTTTTGAGTTGCACGTTCACAAATTAACACTCAGGAAAATTCCCTTAGAGTATTTTGTAACGAAGAAAAAGAGAATATAGTTACCTTGGATTAAAAAAAATTTCACACCTCTTGGTTGACATCACTAATAATTCTCTTCTTTAATATTGAGTGACACGTAGAGAGTGGAATGCTTCGTACAGCGAGCGGATAGGCTGTTCTCGAAGAGGCCCTTTGTAGCTTGCCATTCACGTAGTACAAAACCGCTATGCTGGAGAGCAAACGTCGCACTGGGACAAGACAAACAAAGGAAATTACTATTCAAAATTATGTGTGCCTTTTGTTTTTCTTGTCCAAATGCGACTTTTCTTCTCCAGCACGGTGATTTCGTGAAAGACTAAGACCTGTTCCTTTTTTTTTTACTTAATCATAACTGGAAAGTGACAAGAGTGACAAGTAAGATTGCTCTGACTATTGGTCACTTGTATTTCTGCCTTTCTTACAACTGAAATGATAAAATTGTATCATGCGCGATGCTCGAACTGTCAAGCGATCTAGTAACGTTACTGTGACCTGTAAATTCGCGCTGCTAAATGTGCAAAGAAAAAGTTTAAGACCCTTTCAAAAAAGGTTTCTCATCGCTTATCTTCTAATTAAGGTTTTCTTCGTTGACAGGTAATCAAGTTTGTGTCAAAAGAGTCCACTTGTTATTACCCTTCTTAAAACGTACAGTTTCAGGCTTTGTATTTTTTAATGAGTGTCTGTATTGAGAAAAGCACTGAGGGAAGACTAACTTAAGCCTGGTACCTGCATGAAAGACACAACGAGTGACAGGTCATAGAAGACACCGTGTCGGTCAAGTTCTCCCATTGCTAAAACAAAATTGTCTTCTAGTACAAGCAAATATAAGGCGTTTCGGTTTTTATCCGTCTTACTGACACTCGTAACACCTGGTGGTAAATATATAATAATACATACTAGAACACAATAAAGTTTTTATGATTTAGTATTGCTATAACGTTTGCCTAGTGTTGTGTATATTGTTTAGCTCAGAAATGATGTTTCGAGTAGTGCAGTGATTGTCTTGGTATTAATGTATTGTTTCTTTATTATATTTTGTGAGTTTTTTTTTAAATTGGTGCACAAAAATTCTAAAACAATCTGAAAAAAACAACGTTAAAAGCAAACAAAGAAAACAAGAAAGTAGTTATAAAATGATGCCATCCCACTCACTCACTTTTATTTCTAACTCATCTCGCAAAATCGCTCGCTTGTTCACTCATTTCACATAACTTATTCGTCAAACTCACTTCATTCACTTCATTCAATTCGTTCAATTCGTTCAATTCGTTCGCTTTCGCTCACTCATTTCACTCATTTCACTCATTTCATTCAGTTCATTCAGTTCGTTCAACTCATTCGTTCTGTTCCATTCGTTCTCAAGTGTCGCTCTTATTGCTCGAAGATTTAGAAATAAAAGTGAGTGAGTGGGTTGTCATCATTTTATAACTACTGTATAATAAAGTAGTGAAAGTTGAAGTGAATCAGAAAAAAAAATTTAATTTATTGCTTAAAGATAAAAGAATAATTATACAAATGGGGTTCAAATCAATAAACAAACAAACAAGTCAATCAAATAATTGTAATACTTTCAAAGTTGGAGGATTATTATTTGATAGTAAAGAAGATTATCTTTTGTTTAAAAATATTGATAAAAATATCAACGACACAGTTAAATTAGTGAAAGATGGTAGCATTGATTTAAATAAAGTTTTTAATGATGTTAAACCAATAAGTGTAAAAGAATGTTATTATGATGCAAGGGAAGAATTGGATGGTTTGTTTGAAAATGCAACAGGTTTATTATGTTACGAAGGTACAAGATTTGTTATTGAGTATAAAGTTGGTTGTTGTTTTTTTGATAAGATTAATGTAATAGAATATTGTGATAGTGATAGTGATAGTGATGATTTCTAAACTTATAACATTTTATGTTACAAGTTTTTATACATATATATAGCTATAGTGATGTTTTCTAAACTTATAACATTTTTTAAAAATGTTTAAAGTTATGTTACTTAATAATAAGAAAATGACAACTATAGAAAAAATAAAAATAAATTTTGACAATTTTTTAGAAACTCGTGTTTACAACTATTACAGAGCAAAAAAGAAAAGTAAAGCTATTAATTCTGATAAAAGAAAATATATTTATTACTGTAATAGATTAAAGGAGATTAATAGTTTAAAAAAAATTTTAAATAGACAAATATTAATTAAAAATGAAATAAAAAAAAGTTTTATTGATTTACATTTTTTGAAAATGTTAGAATACTATATATATCTTAGATTTTATCATGAAAATATTAAAAAGTTATTGTATAATGAGAAACTATTACGTTATTTTGAAAAGGTTATTAGCACTAAAGGTTTTGATCCAACAGAATGGGACTCAGATTATAATTTAGTAAAATTAAAAGATAATATTATTTATTTATGATAGTGATGATGATTTCTAAACTTATAACATTTTATGTTACAAGTTTTACTTTAATATATTTAATATAATAAAATGTATTGTCGTTTAAATAACGAGTTTGATTGGTTGATGGAAATGTTAAAAAAAGGTGATTGTTTTTTTGATTGGGAAGATGTTGCTAATTTTATAGATGATTCTTTACTACATTTACGTTATATGAAAAAACGATTTGGTTATTTATTTTATGATGATTATAAATATATCAAAAAAGTTAATTATCGTAATGCTATTTTTGTTAATAAAGAGTATCAATATGTTTGTAGAAAGCCTGAAGAACCAACATATCATGGAATTGATGAAAATGGAAAAACTATTAATATTACCATTCCTATGGAAGACAAAGATCGTTATGAGATTAAGTTTTTAGACAACATAGATAGAGGAGATCCTTTTATTACAAACGATGAAAAATACCAAAATGAAAAAGTAAAACAAACTAAAAATATTCTTAAAAAGATTAAACTAGTACAACCTGAAATATTTAACAGTAAAGAATTTTATGAAGTGTTATATTCAGAAGAGTATGATAAAATCGAAATTGAAAAAGACAGAAAAAAGTTTTATGAACAAGTAAAGAAATTTGTATTAGAGAATTTTTCCTACAAGAATTAATATAACCAACTAATAAAAATGGAATCAAGTTCTAGAGAAACTACTCCTACAAAAGAGGATTTGGATTTTATAGTTGATGATAAGGATTCAGATTACATTCTTACAGGACAAGATTTTAAAATATTAACCAAAAATGCTAAAAAACTCGGTGCTGAATCACTTGATTATTCAACACGTAAAAATAACAAATACATGGCTACACTTCCAGGTGGAAAGAAAGTTCACTTTGGGTCTCCTAAATATCCAGACTTTACTATTCACAAGGATAAAGAGAGAAGAGATAAATATTTGTCTCGTGCTATGAAGATTAAAAATAAAAAGGGAGAATTAACCTATACTAATCCAGAATCTTCAAACTTCTGGTCAACAAGGCTTCTTTGGGGTGGAGGTAGCCAAAAAAAATGAAAATAGGCTTAAGAATTTTAATAAAAACAAAAAATGACTAAACAAATAGTTTTAATTGGTGCTAAGAAATATTATATTCATCCTTTGTTTACTAATTATGCCTCTTCAAAGGAAGGGGAAGTTATAAATATTAAAACTGGAAGAAAAATGAAAATGTGTAAAAATCATGCAGGGTATTACAGGTTTGATTTAAGACATAAAAAAAGAAGAAAAACAATATTTCAACATAGGTTTGTTTTTGAAGCAATTAAGGGATTCATTCCTGAAGGATTTGAAATTGATCACCGAAATGAAGTAAAAACTGATAATAGAATCAACAATTTACAATTATTAACACATCAGCAAAATATTGAGAAAAGTAAAAATAAACCAATTGTTTCGATTAATGTTGAGACAAGTAAGAAAAAAATATTTATAAGTAGTAAAGCAGCATCGATTGAGTTACAAATATTTCGTTCAACTATTTCTAATATTTGTAATAAAAAAAATTACTGTAAAACAGCTGCTTCCAAAAAAGATGGGAATAAATACAGATTTGAATTTTTATAATAAAAAATGATTTATGGCTTAAGGATTATCTAAATATTAATAAAATGCAGTTGTCAAGTTACGAAAATATTACTCAAGACAATATCATCTTTAATAATAGCAAAGAGTACAAAGTAAAAGATAGCAAAATCAAATACAAACGTATTCCAATTGAGATTAAGTATCCAAATAAGAAAAAAGGTCCTCTTGTAATAGAAACTCCAGTTCTTTTTTCTTTTGGAGTAAATGAGAAGAAAAACCAAGATACAAAAAAGTTAGTAGGTTACTCAATACCAGTATGTCTTTGGTCTCGCGATAGTGAACCTAATACTAAAGAAAAAGAATTTTTTGATGTTATTAATAATATAACAACTGCATCACAACAATATTTATGCTTCATGTTCCTTTACATATTACGAAAGTTATTGATGTTGGCGGAGTCTCGCTTTGGGTGAGCTCTGTTTGCTGGGACACAAATAATCACAAACCCATTATGGGATATTTTGGCCACGGGAGTGGCCGTTTATTAAATTAAAGCATATAAAGCTGGGAAAACCAGATACATAAGAACATTATACCAGCAAAGGTGAGGGCACACCCGCCACTCCCTAGGGTAAAATAAAGCTAACGGGAGGGAAGGGAGGGAAAAATGTTTCTGACTGTCTTGTAATGCGAGGAAGGAGGCCTTGTACCTCGCTTCTGTGACCTACATGACCCGTGACATAAATGACACTTTCGTGACAAATCACCCGGATGACAGGAAACCCTCCTTTGCTGGTAGCTGGAGAAATACAATAATGATCAGTCACATTAAGCATAAAACCATTTATTTCTTTTAGAAATAAATCTCATTTATGCTTCATGTTCCTTTACATATTACGAAAGTTATTGATGTTGGCGGAGTCTCGCTTTGGGTGAGCTCTGTTTGCTGGGACACAAATAATCACAAACCCATTATGGGATATTTTGGCCACGGGAGTGGCCGTTTATTAAATTAAAGCATATAAAGCTGGGAAAACCAGATACATAAGAACATTATACCAGCAAAGGTGAGGGCACACCCGCCACAGCCCAGAGCAAGGAACGAGTGAAAGGGCCGCCCCACCCGAGGCCAAAGCAAGACGACCGCCAACAGAAACTACTGGTACCTACAAATCAAAATGTACAATGGAAAAAGGTGTGCGCCGCCTGATACGAAAACCCGAAAAACCACATGGGAAAAATTGGGAACGTATCCCCCAACCAATGCAGTCACACAAAACCTCTGGGGGTTAAAGGTAAGAAAGATACCACATTAAAAATAAAAAAGGTCAATGTGCGAGAGCTGAGATGAATATACATGTATTATAATCATCCAACCGTGTACACCTTACAACAATAGCGTCAACTAGCGCCATAACGGCTCATGTGTGTCCATAGCAATAGGACATTGTATACATTCTTTGTCACTGTCACTCACAGCTTAGTTCCACCAGTTTAGTTCAGTGGAGGTTATGCACGTAAACATATAGAAATAGAATGGTAAGGCTGTTTACCAAGCCCTGCTTACTGAAATGGATCAGTGTAACCAACAGAAATGTACAAGTTTGAATGGCCCTTGCTCACACTGTCATTGAATCTGATACAGATTAAAAAGTGTGAATCACTTAAGTTAACTAACAGTTTAAAAGTGAAAATGAATGAGATAACTGTATGGCCCTTGTTCACACAGCCATCATAAATTGCACTTATTCACTAAGCACTGGACACTAGATGGGAATAAAATGGCCTATATAAGCAAATGAGTTTTAAGTAACGTTTTCCTAAGTCTTGGATACAGAAGTGGATTGATGTAACCAACAGAAATGGGCTACTGTAGCTAGAATAAAGGAAATGGCTGCATAGCCTGTCAGCTCACACAGTCAACTTATAATATCGGCCTCACTAATGCCACATCGATACGAAGCTCAAACGTGTTTAAAAGCTGTAAAGTTAAACCAGGTGGAAATGATTAGAAGTGAAAATTAATCAGTAAGATGGCTGTATGGCCCCTGCTAACACAGTCACCAGGAATTTAAATGATAACAATTTAGGCTGAATGGTCATAGCTCAGTGACATAATGAAATGATTTAATTTAAAAAACTGTGATCTGGCTGTATAGCCCCTGCTCCCTTATCAAAAAGCTGAAATAGCTTGTTAATGTAACTGATTAAAATGAAATCGGTAAGATGGCTGTATGGCCCCTGCTCACAGAGTAAACATGAATTTAAATAATAACAATTTACTCTAAATTGTCATAGCTCAGTGACATAATGGACGGATTAAATTTGGAAATCTGTGATATGGCTGTATGGCCCCTGCTCACACAGTCATGCAAAATTATACTTATCAAAAGTCTGAAATAGCTAACTGATGTAGCTGATTACAATAAATCTGTGCGATGGCTGTATGGCCCCTGCTCACACAGTCACCCTGAATGATACTAATAAAAAGTCTGACGTAACTCACTGATGTAACTGATTCAAATGAAAATCTGTGAGATGGCTGTATGGCCCCTGCTCACACAGTCACCCTGAATGATACTAATAAAAAGTCTGACGTAACTCACTGATGTAACTGATTCAAATGAAAATCTGTGAGATGGCTGTATGGCCCCTGCTCACACAGTCACCCTGAATGATACTAATAAAAAAGTCTGACGTAACTCACTGATGTAACTGATTCAAATGAAAATCTGTGAGATGGCTGTATGGCCCCTGCTCACACAGTCACCCTGAATGATACTAATAAAAAGTCTGACGTAACTCACTGATGTAACTGATTCAAATGAAAATCTGTGAGATGGCTGTATGGCCCCTGCTCACACAGTCACCTTGAAACTATACTGTAAGCAGAAATCACCTAGGAAACTAACAGGTGAATTTAAAAGTGAAAAAATCAATATACTGTAAGATGGCCGAATGACCCTGACTCATGTGGTGAGAATTCTACATATTACAATGTCACTGCCCATATGTCCTGCACATAAGTATCAAATGACATACATGTCCTATACACTTGAGCTACATGTATACCCAATCACAATGCCCAGCAAGCCAAAGTTGCCTGAGGAAAGTTCTGCCCAAGTAGATGTACACGTAGGTGCCACGTGCCAAGGGACGCAGCAGCTGCTCTTGAGTAGCCCGACACTAGAGATGCAACTCCTGGAAAAATGATCAGCAGAATGTGTACAACTCTTTGGAACATTTCTTGCATACTATGTTGAACTGAATTGAGGAACCAAAGAGAATGCAGAGCTATTGACTTTCTTAAGAGAGATGCCAAGGGAAAGCTGAAGATGGTTGGATAAAGCTGGTTGGTACTCTGCTCAAGACTGGCTTCATTCAAAAGGCGTTCATGAAAGGGAGCTGCATGTGTATACCTTAGCACCTGCAGTAAAATGAAAAAACTATAAAAACAACTTCTTTAAAAAAGCCAGAATGTGCTACCATTAAAGAACAATGTGTAACCAATTAATAAATCAATCAGGATCTCCCAAACAAAACAAATAAACCGTAAATTCCTCAGAAACAACAAAGCTAAAAGCACTGATGTGACGTGGAGAGTAAAGCATAAAGCAACGTATAACAGTGTCTCATCACAATAAATGCAGGACTGTAATGTCCACACATATCAAAACAGGGGAGCCAACAAAACCGGAGATTAAAGTTAATGTAGCTGCATGTAAACCAAAATAACGGATTGCATGAATAAAGACTAAAAAATAGACAAAAAAGGCAAAAAATGTGAATAGAAATTCAAACCAAATAATATTGGCATCTGGTTACCCTAGACAAAAATACAACAACAGAACCACACACATATCACTGCAAACAAATCAAATAAGCAGTACAAACAAAGGAACAGGGGCCTAGAACAATGAGGACCAAAGCCTCAAACTGAGGAACCTAGCCTCAACATAAAATAATGAGGACGAAACCTCAATATAAAATATGAGGACAAAGCCTCAAAATAAAATATGAGGACAAAGCCTCAATATAATACGAGGACGAAGCCTCAAAATAAAATATGAGGACAAAGCCTCAATATAATACGAGGCCAAAGCCTCAAAATAGAATATGAGGACAAAGCCTCAATGTAATAAATAAAAATAATGGACGAATCCACTATATAACACAATAAAAATGTGGCAGGGAAAGTCTGTCAGACATTAAGTCGACGCAAAAAACTCCCCTATAAATGCCAAAATAATAAATAATGTAATACGAGGCCAAAGCCTCAAAATAAAATATGAGGACGAAGCCTCAATATAAAAAACAAGGACAAAGCCTTGATACAACATGAGGACAAAACCTCAACAAAATGAGGTCAACGCCTCAAATACAACTGGAGGAACAAAGCCTCACACTGAAAAAACGGCCCAGAAGTAAGCACTGGCAGACAGAATGTCGCCGACAGCGACTAAAGGAAAACAACAGAACACAACGATACACAATGCAACAGGATAAAAACACAATATGCAGACAAAACTGACATATGAACAGCAAACGATAAACCTGATATGCTGATACAGTACACTGTACCTCTGAGGTAACTTTGTTAGAATGGTTGCAAGTGTTAGCCTGTAGGGTTTAATAACGCATCGTTTTGTTTGGCTTTGTTTTGTTGTTGCTGTTGCTGTTGTTGTTTTTTTTTTTGTATTTTTATAATACGGTAATATTAATTATACATATAAGCTGCGTCCAAAGGTCAAAAATGCTCAAATTGCATAAAGGTAAACTCAAAATAATTATAAATAAATAAAGTGTCTTTCCAAATCACAAAACAAGATCATAAACAAAGAGACCCAGCTCCAGGCAACTGAAGATCGGGCGAGTGTTACTGATTTCAAATATAGCGCCAGTTGGCACCAGCGATACAAGTAGCTGAAGAACACGAGGCACAACCGGTCTGAGGGACAACGAAACTGTGCTACGCACACCGAACGGACTAGCATACACGCCAGTGTAACTGAAAACATAAAAAATTAATGGTCGATCGGATGTAAAATTCGATGTTACCAATAAGCAATGGCATTTCATTAGCATAAACGACCGCAACGTGTATGAATTCCCGCAATCAACAAGACGATCATGTGCACGAACATGACTGTGGACATCAATACAGCACCGAGAGTAAGCGGTGAGCCATCGGGCAATCTTCACCACTTTACCATAAACAAATAGAATACACAGACAATAAAGGAAAAAAGAAAACAAAAGTTGATGATTCATCAGCACCAGTTCTTTACGCAAAACTTATTTATTCAGAAAAAACAAAAAAAATTTTATCTTTGTTTAAGGGAAAGGGTGGTCGTGATGTAAATCCTTTTAAATATCTTAATCAATACTGTAATGTTAAATTGGCTCTAATAATTGAAGGAATATTCATAAGTAAAACTGTAACATCTTTACAAATAAAAGTACATGAGTGCTATGTTAAACCACTCAAACCTAGAGAGTCTTTACTAGCAATTGAAGAGGAAGAGAGTGATAGTGAGAGTCTTGAAACATTACTTGAAAAAGTTAGTGATAGTGAGAGTCTTGAAACATTACTTGAAAAAGTTAGTGATGAAGAGTAATAATAGTATTTATTTTTAATACATTTTTTTTGTATTAAAAATCAACCAAATCTTTTAAACTTACCAATGAGTTAAATTTATCAGGATAACCACTCCATTTTACTAATGCCATTTTTTTCTTATTATCTCGTCTGATAATCTTTTCTATTCTATACGTCTGTTGTTTTGCTTTCTGTAATTCTTGTTCATAAAAAGAACCCTTGATCTCTTCTCCCATCAAATCAACAATGTTATACGTAATAGGGTTTGTTGGAAGAATTTTATCAATTACAAATATTTCCTCTGTCCAGTTTGGTGTATAACCTTTATCAAATACCTTTCTCTTATATTTTGAAATTCTAACATGATCACCAATTGCAAACTTTGGTTTACCAGGTTTCAAGTAAATCAAATCACCGTACAAATTAGACCAAACTTTACGCTCATTCTTTTTTTTACTTGCTTCAACAGGAGTCATTTTAATGCTAGAGTGTCTTGAATTATTGTAATCATTAACTAGTTTATCTATCTTATCCCAGTAAACAGTATTGTTATTTACAGTAAACATCTTCCACATTCTGTTTTTCATTGTTTTATTCCATCTCTCAACAACACTTGATTTCTCTTCATTTTCAGTGTGATACAACTTAATTCCCTCTTTTTTAAGAAAATTTTTAAACTTTTTACTTATAAACTCAGAACCTTTATCTGTCCATAACATTTGAGGTTTACGTTTACTTTTGAATATGTCATCAAATGCTTTACTTACAGTTTCAGTTTTCTTATCTTTTAAAGCTATAATCCATCCATACTTACTAAAAACATCAATAACCATTAACAAATATTTATTTCCTTTATTCCACTTACTATACTTTTGCATTTCAACTAAATCAGCAGCCCAGATATCATCAATTCCATTTGAAATTACTGATCTCTTTTGAAATTTTCGTGTGATTGGTTTGTGAAGTTCGTCAGCTAATTGTTGAGACCAATCACTACTCAACGCTGAATCGAGTTTAAACCAAGTCCAAGTTTTTGTTTTGTATTAATCAAGAATCTAGCAGTTGAACCCCACTTTGGCATTTCTCCATATGGTAAGTCGTCTAATGATTGTACCATCTCTTTATCACAATCACCTTTGCTTCTACCCATGTCGTAACAAATATCGTGATAAGCTGCTATTTCATCAACTTTGTTATAAGGTTTAACTTTCCAATCTGTCACTTTTCCAGTTTCAGGATCATAGCTTAATTGTTTTTCTAGAGGATTGTATGGACCCATATACTTATATTTTCCAGGAGTCCATCCTGCTTTTGGTTTTGGAAGTTTTCCAATCAATTTGTGAACATCAAATCCTTTTCCAGATCTACCATCTAATTCTAGTCTATCAGTTTTATACTTTTTATTCGGTCTAACTTTTGTTGACAGTTGATTCATTGCTGTTCCAACAGAATCTTGAATAAATGGTGTAAGTTTATTTATTCCGTAGTTTACAGCTTTCTTTTGAACGTTTTTATTTCTCATTAACTCACTTGCTCCATATTTACCCATTTCAACTGCTTTTTTACCCATCCAAGGTAAACCAAAATGTACAAATCCATCAACTGCTGTACCAACTACAGTATCAAAGACGCCCGCCCCTTCAGACGGGCTTACTAGTTTTTTGACTTTTTTTTAGTTTTTCTTTTTCCACTTCCAGTTTGAGTAGCTGTTCCAGTTTTTACGTATCTAACTTTTTTAATTCCACAAACTGCACAATGACAGAAGAATTGAGTTCTACCTCTTTTATCTTTTTGGTAACCACTTGGTTCTGTGCAAGGAGTTACTCTTTTATCTTTAATGCAATATGTTTCTTTCATTTAATATATGCTTAGATAAAATATGTCTATTAGATCTAATTTTATTAAAAGTGAGCTTGAAAAGATATATAGTAACCTTAATATGAGTTATGAATATGCTGATCATTCTAGATTGGAAAATGATAATAAGTTTATAAAGATATTTGAGTTGCTTATGGAAATAAGTGAGAAATCAATTACTCTTAACAAAGTTGTAAAAGGAAATTATCTGTTTATATAATAAATGGAGGCTAAATTCTTTTCTGAGATTGAGAAAAATATTGATGTTAAAACAATCAAGGATTTTGAAAAAGAAGTGAGAACAAAAATATATAATGAGATGGAGACACTTAGAAAGAAAAATGATAATCTTTCAAGAGTGCTAATGGTTAGTGAATGTGATATGTGGAAAAAAATTAGAAATGATGAATATTCATGGTTGAGTATAAATAGTGATAAAAAGAAGAAACTTTATAGACTTATTGACATTTACTCAAATTTTGTTGACATAGTTGATAGTGTTAGAGATTTAAACACAAAAGTTGAGAAGGTTAAATTACTAAAGAATACACCAGTTGATAGTGATTAAAATGTGTATAAATATAATATTTATTACAAATATTATATTATATTATTTATATTTATCCTCCAAAGTATGCTTTTATAAAATCACTATTGTCATCATCAAAATGAGGGTTATGTATTACATCTAGAATACTATTACCTCTCTGTCTCTCAAATAAGTAGTATAAACACCAATATCCACAAAGTACAGTATTTCGATTTTGTATTTCATCCATTGAGTAAACTATTTGTTTTCCAGAAGTATTAAAATATCTTAATGCTTCATTTGGCATTATTAGTCCAAATGGATCAAAATACTCAACTAAATTATCTATATTTCTATAACAAACCCAATGTGTTCCAGGTCCTGTAATATCATCTAGATTAATTATTCCACATTCTTTTCTAATTTTTTTTGGTAGTCTATCACGACTATATATTCCTCTGAAATGTTTAATACCAAGTCTTTTTATCCATTCCATAAGGTCAAAGTTGGATAAAGGTTTAATTACAAAATGGAGCCGAGAATGGGAATTGAGTTGAATGGGCTGTTTTTTCCTAGTAATATTCCTTTTCCCCTGGATTTGGGCTTTTTTTTTTTAACTCCCATTCCTATTGGGTTGTTCCATGTACCTATAAAAGGTGGTGAGTGATAAGGATAACCTTCACCATAAGTAGATGGAGGAGGTGGAACGTAAATATTAGACGTATTAGATGAATTACTTCTATCTACTTGTAGTCCAGAACCAAACATCTTAAATACTAAACTAATTGCCATTGGAATTCCAATAGATGCAAGTGTTCCAAGAAATCCTCCTTCTATTTGTTTACGAGTTGGTTTAATAATTAATCGTCCACCTGTTTGATGTGCTTTATTAATTTGGTTTATTTGTGATTGTGTAAATTCTCTTACAAAAGGTGGTAGCATTGGGAAAAATTTATGGGGGATTGTTATTCCTTTTCCAAATATTTTATTTAATCCAATTTCTCCAAGTGCAGTGGCAGCACCAGTAGCCAATGCAGGAACAACTTTTGATACTCCTTTTACCGCGTAAGGTAATACTTTTGCTCCAAGAGATGCGAGTGATGTAAATAAGTTTCCACCATGTTTTACAGAACGACTAATCTGTGTTTTACTTATCTTTATATCCGATCCGGTACCATTTGAAATAGATTTTTTTATTTTAGAAATTTGTCTTTTTGTCAGCATTAACTCATCAGAACCTCGAAGATGTTCATGTTTTAACCGAAGAGTTAGTGGTGATTTATTTAATATTGCAGAAGCCAATTTTGACTTTTGTCCATCTGTAAGTTTTACTCCGTATTCAATATAAGTTGACATTTTTATTATAATATTTATATTATTTTGTTTTGGTGGTTTTATGTACCTGCTGTAATATAAATATCGTATGACTTTTTTTTTATCATTCTTTTACGCTTGTATTTAATTTTGTGTAATCATAACAGCTTGTAGAAAATTCTGTGTAATTATAACAGCTTGTGTAAAATTCTGTGTAATCATATGCGGTGTAGTTAAGGGAGGGGTTATGCTCTTAATAATAGTTTTCCATCTTGTTGTGATATTTCTGCATCTCTTTCATGTAGGACTAAAGCGTATAAATTATAATCAGCGTTTGGATTAGCAGATAATTCGTAATGAAATGCTAATTTTGTAACACCATCTTTGATATCCATTTTTTGTTTTGTTAGGTCAAAATAAACAAAAGGAAATAAAGATTTGAAATTACTTATATTAAGTAATGTTCCACCTTGATAATCATTATTTGCATAGACGTATGACATTACATTTCTAAAAACTCTTGACAAATCTGTAGAAGGTTTAAAGTGAATATCTGGGTATTCGTTTCCATTTGCAACTTCTAGATAACATCTTGATATATTAGCATTATTTGGTAGATTAAAAGTGTCGTATAAAAATGGATTTGCTCCTTGTGCATCAATTCTTGCTGTATCAATTCCAAAAACAAATACATGCCTTGGTTTTGAAATAGCATTTGTAATTCTAAAATGTCCTGTCTGTTGCTGTGAATTATTTGATCGCTCTACTACTTCATTCAAATATGTCCATTTGTAAGGTTTAAGATAATTTTCCATGTACAACTTTTGTCCTTCTGAATTAAACGTAAGTTTTGGAATAAAAAGTTGTAGTCTTGTTATAATAACTCTACAATCATCAGCATTTTGAAAAATTAAATTTGCATCTTTTTCAATTTCGATATTTAGCTCAATTTTTGTATTTGGAAGTAGCTTGTCTTCCAATGCTTCAAAGAAAGAATATCTATTAAGAGGAATTTCACAGTTTACTTTGGCTGATGTACCTAATAGTAATTTTCTTTTATGAAAACCTTTATTATAAGTTGCTTGAGCAGGTCTTTCCTCTGCAGCTGTTGATGTATCAAGAAAATAAAATTCGTTTGTAGCAACACTCTCAGCATATGAAGGATTATACTCAAGAAGATTTTTAATATTTACAACATGATTTGCATAGTTACAACTGTAAACTTCTCTACCATTTGCTAGGATACTTAATTTTTCTATAAATGAGTTACTACCATTTACAATTCCGTTATGGTCAGCAACTGCAATATTTCCTCCATCTGCTAGCTTATTTACTTTAAAATCCATTGATAATCGTGCGTTATACCAATCATAAGGAGTAGCTTCTCCTGTATTATCAGCAACAAATCTAAGACCTGTTTTAGTTTGGTGTGCATCATTTGCTAGGTCTGTATTTAGAGCCTGTTCAAGGTCAAAAACAACATCTTCATATCTTTCTAAATAATGTGGATTTCTAAAAGACTTCATTTTATTTTAATAATTATATAATTTTCTCTTATGTGTTGAACCTCCACTAAGAAGGTTATTTAATGTTTGATCTATTTCTTTTTGAGTCATTGTTTCAACATTTTTATTAAAAGTAACTTTTTTTTTTGAAGGGGTTTTTTTGGTGGGTTTTACCTTTTCTTTTGATAACCTTGAACTATCTTATCACCAGCCTTTTTACCAGAATATTCACCAGTTTTTGTTGCAGTCATTTTTAGTAATTTATCACCACTTTTTTCAGCACTTTTTTTAGCAGTTTTTTTCATTGACTTTGCAAATGTTTTTTTTCCAAAAGATTTAAACCTATCCATCATTCCTTCTCCATAAATATGTTGTCTTGTATATTTACCCAATTCAGGGACAAGTTTCATTTTAAACTCTGATTGTCGCATCATTTTATTTTAATAGTTATATAAATATGAAGTATTACATCGAGTGAAGTATCAAAGTCATATACCAATCTATTCCATTAAAATTTACTGGTCTTCCAACTGAGTCTGTAACAAATATTCTCATTTCATCAATTTTAAACGCAGAAACGTCACAGTATAAAGGTCTTTTAGGTTCGAAAGTAAATGGAAAAGATCTTGTTAAATTATCAGTTGGTATTACAGCAATAGTATTTGTATTTATTCCATTTACAATACTATTAGTTATTGCGGTTGTGTTTATATTTAGTACATCAATAGAATTTGTTATATTGGGTAGTTTTGTTCCATACTCTGTTTTTGTAATAAGTTTCTTTTCAAATCCAATCAGGTCTCCAAATTCTGTTCCTCTTAGATCTAATTGATAATCTCCTTCAATTGATACTAACACTCGATAGGTGGAAAGAATAAATGTTATATTAATTGAATAAGTTTTATTTCCACTTGAACCTGATGAGTGAGATTTTTGATCCATATACTGATGAATATAATCATTGATATCTGAGTAGGAATACATTCCATCTGTAAAAGTAATTGTTTGCCAAGTGGATCCATCGTGAGTATATTTAATTTTATTATTTTTATAATCACTTCTAATGTTGTACCAAGAGTAAGTCATGGACAACCGATCAAGAGCAAGTTGATGTTTTTTTTCAGGATCAAGTTTTAAAGATGGATTAAACTTAATAGTAAAATCACCGGGTCTGCTTGTTCCTCTTTTTTCCCTATTTATTGAAGAAATATGAATAGCTCGTTCTTCCATTTATCTAATTGTTATATAAGTTTTTAGTAAATCATTCAGTTGTTTTTTTGTAATTACTTTCATTTGGTTTAAAAGATGTGCTATTTTAGAAAACTCAGGTATCACACCATTATTCCCAGCTAGAATTGATCCACCTAGTAATTCAAGTCTGTCTAGAAGTTGATGTGGGTTGTTAAAGAGAGTAATTCCTCTTCCAGTTTTCATAAGTTGTTCTTTTTTGTAACTATAAAGATCAGATAAATTTTTATAATATGTGGATAATACGTTAAAATCATTTATTTTTTCTAAAGTTAATTTATGCGGATTTTTATTTTTTGGTTGTTTTAAATCGTAACCTTGATAATTTTTTAACGGTAAAGAAGTGTTTAATAAATCAATAGCTAAATTAGATTTTAGTTTATAAACATCATCAATTATTCTAAAAAGATCATCATTTTTTTTTGTTATAAAATCAAGAGGTAGAATATCATACCCATATTTTTCTAATGTATCAATACTATTTTTATTTTGTAAATTATTATTAAAAAAATTTAAATCAAAATCAAAAATATTTTTATCCTTATCAGTTTGTATACTTTTTTCAGCTTTTTCTACACCTTCTGCTCCTTCTACACCTTCTACACCTTTATACTCTTCAATATCCATTTTTATATATTAAATATATAACTATTATATAAAAATGGAAATACCAAACTATGATAGTGTCGATGACCCGGATAAAAAATATAAACAGTTATTTCCTTATATGCCATCAGATACATTTCGAATGTTAATCTGTGGAAACAGTGGAAGTGGTAAAACTAATTTGCTTTATCACATGTTAATTAAACCACTGTTATACTATGATGAGATTTATCTTTATGCACGTAATCTAGAACAGGATAAGTATCAAAAGTTAATTCAAAAAATGAGAGAATTAAGTCATAAAATGGGATATGAAATACTAAATGTAAGTAATGATGAAATAATTCCAGTGACAGAAATGGAATATGAGGATAATCAAAAACTTGTAATATTTGATGATTACGTATGTGATAAAAATCAAGGAGAACTTATTGATTATTTCATCCAAGGTCGTCATAAAAATTGCTCTGTCATCTACCTAAGTCAATCATTTTACAAAACTCCAAAGGATATTAGATTAAATTGTTCTCACTACTGTCTGTACGAATTTCCATCATCGAGAGAAGCAAATCGTATATCATCAGAATTAGGAGTTGATAAAGAAACATATAGAACAGCAACAAAAAAACCATTTACATTTTTATACATTGATAAGCCTAAAAAACGTATTGCTAAAAACTTTACTAGTAGTCTAAACTAATAAATAAAATGGGAATATTTAACGAACAAAAAGATAACTCATTTGCTAAAGGAATTCAAGGAGCACCAGGAGTTGGATTTAATCTTACTTCTGATGGTGATTATGATATGATAAATAAAAAAATAAGAAATGTTGGTACACCAACTGCTAATACTGATGCTGCTACAAAGAAGTATGTTGATGATAATTCTAGCGGGGCACCCAAAACATCAAGATTAACAGTTGATTCAAACATAAATATGAAAGACCGATTTCGTATTTTAAACCTTAAACATCCAAATGATGCAGATGAGCCAGCAACAAAACAATATGCAGACAGTAATTTTCTTAACAGAGATGGTTCACGAACAATGATTGGCAATTTAAGTATGAATAATAATAAAATAACTAATGTTGGTAAACCAACAGCTAATAATGACGCAGCAAACAAAAAGTATGTGGATGATAAACCCACCTCAACAACAAACCTAACAATTGATTCAAACATTGATATGAGAAATACATACCGAATTAAAAATCTAAGCACACCACTGGACGCAAAAGAACCTCCTACAAAAGAATATGTAGACAACACATTTCTTGATAGAGATGGATCTTACCCAATGAAAGGTAATCTTAACATGGATAATCATAGAATTTTAAACCTACCAATTCCAATGGGTCCTAAACAACCAACACCATTAGCCTTTACAGATATAAAGTATCTACATGTTGGTGGAACAAATAAAATGTTAAACTCACTTAACATGAATAATAAACCTATAATTGGTCTAAGACCACCTTTTAATGATACAGATGCTGCAACCAAAAAGTATGTGGATGATAAAGGATTTACAACAGGTTACTTAAAAAAAGATGGAACGGATCGTATGACTGGAAACTTAAATATGAACAATAAAAAAATTATTAGATTAAGTAATCCAACCCAAGACAATGATGCTGTAAATAAAGATTACGCTGACAAACTAATTCATCACACTGCAGTTCAACCAAGTCATTACAACGATCAATTTACTTTTCTTATGTCTAATGCAGCACAATGGACTGATGAAATAGATACTGGAACTAGTTTTGTTATATCAAAAATAGCAGACTTACCTCCTTCAAAAGGTAATTTTCATAACTATAACCACAAAGTAATTTATGTAAAAATAAACAAAAATTCTCAAGGTGGATATAAGTACAAAATGTCAGTTAACTTTTACAGATTAACCGCTAATGTTGATTACACACTATGTTTGGAAATACTAAACACTGACTATCAACTTTGGCATAAATCTCAAATAAGTGTAGACAAAGGAACTTCAACAGGATTATCAATTGAAAATGTAAGTGTAAAAAAACTTAGTCATAGATATACAGATGCAACAAATCAAACACAATATATGTATTACCATAGAATAATAGTTAATTTTAAAAAGTTGTCAACTGGTAATAGGTTCTTTCTTCATTTTCTTGTTAATATACCACAAGAAGGAAGTGACCTGGCTGTTTATCCAAGACAGTTTTCAGGAGTTTATTTTGTTACTTATGGTATTGTGGGTAAAGTAAGCAATATCGACCCAGATAAAGTTTATGACTATCACACAGCATTTGATATCAAACCAACAGAAGTTACATACAATGTTGACATAAATGCAAATAATAAAAAAATATTAAACATTGATCTTGATAAAAATAATAATAATAGTGCAGCAACAGTTGGAATGGTAAATGAAATTAATACAGCAACAGTTGGAATTGTAAATAAAAATTTACCTTTTATAAAAAATTATGTTTATAGAAAATATTTTGAACATTTTTTTGACTTTAGCGATTCAAACTATTACGTTTTAAATAAAAGTTCAATTGGTGTTGTGTTTAATGCTTTGTCCTCTATTACAGGAAAATCTGCACAAAATATTACATTTCCAAGTAAAACAATGGATAACATAAAAGAAGGTGGATTAAGAATAAATAATTATAAGATATCTTTTAAACCACCAATTAAAAATACAAGTTACACTTTATGTATTGTTTTTTCTCATTTTAAAAGAAATAATTTTAGTATAAAGAAATATGATGTGTCTAATGCAAATTCAAAACAACAACTTTTATTTTTATACTATTTATCTATAACTAATTATCTAAACATAAGTATTGGTAATGTAAATAAAAATTTAGCAATACCATCTAGTTTTAGTGGAAAAAAAATAGTTTTATGGTTAACAGAAAGTATTAATGATAATATTACAAAAGTTAATATAAGTAACTATTCCGCAGACTTAGTCGCTAATATTGTAAGAACTTCATCTAACCTTGAATTTGAATTTTCGTGTAAAGATTCAGTGATAGAAAAATTTATGTACTCTCCAAACTTTTACGACATTGACTCTTCAGTACATCATCATATATTACTACAAGAAAAGATAAACGGAAATTATGTATTATAGACTAAACTAAGATTATATATATAAAATAATAAAATAATAAAATGAAGGATATCTTTGATTTTAATCACATAGATCCTAATATAACAAAAACAGAAATTAATACTATAAAAGACTTTTACAGTTACTACCATAAAAAATATTGGTGTTTTAAGAGATCTTATAAAAGTTATAAATTTCTTGATAATTGTTTTACAATCTCTGGAATATGTTTGGTAGCAATAGGAACTATTACTGGTGGAATTACACTTAATCCTGTTATTCTCGGAGTTGTAAATGGTGCTGGGGTTATTTTGACTGGAATTGGAAAAAAACAAAATTATAAGAGGAAAATTGAGATGACAAAAATTGCATACACTACTTATGAAAAAGTTCTTGTTGAACTTCGAGCTGTACTTAGAGGAGATGAATGGGATAAACAAAAATTCGTAGATAGAATGAAACTAATAGATGATATGATAATTGATCAATCTCCTGAACCAGATAGATTTGAGATTAAATATAATAATAAATTTAATATTTAAACTCGGATAATACTGTTTTTAATATTAAAATAATATTAAAACTCTTAAATTTAATAATAATATAATTTTTCCTTTATTAAAAGTTTTTTAAGCTTTTCAGGATCTTTTTTTGAAAATAAATCTTCCTTTTTCTTTTTCTGTTCTTCATTCATTGTAAGACCATATCCTTCAGCAAAATAAGCATCATAATCAATTTCTCTCTTGTTTAAATAAAATTGTTCTGGAGCTTTAGTCTTTTCAAGAGCTTGAATCAATTCTCTTACTTTTTTTCCTATTACAGGATCTTCAATCTCAATATTAATTTTAATTGGAATATATTCATATGTATCATGTTGAAGATATTTTAATAATCTATTAAAAACAAAAATATCTTCAGGATAATCTCCATCACCATGCATAAAATTAACTAATTTTTTAAAATCATCATCATCATCATCTGTTCTGTCTTCTTCAAGTTTTTTATCTTCATGAAATTTTTTATTATCATCTTTTTCATCAATTTTAAGCTCTGTTATTTTTTCTCTTTGTTCAAAAGATAAATTATTTAAATTATTAATACCAAGAATACAACCTGAACTTCTTTGCATATCAACCAAATAATCCAAAACTGATGGATGAAGTTTATATAAAATTTCACAAATTTGTTCTAAATTTAATAAAGATCTAGGATTGATTTCTATATGCATTATATTATATATATGTATATATTAAAATGATAAAAACAATAGTTCATTACGTTAACTTTTACTACCCCCCTCCTTTCAAAAATACTATTTTTTCAGAAGATGAGATAAAATCAGCATTAGTTTATAGATATTTATATGAGACTACTTTTAAAAAAAATATTTCATTAGAAAGAATTATCTATAAGCTAGAAGGTTTAACTATTAATACTGAAAGTAAAATATTACGAAATCATTTAATTTTCCATAGAGCTTTTAAATCTTTCTATAAACATTACAATCGAGGTAGAGGATGTGTATACGTATTTGATTCACCATTAAAGAGTGAAGTACTTGGTTATCTAACTGGAATATTATACTGGATTTTTCATAAAGGAATAATATAATTATATAATAAAAATGGCTGCTTGCATTATTCAAAAAAAAGATCTTGAAAATCTTGGTAAAAAATTAATGAAAGAATTTTACGGTCATGTACATAGCACATACTTTTTAAAAGAATTTGATGAAGTAAAATTAAAAAGAAAATTCTATGATGAAAATCTTACTAAAGAATTTTTATCGTTTTATGAAAAAAAAGAAAAAACCTTTATAAATTTATATTTTGATAATAAAAGATATGAAGATTTAGTTAAAATGAAAACTGAAGATTTATTAAAAAAAATAGAGGGAAAAATTAAGGATGAAACTCTTGATTATAAAATAATATTTAATTTTTTAGATAAAATGGATAGAGAATTAAAAATAGATAAAGATATAGAACATGAAATAGATGAAGATCTTTTTTATATGAAAAAAGCGTTTAAGCATATGTTTGAAGTATATCATTACGATTATTTATATTTAGAAGATTAAATTTTTATATTATTACTTTAATATAAAAATTTATTTTATCAGTTCTTTATAAGTTTTCCACCAAATATCATAATTTTCTAAAGTTTTAGGACTTATTTTAAGATCTATACTTTTATACTTTTTACACCCCATTTCATCCAAAATTTTTTTTATTACATAAGTAATATTTATCATTCTCTTTCTAAAATATTGTTTGTTAATATTTTCCATAATGTTATTATCTATTTTTAATAGTCTGTTGTAAAGTTCACATTTTTGTTCATCAGTAAGATTTATTAGTTTAGAAATCTGATTAACCTTTTTATCGTAGTAATACTTCCTATGATAAATACTCTTTTTTCTATAATGTACCCTATCATAATCTTTCGCATCATAAAATCCTAATACATGTCCGTTTATCATTCCACATTCATAACATATTTTTTGACCAAAATCAATAAAAAAAGATTCTGTATTTTTACATCCTAAACATGAAGCTACTGTTGACTTTTTAACCCCCTCACTTTTTTCTACTTTATAATTATGTAAAATATTGAGATATTTTTTTATTTCTTCTTCAGTATATGTCATTTATTATTTCTACTTATTAAATCTTAAATCTAATATTTTTCTCTAATAGCTAAAGTATGTATTTGGTCGTTTAAAACATGTCTCTTATCATCTTGATTACTAAGAGCTACTTTATTAACCTCTTTAGAATATATATCATGATTCTCACTTCTTATTATTTTCATATTTCTCATTTCTTTTTCACCAGAAAATAAACATCTAACATAATCATCAAAGTTTATTGATTTTTTTACAACATTTTTTTTTATTCCTTTACACTTCTTTAATTCTTTTTCACCCTCAACTTTATAGCTGTATAGTTTAGGACGTAATCCAACAAAATGAGTTATCTGTTTTCCTGATGCTTCATCCTTAAACATACCAATCACTTTTTTGTTAACTCCTGTAGTTATTCCAGAAGGATGATCTGATGGATAATCGCTAGTATCAAATTTATTTTTTATATCATTACATATATCTTTGTAAAAATCTTTTGTTTTAATCTGATACATTAGACTATCTGTATCTGTAAACAATAACTCAGCTTTTTTTCCATATTTACTTTTGATGTATTCATAATGAAAATCATACATTAAAGTTTTTGATAAGTCTAAAATTGCTTGACCAACATATACTGGTTTATTAAAATACACTTCTGTCTTTTTCATATGAATAGCAATAAGATTTCGATCAAATATTGTACATCTATCAAAGTTTGGACGACTTGATAGTTTTAATGCTTTTTTACGATCATCAATAATTTCTATATTTTGACGCTTTCTAATATTTTCTATTGTTTTACCAAAAACTGAATTGTTCATTAGTTTAAAAAAGTCTTTTTCAAAATTGTTTGCAGCACATTTTCGAAGTTCTGTATTTTTTCTTATATATGGTTCCATCCAAGAACTTTGGTAAAATGATATTCCTTTGTGAACAGCAGTAATCTTCATACCCAACTCAAGACATTGTCTAAGAGCTCTGTAATGAATAACATAATTTTTTCTTGGTTTAAAATGACATATTAATTTTTCAACTCCATTAACATTCATTAATTCAGGTGCAAGAGGATAGTCATTATGAAGATCCCATAAGTCTGGTGGATACTCCAAATCAACTTCAAAAATATATCCCTTCTTACCAGTATTTGCCATACTATCATTTGTTTTTTCTAAAATTTCCATTACCTTTTCCACTGTAATATTATTCATCCAATTAAAATTATGTGTTGGTAAATTTTGAGACATAGCCCAACCATAAAGATTGTTGGCGTCCAAATATTGTATAAATGATGATTTCTTTTCAGGATCGTAATTTTTCATATACTTATTATTTGCTTCTGCATATCTTTTTGATATATGTGTTATTCCACCACGAATTCCTTTTTCAATCATCATTAACATATCATAATCACTTAACAACTCTAAACGTTGTCCTGTTGTTTTTAGACATGCATCCCAAGCTAAACCAGGAGATGAAAAGTAATGAGCTGGATCTAATTTGTAATGTTTAAGACAAGTTTTCCTAAAGTTTTCAAACACATCTGCCAAAAGCATAACATCAGATTTTAGGTAAAGATCGTGATAGTCTCTTATTGTTTTACACCCAAATGTATTCCAGACTTTAATCGCATGTTGATAATCTTCATCACTTATATCTTCATCATTTAGATTTGAATAGAACCCCTGTTTTGGTGGAAGTTGTGTTTCTGATAATTTATCAATTGATGATACATAATCATAAGGATAAACTCCTTTACGAGTTAGTAATGAAGTATTATTCTTAAAAGTATGTTTTGTTATATGAAAGTCATCTTGGTTTAAATTTGAAACAAGATTGGCTAGTGATGTTTGAAGAAACTTAAATGAGTCCACAAATCTGATTTCAAATTTTATTGGAATAATATCACCATTAATATGTTTGTACTCACCAACTTTAATAGATTTAGAAAATGAAAGATATTTTTCTTCAGTAGATGGTATACAACTAAGATCACCATCTATTTTAGCAAGTTGTTTGATAAATAGATGTGCATCATAACCCTGAAGATTATGAAATATAACTGGTAATATTCTTGGTTTTTTACACAAAAGATTACATTTGTTATGTGCTGCTCCACGGTACTCACCTGTAAAATGGCAATGATCTCTAACTCTATCTTTACCTAATTCACCACCACAAATATGACAATTAACAGCATTATTAAAATCTTTATTTGATTTTTCACTCATTACTAAAGGTTTTGGTTTACGATAAAAATCTTCATATATCCCTTTAGTCATTTCTGTAAGTTTTTCTACAAATATTTTAGCAATATCTTCATCATCTGATTTTTTTGTATAAATGATTGGTTTAATTCTTTTATTAACAATACCCTTTGCATAAAAACAAAATCCTGATGGTTCATGTTTTTGATAGTTATAGTTATAAGAATCTTTAGGATCAGGACTACAACTATTCATTGGTTTAGTAAAACATTCAAAATCTGCATATACAACAAAAGGAACAGGAAGTTGTCTATCATAATTAGTAAAATGTAAAGTTTTGTTTTTTTCTGGCATTTTTACAAATGCTGTTTTATTACTAGAACAATATTTAATATGTTTGTCTAATAATTCTGGTTTTGTAAAATGACAAAAACATCTCTTACAAATATGAATTGGTTCATTTGTTCTTGAAGTAATTTGACTACGTACAAGACGAGAAAAGTTTTTAATTAGTGAATAATGAAATTTACCATCTTCTTCATACAAAAATAAATCAATAGTATTTTTACAATCTTTCTTTACCTCTCTCAAAGGATAAATAGTCTCTCCATCATTTGAAAAAACATTTATTCCTGGAAGATCTGGATTAAGTTTTTCAAATTTGTTAATGTCTTTTACTTTCATTGGAAATGTAATTCCTTTAGTATTAAGATCATTCTCATACTTTTTTAAATCTGCAAATCTACAATCATTCTTTTCTCTTGGATGAAGATAACGAAGTACTGACCAAATAAAACATTTATTATCTTTATTTCGAATACTAACAATTGCTTTTTTTCTCATAATCCAATCTGGAAGAGGAATATAAGAAGAACCCCTCATTGGTTTTAATTGAGTTGTATGAATATCTAGTTGTACAATTTTTTTAAAATACCACCCACTTCCATTTGCTTGATAAATAGATAATTTTTGTAAAATTTCTTCAATAATTTTAAATAATAAATCTACTTCATCAGTTGAAATAAAATTATTATGAGTACTAGAACTAAAATATGCTTTATGTTTAATAAAAAAAGTTGCATCACTATCATTCGATATTTTTTCTTCTTTTTCCATAATACAAATTAAAACAAACCTTATTTTAGTATTACGATGATTTTTAATAAATTTTTTAAGAGTTCTAAAATAATAATCAAAAAACTGATTAGGGAAAAATCCTGATTTCCCTTTTATAATATATTTTTTAGCAAATCCGTTTAGAGCTGATTTCTCAACTTCAATTCCTTGTTCATATTCTTTTATAGCTCTCTCAAGAGCTTTTCTTAAATAATAAGGAGTATCTTTAGGAATTTTTCTATTTTTTATACATTCCTCAAAATAATCCTCAAATGTTTTTATCTTTTTAGAATGAGGTTTTTTAACAACTTTTGGTTTAACAACTTTTGGTTTAACAACTTTTGGTTTAACAACTTTTGGTTTAACAACTTTTGGTTTAACAACTTTGGGATTAACTTTTCCTTGATTAATTTTTGTTCTAATGTTTCTCATTTTTTGATATTTTTCAATCAATATTCTCTTTTTTTGCAATATCTTATAATCTTTTCTAAGATCTTTTTTTTCTTGTGATACAATCTTTTTTAATTCGTCCAAAGACAAACTCTGAAGTTGTTTATCGGTAAAAATTGGTTGAGACATAACTTATATAATAATTATTTTATCTTTAACCTTTAAATCAAATTTATTTTTTCTGATTCACTTTAACCTTCACTACTTTATTATATAGTAATATATCTATAAAAACTTGTAACATAAAATGTTATAAGTTTAGAAATAATAACTATCACTAACTCTATCTCTATCACTACCACTATAATTATCACTAATTCTAACTCTATCATCATCACTATCACTATCACTATCACAATATTCTATTACATTAATCTTATCAAAAAAACAACAACCAACTTTATACTCAGTAACTAATGTTGTACCTTCATAACATAATAAACCTGTTGCATTTATAAACAAACCATCCAATTCTTCCCTTGCATCATAATAACATTCTTTTACATTTATTGGTTTAACATTATTAAAAACTTTATTTAAATCAATGCTACCATCTTTCACTAATTTAACTGTGTCGTTGATATTTTTATCAATATTTTTAAACAAAAGATAATCTTCTTTACTATCAAATAATAATCCTCCAACTTTGAAAGTATTACAATTATTTGATTGACTTGTTTGTTTGTTTATTGATTTGAACCCCATTTGTATAATTATTCTTTTATCTTTAAGCAATAAATTAAATTTTTTTTTCTGATTCACTTCAACTTTCACTACTTTATTATACAGTAGTTATAAAATGATGACAACCCACTCACTCACTTTTATTTCTAAATCTTCGAGCAATAAGAGCGACACTTGAGAACGAATGGAACAGAACGAATGAGTTGAACGAACTGAATGAACTGAATGAAATGAGTGAAATGAGTGAAATGAGTGAGCGAAAGCGAACGAATTGAACGAATTGAACGAATTGAATGAAGTGAATGAAGTGAGTTTGACGAATAAGTTATGTGAAATGAGTGAACAAGCGAGCGATTTTGCGAGATGAGTTAGAAATAAAAGTGAGTGAGTGGGATGGCATCATTTTATAACTACTCAAGAATAAGACAACCTGTAACCTGGTAACTGCCTAAGCTATCATGGCCATTTTAATTGAAAGAGCCTTAGCTGAAAACAGTTAAATTCAGGTTTGTTTGTTTTTAACCTTGCTTGTTTTTTCATTATTATTGATAAAATATATTACATATATATTTACGGCTAAGTGTTACGAAAGGCAGTTCACGGATAAGTCGCACTGGGACAAGACAACAAAAGACACATAATTTTAAATGGTAATTTCCTATGTTTGTCTTTGTCAGTGCGACTTTTGCTCTCTAACATGGTGGTGTAGGTGGTCTTCTGTACCACTTGAATGACAAGTTACAAAGCCGGGCCACCCAACGATGTTCGAAAACACTTTTTAGGCTATCCAGAGTACAGTTGCACTTTTAGAAATCTAGAAATGCATTCAAAGCGGCGCTATAAAATTTGTACCCGTTCGGTTATCCTAGGGGAACTTATAAGTCTTTTCGAAATTACAAGGACTTGAGTATTAATTTTTTTTGTTTGTTTTTTTTTTAACTTAAGAAAATCGTAGGGAATTTATAAGATAAGCTTCGAAAGTTGTACGTGAATGGAACGGTCATCTAGGAATTTTTTGCCGTTCTCAAGTAAAAGAAAATTCTAGGCAATATGTGCTTTTCCGAACAGATGTTTTACAGAAAACAGTCGTTGGGTGCCCCTGACAAAGGGCCTATTCGAGAACAGCCTATCCGCTCGCTGCACGAAGCATTCCACACTGTACGTGTCACTCAATTAGAGGAGAATTATCAGTGATGTCAACCGTGGAAAAGGCTTTTAAGAGATCAGATTAAACAAGAATTTTAATAAATCTCATTCAACGACTCAAGAGGTGTGAAAATTTTCATTAGCCAAGGTAATTATATTCCCTTTTTCGTTGTTACAAGATACTCTAAGGGAATTCTTGTGTGTGTATGTAAATGTGCAACATAAAAATGTAATATCGGTTATTATATTACTGTACACGATAGGTTAAATAATAACCGTAGATTTCACTGAGAATGTCAAAGACTTTAGTTAGGTTTTAACGTTAAAAAGAAAAGAAATGACCAACGTAAATGCTGACACTAAATGCAACGTCTCAAAGGGGTAAAGCGTTAGCCGCAAAGCCGCTAAGTGTAATAGAGGTAACAACGTTAGTCGTGAAAGAAGATAACCGAAAAAGACATTCTCGCCGGTTTTTGAAGAGATCGCTTCAGTGTTAAGGCTTCCTCCATGACCTTTCTCGTGATGAATCATGATCTGATTATAAGTAAGTTGTTATGTTTAGTTTTTCTTTTAAAGTTAATCGAAAGAAAAAAAAATCGTTAGCTATAGCCAGCGGGTAAAAACGTCAAAGCCACCTGAGCCCATAAATACAGTCAACTCCCTTTATAGCAGACACTGTAGGGACCTCGAGTTAAGCGTCCTCTTTAGCGAGAGTCAGTAATAGCGGGAGTTTATTTCAGTCAAACGTCTGTAATTTGTTTTTGCCGGGGATTTAGCTACTGTCCGTGTTATCAGGGTGTCCGTTAGAGCGGGATGTCCGCAAGGCGAAAGTTAACCGGTACTCTCAAGAATGTACTATCAGGTGCTATCAAAAGGTACTATTGTTTTAAACAGGTCGTAATATGAAGGCTCTGTTATTTGCATCACTTTTGGTGTTTTGCGGTTCAGCTCATGCAGCAGTTTTTGGTAGAGGACCCGTTCGTAAGTATTACTATCATTCGATGCAAAGTTTTCTTTCCTTTCGTTGGATGAGAGCCCACCACGTAACCTGCCAATGACATCCTTTCACCGGCGAAAAATATCTGATTGGTCGACGCGCGACCACTTGACATTACCAAATTCAAAATTGCGGCAATACCTCCATCGATTGTTTATTCCAGTGGAAAGAAGATTAATTGTTGCGGCTTCATATGAGTTGCAAATGCATATACGGATATTTTTAGAATAGCCTAGACTTTTTATTATCCTTTTTCACCTATTCCTTTGGGATTCGTTCCCTGCGATGCTCGCGTTTTGGCCGGTTTACCGGATTCCAACTTTGGACTCTTTACGATCACGAAGGTCAACAATATTTCTGATGAAAGCCGGGTCACTAGAAAGAACGGCCTTTGTTCACAGCTCTATGCAGCGGAGAAATAAGACACCATGGGTCCTTTGAAATTGCTTAGACAGCTGGAAGTTATTTTATTATTTTTTTTTACCGAAAAGATAAAGCAAAATTATGTTTTCTCCAGCAACACGTTTCGAACTACGCACTTTAGAAAACTGCCGCAACTTTCGATACACTAGCCACAAGACAATTAACATAGCAAGACAATCGCTAAGAATATTTCTTTACCTTCTTTATAATTTCCGTTTGTACCGAGTGACACGAGATAAAGTTGAACCAAGCGTAAGCGTATTTTTGTGCCATAAACAGTGTGCCAAAGAGTGTAAACATGCGGAGATTAATCATCTAAATATAGTTTTCCATCAACAAAGTACACGCTAAGTCATATTAACAAACAAAGCCCAAAAATGTCTGTCCCTCTACTTTTTTTGTTGAATCCGTGATAAGAAACTTGATCTAAACGACACAAACATTTTGGATAGCATTGTTATACGCTCTTCGATCAACACTCGAATGTTATCGAATGTTAGATTCACAATTAAAGTCGAATTTTGACACAAAAACGGGATACACATTTAACAAAACTGTCGCTTCCGTGCAACTCGGTACAAGTAATTTATATACCAAAACAAAGCCCAATAATTTTTCTTCCACTACTTTATAATTTCTTTTTGTACCGAGTTGCACGGAACATACAGTAAACAAAAAGAGCAAAAATTACCCACCTTTTCGGCATGTCTTCCACATGCAAACCAGCGATCTCAACGTCAATAACACTGAATCAGACCATGCCAATGCGATTTTTCGTCAGTTTCAGGACGCTATATTCTCCAGACAACACACTTATGTCAAAACTTTGACCAAAATAAGTTTTGATCTCTTACAGTGGCAAGAAATTGCAAAGCTGTCACTGCCAAAAAAAGCTGCCATCGCTTCTTTCATCTGAACAACATTTCGCGGGCATTTTTGCCTCGGAGCCAATGACATTACCCGAAATCGATCACGTGTCATTTTTTGCAGAGCATGCGTAGACATTTTTCGCCGGTGAAATGACATCCTACAAATAATGGTCTGCTCATGCGCAATGTCGTTTGACTGTTTTTGGTTGCAAATAATGTACTTCCCATGCGTAAATGAAACCATGCTTTTCTCCTTCTTGCGATCACTCTTGCGTGAAGATGGCAGCTTCCCGAAGATGTTCATTAAAAAAACAAACTCGGTGACTGAATGATAAAACAATGATTGAACTCGGTTATCTCAAAATATCATGATTTCTCAACGTCTTGCAGACCTGTTTCTTGCCTCAACCGATCTGCTCGCCACTGACAAATCACGATATTTTACTCAACTTCGTCTGTAATTGATAATTATTTTTCTTATGCTTCACAAGTGAGATATCTGTGTGATTTTGCTAAAAAGTGCCCACCAAGTTTTCGCTTGAACACGGGACAATTTGAGATTTTGTCACTTTGGTAAGAGTCTCGAGTCAGACAGCAGTGCAAAGTCAAGGAATTTTCCCTGTGGGCTACCCCGTGTTCTGACTCATAATCATAATGTTACTAGCAGAGCTTGGGAAGAGTGATTGTCTAGTCATAAGTGTTATGGGTGGGAAGGGTAAGTTCTTGCTCCTTCGACTTGGCTGTCTAGAGACTTGGGACAGGCACCTTGTATTATATGTTAGTTTGTCTCAATCAGTTGACGTTTTCTGGCTGATTGTTCTCTTTTCTAACCCCTCCTCCTCCTTGACAAACCATTATCCTCTAATCCCAGGTGATGCATTCTTTTCACTTTACAGTTTACAAAGTGAGGATAAAAACATGTAGCGGATTGGGTGCTGGCACAAATGCAGAAGTGATGTTCAAAATTCGTGGTCATTTGCTTAATAGTAATGGTGCACAGTTTGTTTCAACAACTCCTGTCAAGCTGGACACCCCTAATCATGATGACTTTGAGCGAGGAAAGTAAGCTTTCACTTATCTTGAGTTAGTATGAAATGAAGGAAGCCATGAATTTTTGACCAGTCAATGACAATGACGAAGCGTACATTTTCTTCCAATAGAGAAACGCGGCTTCTTACATTTAGAAAAGTATACTGCACTCCTGGAAAAGGTGCTCGGGAAAAATATCTTGCGTTTCCCCTCCCCCCACACTGTACTATACACACCTCAACGGAGTGGAGGAGGGGATGGAAGTAAGGAAGCCCCCAAAACGCCAACTGTCCCACGAATTTTCCCCATGATTGTAGATGGCATTTCACGCTTGCAATTTCACGCTAGCAAAAAAACGTTGACTAATCATGACCTAAATGACATTCTAATGAGCTTCTAAAAAGAAACGAATGACTTCTCTTGTTTTCTTTGGCCTTCTTACAAATGATATTAACATGGTAATCCCAGTTTAGTTTTTATCTATCAGTATCCCTATGCCCTTGCTAGGAGTACAATGGCACCGCTGGTTAGTGCGCTACTTTCAGTGCGCGAGGTCCCGTTCGATCCCCTGTGACATCACATCCTCGTTTCAAATTCTCTCTCTTTTTTATTTAGCTTCAGCTTAACACTTCACTCAAATAAACAGATCTCCGATAATCTTTGAATTTGCTCGGGTTATCGAAGTGAAAAATGCTTGATTTACCTTTTTTACTTATGTGTGCTTGCTCGTGATGCAGGTTGATTACAACGATTCAATTACCTTTTTTACCGGGTTCACCTCTACGGCATTCTTTTTACTTCGACCCTTTCGATTCATTCCAGGGATATCGAGGCGGATCGAAATTAAAGCACTAACAAGTAACATGGCCCATGGACTTTATTCCTTTACTGTCAGCATTTTAAAACTAGTAAGGCATGCTATCTGCCAAGCATTGATTCAAATTTTTAACATCTGGGTCTCGACTGGCTCATTTCCTGCAAAGCTAAAAACCGCTTAAGGTGGCCCTACTGGATTTTTTAGGGGTGATACCTCCCAAGTTTGAGCATTAACTACGTCGGCACGAGTAAAGATATGGGAAAAAGGTTACCACAACTGTATTATACAAAGATGAAAATTTCTTATGATCTGGGTTTTATTGCAATCGGAGTCGCCGTGGCAACGTAATGACGCCTTACATTTTTTATTTATCTTTGTGTTTCTCTGTACCATGAATTTTTTTAAGAAATCGCTTAAGGGAGTATGTACCTGCCATAATTGCCTCAATTATGGCAAAGTTTGAACAAATTCTATGAGAGCGTTTTGGAAATATTTTGAAACAAAGTTTTAAGAATCATGAAAACAGTGAAATAGCATGCTATCCACACAATTAGCTAATATGTTAGGAAAATGATAAGCTTTGGAAACGCGGCTTCATCTCATAGTGGTTTGATTCCATTGAACTGACTGCGTACAAAAAAAGAGGGGAATTGCCCTGGACGATCGCGAGTTAGAAGAATTTTATTAACCTGCAGGCTTTCTTTACCGGTACGTCTTCGTTGAGAAATAAAATGCGCGCAATTCAACTATAAATTTAATTCAATATAATAATGCCAGTAAGATTGTGTTTTGAAAATAAGAAATTCTATCATGTAGTTATACAAAGGAAACAAATTACAGGAATCGGTTTGATTCCTGACTTTTTCCACCTTATTTTGATGGTACATTGTTTGTTTTATACATTTCATTATGCAATTAATTAGGGCGTTTTAAAGAAAATCTAGCCTAACTCCCCACCCCAAAATAGCGCGTAATGAAACGTTATCAATAGTCCTTTTAAATAAATCCTTCAATTATTTAAATTGCATTTATTCCTAATTGATACCATTTTGTGGATACTACATTTGTTGATATGCTAATTTCTGAAACTTTTCCTCCACAAAGGATGTCTACTGAGACCAGCTTCTCCTCTGTATTGAACCACATTCTTGTTTAATGCGTCAGTATTGATAATTCTTCCCATAGGGGTTCATCTGGATACAGTAAAAAGCTTCTAATAGAAACAATTAGCACAGACAAATTCACCCATTCATTTCTGTCAGTTGTTGTCGCATCCCAACTCATTTGGGTCCTTTGGCAGTAGTATTCTTTTTTGAGGAAACAACATTATAGCACTCCTCTAACAAAGGTCCTGTGTTATGTTTAAAGCGGGTGCCAATGGGGTCAGCAGTTAACTGACATTAGACCAAAAAACAGTGTAGTTAACTGATAAATTGTCTAAAAATTAGTAGTTAACTGAGAAACAAAAAGTTAACTGTTGAGTGACATTTTATTAATTTTACTGAATACGATCGTTGATGTTGATGAAAGCAGCAAATTTTTACAAATGGAAACGCTATTTTCTGACTTTTTTCTGTCCCGCTGATGACCCGGTGGCACATTAATTGATATTTTCTGGCTCAACGAAATCAGCCTCTTTCTTTTAAGTAAATGGAATTTGTACTTACGAGAAATCATTTTTGTATTTGATGTTGCAGTTGTAACTATTGAGACTATTCGTGTTTAACGAAATAGGTTCATTTCTTAAAACCGTTGGATATCTTTATGACGCTTTTGAAATAGGCGAAAAAGGTAACATTGAGGCACGAGAAAGAGGATGTAGACAAAGCCCGTATCGAGGTACAAAAAACTTCTGACAACGCAGGTGGAAAACCTTCATGCGGTTTCTCACTTCAACACAAGACATTAATTTTTAGTGCTTTGAACTACGCCCAAGAATTTGGAAGGAATCGCTTAAAGAACTTTAGTACCAATTCGAAGTGGGCTACACTCACGAAAAGTCAAATTGCCCCGTGTTAAATTCTTTCGTGCTTTTGTTAGCACTCTCAACTATGTCTCTCGCATCAGAGCAAACAGTGACAAAAGAAGATGAAGTTGCGTTGTTGACAACGAGCTATAACGGGAAGAGAATCCACTGAAGATAATGCGGCTTCTTTACCACCCGGGTCACGGGACTGTATTATACTATTTGCCATATATCTGTTATAAAAAAAAGCTAAAACGTTTTTTTCGCATCAATCGAATTACAAAACAATAATGGTCCAGTTTCTTTATAGCGGAGCTCGCGTGCGAAGCGCGCGCAGCGGAGCAACATGGGTAAGAAAATTTGGCAAACTATCCATCCGAAAAAATTTGGTTATGACGTAGCGTACGAACGACCGTCCGTAAATCCACTACATGTAAGCCGATGGCAAGTGTAACATTGGATCTTGCTCAAATATTAACACTAGCCTGTCAGTTATGTAAGCCATCCGTATGAGGATGAATTGACAGCTGTCAAAATCAGACATCCGCTGACAAATCGCGGGCTCAGATGAAAAACTAGTCGTTTTGCCCCCACATGTAAGCTGATATAATATAACACCCTTACCAAAATATTAACGAAACTACACTTACCCAGGGCAGGGCTGTCAGTAGTTTAAAGTTATATGCGCAAGCCAAATTAAGGTTAATGGACAGCTGTCAAAATGGGACATGTGCAGACCACTATCAGAAAACTAATAACGTGGGCTCAGGTACACGATCTGGCATTTCGCCACTACAAGCCGGGCTGAAATGTCTTACTCACACTCACAGTCGACAGTCCGTTTTTGTTCGAATATTCGCCATCCCAAGGAAGGTCAATTGACAGCTGTCAAAATAGAGCATCCGCTGGCCGTCATCACCTGACTGTATCACGTACGGGCTCATTTTTCTACCCATTGACGTCACGTATTTTTTAAGTTTTCCAGTAATATTTCATTTGATCACGGACTCTATCCACCTAGGAAATTTGGCAATCACGTGGCCGTACACCGACCGCCTGACCGTCCGCACCACAGGTATACCAATGTTTAATCTCACACTTTCCAGCTAGTTTGGGAGCCTGCAGCCTGATATTGTACAACCATGTCACCATCCATGTTGTGATCAGTTGACAGCTGTCAAAACAGTATATCCGCTGACCAGTATCGCCTCACCGTATCGCGGGCTCAGGTATCGACCCACTGAGTTCGAGTACATTTTTGAAATTATCCGTTGACAAGTAACTAGTTTTCAAATGATCGTAGGCTCAAGTTCAATTTTTTTAAATGCATGAGAAATAAGTTATGTTCATGAGCTGCACCATCAAATTTTGATTTCAAACTGACCTCGGACGCGAAAATTCAGCCGGCTTTTACATGCAGTCCCTTTTGACTTTTTTCACCATGGTCACACTCTTCGTCTAATTGTTATGCTCTGATTGGTCAAAATTTGACAGGTGAGTTCATGGGGAAAATGTATGCAGCATCTGGAACTTGTTTTCTGATAGCTGAAGCTGACAGAGTTTTGTGTCGCCAACTTGTCATGTTTTTAACTATCTTTTTCCACTGGATTTACAAAATGAATACAGCTGCTATCAAGATTCTTCTGTAATTCATTGCTGGTTTGTTTATTGGATTTATGGTTGAGAAATGCGTCGCTTGTCAAAATCATCAGAAATCCAATTTCACATGGCATTGTTTTCGTTTTTCACCTTGCTTGATGAGTAAGAGGGTTTAAAAGGCTCAGGTGATTCTGGCCTTACTTGATGGCCTTTAGGAGCTGCATCTCGACTGGTAAGCCTGAGTAATTATTGTATTTGATGTGCATGGTTTTCTTTTAGGTTTCATTAAGTGTACTTAAGTCGAGCGTAGTTTATGCGGCTAGTGTATGCACGAAACAAAGATCTGACTTACAATAGTATCAGGTTTGATATAAGCTTACAGAACTTTAAAAAGCCTTTAGACATTTTCTCACCGCAACTAAATACAAAAAAAAAAGTTCCGAAGAATATTTAGTTACGATTTTGGCTGTAAAAAGAAAGCTCTGAGCGATTTTCATGCCTCGAGTTCACCTTGAAAAATAGCAAACACCGGGAAGCCGGCTTAAAACATAAATATGCCAGGTTTTTTATAAAGTTTATAAGGTTATGCTTACCTGACTCATGATTTTCAGAGGCACCTTACCCACAATACTTGTCTTCGTTTATGAAAATTGTTGTCTCTGTACACGTTTAACTCAATTATATTTATTTTATTGATTGTTAGTAGTCTCTCTCGCAATTTTAATCGCTGCGCCGCTTGTTTTCAGTCGTACATAAACATCGCAGGAAGGAGTACTCAAAATGACGCGCGTAAATATCAAACGCTTTTAAAGATTGCACATAACAAACCATAAATAAAGAGAAACAAAACTTAAACATAATAAATTCTCTATCATGTTGAAGCGTAACTCTATTAATGTTCATTTACTTACAAGACAGACGGGTCTGGAAGTCTGGTGCTTGTCAAAAGTGAGAACACGTGCGGCTGGCCGTATAGGTGATTTTAGGAATCTTTTGATCGTTTTTACTAAAAGCCCATACTTATTACCCTACATATATATGACATAAGAGCATTTTTGACTGACTAAACACTCGCTGTGAATTATGCTGAATTCTCTTCATGAAAACGTTTTATAGTGTGATCAGTTCTATAATTTGTTGTGCAAAGGAAGCGCGTACTTCGATCCTCCTGGACTGATTGAATGAGTGCAATTTGTCTTGCAAAATTGTGAAAAACTGCAGAATTGTAGTTTTAAATAGGGCAAAAAAAAAATTCTGTCCGAGGTCTGTATGATAAAAAAAACAGCGCCTCATTGTACTGTTAACCTCAGACGATATGTATAAAAAGTATGTTTAAAAGGCTGGTTTACACGCCACCAGATTTGCCACCAAGATTTACTTGCATTAAAAGGGGTGGGAAGGGGGTGCAAAACCTGAAGAGTCTGTAATATTGAGAAATCAAAATCAAACGCTTTTATCAATATGAATATCAGCAGCTGTCTTTATCAGCGTTATTCATTTGTTTATCCTCCCACTTAACAATTCGTTACTATTTCATTTTTCCTCAAAAATGCAAGAGTTTACAGTACTTTTTACATTTGCTTGGCTGAATCTCTAAGTAAAGTACATGTAAGTAACAACAGGTCAAACACTGACTATGATCCTCAGGATATTCTTTTGCACTGTAGGATGGTGAATGAAATTGGCTAAAAATTGGGTTATCTGAAAAGTTTAAGCGCCGCGTATCACTTTAAACCCTTATAGGAGGCAGCGTGGCCGAGTGGTCAGCGCGTCGGACTCGCAATCCGGCGGTCCCAGGTTCGAGTCCCGCTCTGGCCACTTGCTGGATTTGTGCTCGGTCGTCCCGAGGTCAAATTCTCGGCCACGCTTGTCAATAGCCAACTGGTTGTCTCCTGCCAGTTGGGGTTTTTAATCCTGTTAAGTTGTATTTGAATTATTTGTTTCTAATATTTGAGTGGAGTGCCTGTAAATTAGCTGGACAAGCTAAGTGCTCTTTCCACTATAAACAAGCCTTTAACCTTTAACCCTTAACCTTGTTACGTGACACTAGACTAACACGACTCACCTACTTAGCACTGTTTTCAAAATACAACGCACCCGGAATTAGTGAGATAAAAAGGTCAACGTTTCACTGTTCAACTTCTTGTATATTTTTCAAAAATGGTGACAAACAAAAGCAAATACAACGCTGTAAGATGTAATTTGCACTGGTCGATCTAAGCTGATCTTGCTTGAATTCATAAAAACAAATACAGTGTGCAGAACACATTGTTAACATAACATCTACATATCCGATTATCCTAGAATGGAAATTTTCCTATATAAAAAAACTTAATTGAAAACCGTGAGAAAAACTATAAACAAACCTGTAGTAAACAGAAAATCGCCAACGTTTCATCTGTGAACGAGTGTTACAAAATAGATACCAGCTCCCGCACGAGAAAAACTGAACACATGAGATCGAGGCAAAATGTGCCAGGCCGGTCCAAGATGGCGTCCAAAACCAAACCATGAATTCGCATGGCATACGGAACGGTTACTACATCATGTACGGTACACGAATAGTAAGCGTTCTCCTTCGTCGAACGCAATAAAGGTTTCGGAGGGCGACTGGGTTATTATGTTTGGGACGAATTTGTTTTCCAGGCCTAATCTACTGTGATCAAAGATGATCGCTATTTTTGGGTGTACATGTAAGACTATTAACTTGATGTAAAACTGATTTCTTTGACTCTTGGACTGTCAAATTATTTTTCTCTAAAATCAGTTAGCCTAGCACTGGCTAAGTCTATATACCGTAAAATTCCGAAAATAAGCCCCTCCATGTATAAGCCCCTCCAAATATAAGCTCCCCAAACCGGTATCGCAAAAAACCCTCCGTTAAATTGCCCCTCCAAATATAAGTTCCCGGGGGCTTGTACTTGGAAAATTGCCTTCAAATACAAAGTAAAACAAAGCAAAAACGGTAAATTTACTTCCAACTATAAGGCTAGCCCAATCGATTTTGAAACGCAAATTTCCCTCCGTAGATAAGCCCCTCTGAATATAAGCCCCTCCAAAAATAAGCCCCTCAAAAAGGGCCTTTGAAAAATATAAGCCCCGGGGCTTATTTTCGGAATTTTACAGTATTTTAAGACTATATTTTGGCATTGATGTTGTTTCCCGTCGTCTGTTGCAATGGATTGCAAGGATTGAAAATGGATTGAAACTTAAGCCAACAACAAGATACAGGACATACGGCAAGTGAACCAGATAAATACGAGACTGATTCAGATAATGAAAGTGACGAAAAAGGTGACTTTGAAGTAGTTTATGGCAGGACATGCATGGCCAGGTCGTGAGGATCAGTACGAGATGGTGCGTCTGGATCTGTGAAAATAGTGCCCTAGAGCTGATAAAACCAGCTACTTAGTAAATGTCTCGGAAAATAATGGAGGCCATTCTGGTTACTAATATTGCAGTATTTCAATGTAACATGAGTAAGGTATAACATACTTCATTTTATAAAAGGTAGTTTTAGTGATCGACGAAATTTTTAGCGAAGAATAAATGGGAAAGAACTTTAGAAACACCCTGTACATGTTTATGGTTTTTAATACAGCAAAAGTTAATCCTCTAAACACGGCTGTATTAGGGTGGCATTTGAATTATTATTATTATCTTATTATTTAAGTTTTTAGACTTCCTCAAAAAAATTCCTTTAATTTCCAGCGTGGATAGCTTTGACGTGAGAGGCATAGATGTAGGAAGTGTGGTATCTGTAAGTGTGAGAATAGACAGCACTGGCGGATCGTCTCTTTGGCACTGGTGCTTGCTTTGGGTGAGAAAAATGAGCGTTTACGTTATCCCGGTAAAAACTTTTCCAAGTGTTACTGGTATTTTTTTGCATCGAAAACAGGAATGGGATTGGGTTGTACCATTTATATAATACAGATGAATTTATTGCTCCCTCTCGGTGGGAAAAAGGTAATATGTCCATGTACACATGGTTCCTCTCTTAATGGATGCAGTGGCTAATATAGTCTTTACTTTATGACGAAAGGGGTTGTAAGAGAACTGGTCCAGTTCTGATCCCAACAAAATGCTTCATGTAAGCCGGTTAGGTGAGGCCAGAAGGCCTGGCCTGGTACTGGTAACCTGAAAAACCGGTACCACGTGTCTCAGCGTCGGGTTGTCGGCGACTAAACCGTCACCCCACCAAATTCTAGGGGGAGTAGGGTGAGGAGGATGGCTGGACACCCTGTTGGAATTAGAAACAAAATCCATCTCTAAGGGTGTACGAGCTCATCTGAGCCACCGGCCATCCAGCAAACATTGTCGAACCTGCTGCCTTGCAGGTTGTGCTTCTTTAGGAAAAGGCTAAGGGAAGGAACCCTGATAGAAAATACCTCGGTAAAACGCAGTGCCAGACGTGGCGAGTATGGCAAACCCCCTGGAAAACATCATCGACAGGATTGATCCAGGGAGGGGGTTTCTCTGTCATGAGTGAATGAAAACCCTGATGATGATGATCTTTGTTCTTGGAATGAACTCCACTTGCAATGGCCATAGAAGCTGATGTATTGCACGTGTAAATCATGCACAGAACAATACATAATGCAAAAGTCAGGTTTACATGAAGTATTACCCTAACAGAAAGTTTATAGAATATGGTGGAATTTTGCCCAATGACCTAATATTAAATTTAGAAAATGCCTTCATCTTTTATTAAATCCTTTCAGTTACTTATTTAAGTAAGCCTGATTTCTAGCCATGGGGCGGTGTATGTGTGTGTGTGGGGTATTGAACAAAGTTTTATACGGATAGGCTCCGGCCAGAGGTTCAACCCTTTACCCTTTTATATACCATTTTTGACAGAAAAAGGTCCCGCTTTCGTATTAATACCTTCTATTGACAAACGGTGTCTCTTTCATAACCTAGTTTGCAACTTTGCACCCCTGGTAACTGTAAATGCACTGAGTAAATCACAAAACCAGAATGTTTTCTCGACTTTTTCATAGCTATAAAAAACGCCTATTAACCGTTTTGGTACTTCTTATAAATGGAAATCACAGATTCTCTCCCCTTTCATATACTTCAATTAGCGAACCTTTCATATCTGAAACCCGAAAAAGGGTACGCCCGCTTTCGGGGGTAGCATCCCCGTGTAGGGCTTGATAGTGATTGATAGGGCTGTTCTTTCAAAAAAAGAGAAAAAAACTACTTAGTTTTCAATAATCTACTTAGCGTTAAACAATACTTTTTCAGGCATCTAAGACTTAGCAACCAGTTTTAACCCAGTGACGAGCTTCCAAGGAACATGGATAAAGTTTAGTTAATAGATTAATATGTAGTGTTAATGAAAAAAAAATACTTGGCGGTTGATCATGAGATTTTATCAAGGAAACTAATCTTCAGTGAATCTTGGCTGAATTCATCTTTGTCATTCCTCCCGTTGTCATAAAATGGTTATTAGACAGGCTTCGTCTTCCACTCGCAGAGTGACTGTCATAGTGTTCAAGGATCCGAATTTCTGGACCGTTAATCTTTTCGATTACATTAATGATCTACCTAATGTCCTTGGGTATCGTAGTATCGCTTCCGAAACGATACTTCGATACTACTACTCAGTAACGCTGACAATACTGCAAAGATTTAGACAGGCTTGCACAATGGATTTACACGAATAAACTAAATGTAAATGTAGCGAGAACAAAAACTATTACAATTAAATTGGTGTTATGAAGTGACTTTGACAACCAAGGACAATCAATCAACCAATCAAAAACGTTAGTTTCTAAGCTTCTAGCGCACCATAAGTGGTGCACTAATCGGGGACACCTAAAATTTTTAAATAACATTGAATTAAAAATACTAATACTAATATTTATAATATATATAAAGCATACAATTATCCAAAAGTGCTAGTTAATTTCCATAAAGACATCTAATAAAGCCTTAATACATTTACAATATGTACACCTATCTACAAGAGATTAAATTATCAAAATAAATAAATAGTTAAATAATAATAATAATAATAATAATAATATTAACAACTTAGTCTATGATAAACTAAATTAAGATTAAATCAAATGATTAACCAAATAAAACCCATTAAAACAAAAGCACAAGAATGACGCACATAAAAAAACACCCTAGTGGACAGACTCTTTAAACAGGTTCCATGAAATTTTGTTTCCTTATCTTATTCTTTAAAACTAAAAAGTGTACTAGAATTCCTTAAAGTGGATGATACTTTGCTTCATAAAAATGGACCATAACACCGCAAGGAGCGTTCTCCAAATCTAATTGCCTTAAATCGAGGCAAAATAAAGTCGGCTCCTCTTAAATTATAATTTCTTCTGTGTACTGTAAATAAATCTGATATATATTTCGGCACGAGCTTATTTTTGACCTTGAACTGATAAAAATTGTGATATCCTGAAGACGCCCGTTATATAGAATTGTCAGTTTCGCTCTACAGTTCATTGTATGGGGAACTCCAATCTAGCCCTCTTTCGTTCTCTCTCACTATCAGACCTCCTACAAAAATGTCACTTTAAGCAGCAATATGTAACGTAGGGGAGGACAGCAGCCTTGTGTATTTGCAGTTTAGCCTTGATCGGTATAAACTTACAGAGGCGCATCATTACTCCAATCCCCGAACTTGCCTTACACGCAGCTGATATGTGCCCAGAGGTCCTGTTGCGATTAATAGTGACACCCAGCTATGTTAGATAGTCAGTAACTTTAATTGTCATCTCTTCTCGTATGATTATTTCCTGTATTGCTTGATCCGGTTCTCTACAAGAGAAGTATAGCTGATGATCATCGGCATATGCAGGTAGCTGACTCCTTCTGTCAACATATAGATTTCAGACGAAATTTTGTGTAGCGGTATGTGGGTCTATACATAAATGACTGAGACTCTGCCTTGGTCAGGCCATGATTTCTAACATAGCCGTAACAAAGACGTGCAAAGGCTGAACCGTGTTTTTTTACATGAGACTAACCTGGGAAGACGATCATAAGCCAATTTTTAGAATAAGCGGACGATACTTGATGAGACAAAACGGATATGATTATGACCAAAAAAATATCCTAACAATGCAAATGAAAATACAGTTGCAAAAACTGTACTCCTAGTAAGTTGTAACATTCTTCAGCTAACTAACACTGGATGAATCTAGCTGAGGGAACATGGCAAAAAGAAGAAGATTCTCAATTGTCTAATTTGATTCTCGTGGCTTTAAACCGCTTTAAAAATTGACCGGGAAAGGGGAAAGTAAATGTCATGCCATTATAACATTTATAGTAAAATGCGAGTTTGTAGACAAAGAAAAGTCGTTACTAGTGCGTTATTTAAGACTCTACCATTTTTCAGGCTTCAGGTATACTGATGGAAGTTAAGGGTATAGGGAATTTCTGGCTGTAGTGTATGAAAAATGGGTACCGACATCTGTCATTAATTTCGGTTAAAGGAACAAAAAGGGCTAACAGTCGCATCTTACATCTGTATAAAGGACAAGAAGACTTCTTGGTTTAGTGATTTATTCATAATAAAAAAGATCACGCATTTACAGTATTTAAAAGGAGTGTAGTGTTCTTACAAGGAATGGGGTACCATTTAGCACAAGTAGAAGGTGCACGAAAGGGGTAAAACATCTTTTCTGTCAAAAATTGATATAAAAACTAAAAAGGGTTGGACCTCAGGGAGATACCTCTCTGGATAAAACTTACTTATAGCCAAATTCGTTGCATCGCGCTGCGCGTTTTGCAAACTTCAAAGGAATTTTGGGTTTTTCTGTTCCGTCAATCATCTTAGCGGACCTCTTAGGAAACACATCTTTACTTGTGATTGGTGCATTTCGATCCACTTTGTTTGTTTCTGTGTTTTAAGGTTCGTTGCTTGTGCCCTTTTTCGGGCAATAATCGACTAGTTTTCTTGGAAGATTTTTCTGATCATTCTTATTCTTGTCTCTTGCCCTCGACAAAAAGTCCCCTCATCATCGCGATTTCCTTTGCTATTCTTGAGCAGTCTAGAGTCATTCTCAGTTTTGTTTTTGCAGGCCAAACTAGGCGAGTGCTTTGCATTGTGATTTGCATTAACTCCGCCCCCACTCAAATGATTGACGGAACAGAAAAACCCATTCGAAGTTTGCAAACTCGCAGTGCGATACAACGAATTTGGCTGTAAGTGTTCCCCGGGGCGACCTCCTTGCGAAGTGCACAAGACGTTTGCCTATAGTTTCAACAAATTACGTTTATGAATAACATTGAAGTGGTTCTGACTCCAAACAAGAGCCATTATGGCACTTGCTTCAAACTGAAAACTGCTTTTTTTATGATGAAATGAATGGGCCACTTCCGAGTTCCAAAAACCCTCACTTTCAAAATGAGGCCAAGTGCACAACCTTTCTTGTGAAAATGAGTTTTATTTTCATGAGAATAAAAAATCATTTCCATGTCAAAGGCTGAGCACTTAATCTCGTTTTGATACAGAGGCCCGGGGAACTCGTAAATGGCCTATTTGTTTCGTGCGAAACGAAATATTTTAATGAATTGAAACTTTATCAATATCAGCTACCCAAAACTTTGTTTATTATATTCCAGATTGAAGTGAAAAAGATGAAGGGAGACGGCGCAATTCAACAAACAGAAAAATACTATTACGAAGAATATCTACCTCGTGAACATGGATGGGTAGAAGTGTATCACTCCTCACCAAAGGGATAAACCTGGTAAAATTGGAATTTTATAGCGCTAATATAGTTTAAAAAGGAATTCAGCTTGGCATGAGTCGTAGAGGTTTACGAAGATGCCCGATGGTATCACGATCATATTTGCCAAAATCAGTACTTATGACTTCTTCCCATTCGTAAAATTATATCAAACAACAAGGGCGCGGCCTCTTATAGTACCTACAATATAAAAAATACCTTCGTGTTTTGCTATCATTTATGGTTGCATGAGACCACCTGTATCGTGAGTTTAATTTTTTGTTTGACACTTTGATAAACTTAATATTATCATTTGCGCAAAGTCATTTATTCCATCTTTTTTCGTATTTATATAGGTCTGATGCAACGCAACAAGATGACGAGTCTGGGAGTGGAAGTAACCATCACTAGCGCTTAATTGCCTTCACTTATGATCACTGCCGACAGAAGAAAACGTTACAATTAACAGAATAGTTTAAGATGACACGTGTAGAAGGCCTAAATGTACGTAATAAACGTCCCTAAACATAATAAAGCCCTAGATGTAAGAAACTCTTAACAGTGATAAATTAGGCCTTTAAATTGTTTTGACGTCATGCTAACGTCATCAATGACGTGAATAATTCGTCACTAAAGGGGCTGTGTAATGGCTGGCTGTTTCATTATGATAATTTTGCCAATTATCGTATTTACTCGAATTAGCGCCGCTCCTGACTTAGCGCCCACCGCCCCCGATTAAGCGCCGCATTCGGGAGAAAAAAAGTTTATAAGCCCCCCCAAATAATCGCCACGGCCCTAATATAATCAAATAAAAAGAGTTAATTCTGTTACTGTTAATGCGGAAAGTCGGTAGTTTATATTGTCGCGTCCAACTTTCAAATAAACACCGCTCTCAAATAAGCGCCGCACTAAAGCATGAGAAATTAATAAGCCACGGAGCTTATTGAAGAACACGTTGCACTTCCTTTTACACCTAGTTTAATATTACAGATAGTTTTCTTTGTCCGTGGGGAAAGCCCTTACATTTTCTCTACATTCAACCCGCGGATAACGGACACTTGTTTCTTGCCCAATCAAGAGATTCTCATGGAAAGTCTACCTCGCTAATGCGAACACTTCATCGTCAACTGTTTTCTGTAATAAACCTTTCCTTCACGAAGCTTAAAATACCCAGATGTCGTTGTTTCTAGCGCTACTGAACAGTAGACAGGATAGGATGGATTGTAGACGTCAAAAGCCTTATGCATGATTTCGTCAGATGAGTAAATTTCACCACCAAGCCTCGTTTGAACAGATTTTTTGCATTTGCACTTTTTTGTCCGTGGGTATTATTTTCAACTCTACTGCCTTGGGAATTCATTACAGTGAAACTTCGCTAATTCTTAATTTCATAACGAGGCTTGGTGGTGAATTTTGCTTGTATGACGTAAACATTGCATAAGAGCTATTACAGACTATTCTGGTATCAAACGAGTTATGACTCTCGGAAAGTTAGAGAGATTTTTCTGTTAGTGTCCTGTTTAATACGCACACTTTCTTTGGCCTCCTCAGTGTATTTGACTGTACTTATCAGGTATTATATCAAACGTCGCAAACAACAAAAATAAGCTATGAAAAACTCTTAGGCTAACAAGTTGTTAAAAAAAATTAACCCACAATTTAAATCCTTTTTAATCTTCTTTGTTCATCTATAAAAAAAAAAGTTAGCTTCAAAGTTTAGCAGCTCCTGCAATGGAGCTTTTGGCGCCAACATGCAAATTATCTATTTCTGCGCGTGAAAGCTTGAAAGCTTGATAGTAGGCTTGATGCAGTAGAAAGGATTCTATTTACAACCGCAAAACATTGTTTAAAAATTAAGAACATTAAAAAACGATATACTAGATTATCTTCCGTTTCTTCTAACAAAAAATGGTTTGATAAAGAATGTAGTCTTAAGAGACACGAATTGAGGAAACTTGCTTATCTAAAACACAGAGATCCTCTCAATATTACGTTTAGGGAAAAATATTACGTACACTGTCTAAAAACAGTACAAATACGTTCTGAAACCGAAGACAAAAGATTACTATTATACCAAGATTTCGGAACTGGAAAACATGGTAGACAACTCAAACAGCCGAAATTTTTGGGACTGCTTATAAAATCGATGGATGATTCTATGAAGGAAACTAGTACCCCGCCAATCTCAGAAGAAAGTTGGTTGTCTCACTTACAGTCACTACACTCAAACGAGCCCCCTTAATTCGCACCAAGAAGCGATTATCGATGAGTTAAAACGATTAGAAGATGCAACAACACAATGGCATTCCCTGGACAACCTAATAACTGAACTCAAAACATGCACAGCAGCTAACAAACTCAAAAACAACAAATCTCCGTACTGCATCAAAAATGAAATGGTCAAATCCAGCTTAAACGAGCTAATGCCTATTTATTTGCAGTTATTTAACGCTGTTCTGAAGTCGGGCATGGCCATTTTATAGGGAACTGGGGCGAGTTTGAATTTAAACTGATCGATAAACTAATACAACCATATAAAAGGTCATGTTGAGATTGGTTATTTGACCAAGTTTGGTGGTCTAAGGTTGAACAGGGATCAAGTTATCACTCTTGAAACATGGTTAAGATCCATACAAACGTCTGTAATTTTGTGACAGCATCCCCCAAAACCATATAAACTCTTAATTTTTTTCACGATTTCTCTGCCGGATATTTCTGAAAATGGGCAAAGCAATTTTAACCTACAATGGTGAAGTTTGGGGTGCCTTTGTGAAATCAGATTTTAAGTCATGGGATATAGCTCCGGGATCGAAAAAACTCATTTACACCTTTGTAAAGGATATTTAGCTGTCAGTAGTCCATAATAAGTCATCCAATGTTGTATGCGGAGCTGAACTTGGCAGATTCCCTTTGATCATTGATAGCGGAGCTCCACGCGCGCGCGTGGGCGGAGCCCCATTGCTAAGTAAATCTACCTATCCCAGAAAATTGGTAATCATGTGACCGTACACCGACCGCCCGCCGTCCGTCCCCACCACAGGAAAACCAATGTTTACTCTCACACTTTTAGCTAGTTTGGGAGCCAAGAGAAAACTAATTGCACAGGCTGCACATCAATGTTGTGATCAATTGACAGCTATCAAAACAGGGCATCCGCTGACAAGTATCACCTGACCGTACCGCGGGCCCAAGTGTCGACCCATCGAGGTCGAGTATTTTTTAAAGTTATCCGCTGACAAATTACCAGTTTCAAATGATCGCAGGCTCAAGTTTATTTTTTCCAAGGATTCATATCAAATATGTTGTGTTTATGTCACTATGGCCCCGCACTATTAGGATTTTGATTTCAAACTGACCTCGGAAGCGAAAATTCATCCACTTTTTTTAAAAGTACAGGCGGGGAAGACCTTATCTTACCATGGTCACGCGTTGGTCACGCTCTACGTCCAATTTTTATACTCTGATTGGTCAAAATTTGACAGGTGAGTTTATGCGGAAAAATTATGCAGCATCTTGAAAGTAGTTTACTTTGACAGCTGAAGCTGACAGAGTTTTGTGTCAACTTGTGATGTTTTTTAACTGTCTTTTTCTTCTGGATGTACAAAATGAAATACAGCTGCTATCAAGAGTCTTCTGTTATTCATGGCTGGTTTGTTTACTGGGTTTTGGATGAGAAATGCGTCGCTTGTCAAAATTCGGTAATTCGATTTTGGATGGCATCGTTTTCGTTTTTCACCTTGCTTAATGCGTAAAAGGGTTTAAAAGTCTCAAGCAACTGTGGCCTCCCCTGATAGCTTTCAGGAACTGAATCTCGAATGGTAAGCCTAAGTAATTATTGTATTTGATGTTTGTGTTTCATGAAGTCTTGCACAATTCACGCTGACAGTTTATGCGGCAAGTTTATGCACGTTTGCAGGATTTGAGTCAATGATCTGACCTAGTATCAGGTTTGATATAAGCTTACAGAATTTTAAAAAGCCTTCAGATATATTTGCTCACCACAAATAGAAAGAAAACTTTCCGAAGGATATTTAGTTATAAATTTGGCTGTAGAAAGAAAACTTTGAGCGATTTTCTTGCTTCGAGTAGTTCACCTTCGAAAACACTAAACACCGCGCTGGGAAGCCGGCTAAAACATAAACTTAAGCTTTACGCTTAAAGACTCAGGATTTTTAGAGACACTTTAATACTTGTCTTCGTAAATGAAAATTGTTGGGTCTGTAAATGTTTCACGGAATTATATCTCTTTTTTTGATTGTTAGTAGTCTCTCTTGCAATTTTAATCGCTTGTCCGTGTCGTTTGTTTTCATCGTTCATGACCATCGCTTGCAGGAGTACTCAAAAATGTCGCGCGTATCAAACGCTTTATAAGATTACACATCGTTATAACTGAAACCATTAAATAACAAAACAAATAATAATAAATTCGCTATTATGTTGAAGCGTAACTCTGTTAAAGTTCATTCAAACACTCGACCACACTGACAGCTCGCACTATAGAAACGAGAACCAGCTGGTCGTATGGGTGATTTTGGAAATTTTCTGAAATTTTTGAACGGTTTGGCTCGTCCTGAATATTGACTGAGTGCAATTTGTCTTGAAAAATTATGAAATACCACATTCTGTCCGAGCTCTGTATGATAAATAGTACTGTTTCACCTCAAATGTGGTGTATAAAAATTATAAAAGGTTGGTTTAAACACCACCAGATTTGTTGGCAAGAATTTGTAAGGTAAACCTGTCGAACGCAAAAAAATTTGGCGTGATTTGTTTTCCAAGAATTTGTTTTCGAGGCCTAATCTACTGTGATCTTGAATGTGATCGAAGATGTTTGCTATTTTTTGGGTGTACATATAAGGTTATCAATTCGATGTAAGATGTTTCACTCTAAAATAACTTAGCCTTTCCCTCAAAAGTCACATGAATGTGCCCTTAAGTTAAATGATTTGTGGTTTAAAAGTTTATTAGCTGGCTAAATCTATATATTATAAATAAAAAGATACTTCCTTACTTAAACTATCTCCACGAAAAAGACGAAAATTCTATAGCTAAACAATCTTTAAGAATATCTGCTGAGCTTCATAGCGGAGCTCCACGCGCGCGCGCGTGGGCAGAGCCCCATAGCTAAGTAAATCTACCCATCCCAGAAAATTTGGTTATCACGTGACCGTACACCGAACGAACGTACGACCGCCCGTCCGCACCACAGGCATACCAATGTTTACTCTCGCACTTTCTAGCTAGTTTGGGAACCCAGGAGAAAACTGATTGCACATCAATGTTGTGATCAATTGACAGCTGTCAAAAGAGGGTATCCGCTGACCAGTATCACCTGACCGTATCGCGGGCTCAGGTGCTCAGGTCGAGTATTTTTTAGAAGTTATGCGCTGACAAGTTACTAGTTTTCAAATGATCGCAGGCTCAAGTCTAAAAATTTATATGAAATATGTCGTGTTTATGTCACTATAGCCCAGCACTATTAATACTTTGATTTCAAAGTTACCTCGGATACGAAAATTCAGCCAGTTATTTAAAAATACAGGCGGGGAAGACCTTTTCTTGCCATGGTCACGCGTTGGTCACGCTCTACGTCCAATTTTTATGCTCTGATTGGTCAAAATTTGAAAGGTGAGTTCATGCGGAAAATTTTTGCAGCATCTTGAAACTTGTTTACTTTGACAGCTGAAGCTGACGGAGTTTTCAGTCAACTTGTGATGTCTTTTAATGTCTTTTTCCACTGGATGTACAAAATGAAATACAGCTGCTATCAAGAGTCTTCTGTTATTCATGGCTGGTTTGTTTATTGGGTTTTTGGTTGAGAAATGTGTCGCTTGTCAAAGTCGGAAATCGGATTTCGGATGGTATCGTTTTCGTTTTTCACCTTTCTTAATACGTAAGAGGAGTTTAAAAGTCTCAAGCGATTCTGGCCTTACTTGATAGCTTTCAGGAGGTGCATCTCGAATGGTAAGCCTGAGTAATTGTTGTATCTGATGTTTGTTTTTTTATATATAACCTCATGAAGTCGAGCACAGTTTATGCGGCAAGTTAATTGTGCACGGTTGTAAGATTTGAGACAATGAACTGGCCTAGTATCAGGTCTGATATAAGCTTACAGAACTTTAAAAAGCTTTTAGATATATTTTCTCACCGCAAATAGAAAGAAAACGTCCCAAAGAATTTAGAATTTAGAAGAATTTAGTTATAAATTTGCTTGTAGAAAGAAAACTTTGAGCCGTTTTCTTGCCTCGAGTTCATCTTTGAAAAAAGCAAACACCGGGAAGCCGGCTTAAAACATAACCTTAAAGACTCCGGATTTTTAGAGACACTTTAATACTTGTCTTCGTGAATGAAAATTGCTGTCTCTTTAAATGTTTCACCGAATTATATTTCTTTTATTGATTGTTAGAAGTTTCTTTTGCAATTTTAATCGCTGTGCCGTTTGTTTTCAGTCTTTCATGAACATCGCTTGCAGGAGACTCAAAATGTCGCGCGTATCAAACGCTTTTCAAGATTACACATCGTTATAAAGCCATTAAATAAAAAAAATTAACATAGTAAATTCGTTATTATGTTGAAGCGTAACTCTATTCATGTTCATTCACACACTCGACCGCTTGTCAAAAGCCGAGAACCGGCTGGCCGTATAGGTGATTCTGGAAATTTTTTGAATGGTTTCGCTAAAAGCCAACGATTGATCGTCCTGAATATTGACTGAGTACAATTGTTTTGAAAAACAGTGAAATACTGCATTCTGTCCGAGGTCTGTATGATAAATACAGCGCCTCATTCACCTCAGATGTGATGTATAAAAAGTATAAAAGGTTGGTTTACACACCTCCAGATTTGTTGGCAAGATTTTGTAAAGTAAACTTATCGAACGCAAAAGATTCAGCCTGATTTGTTTTCCAGGCCTAATCTACTGTGATAATGGCTCTTGAATGTGATCGAAGATGATTGCTATTTTTTGGGTGAACATATAAGTCAACTTGATGTGAGATGTTTCACTCTAAAATCACTTAGCTTTTCCCTCAAAAGCCACATGAATGTGCCCTTAAGTTAACTGATTTGTGGATTACAAGTTTATTGTTTGATTGAAATTATATATTTATTAATGGGAGCTTCGCTCTTTAGCCCTGGCTAAATCTATATATTATCATAATGGTCAAAATAGTCTTTACTCCAGTCTCAAGAAGATGACTGACTACTATAATTTCCTAGGCTTCAATTGTAATTTACTGAATGAATGTAAAATTAAGTAATATGTAGATCTTATGCAAAAAAAAGTATCTCTTACTGGAATCATACCCTTCAACATTCACAAAAAACTTAACTTTTATTACAAAATCAAAACGAATTATAGCCCCCCCTGCCTACCTAGATGTAACAAGAGAGAACCCCTCTAGGAAAACATTAGTGAAACTGACAATAAGCAGTCACAAACTTAGGCGTGATTGAGACAGGTAGATACGACGATATACCACGTGATGAAGGGTTATGCAGTCTCTGCAATTGCAACAGAATTAAAGATGAAACTCACTTTTTATTAGATTGTCCAAGTTTCTCTTCGATACTGAGTAATGCTCTTCTTTAAACTAGAACCTAAAATACCGTTTCTACGACTACAATCAAATGAGACCCAGCCAGTATTATCACATCTAATGCACTCTACTGACTATTTTATTAACATCCAATTTATTATAATTTTATTTATATCCATCTTGCTTTGAATTAAGTCCGGAATAATAAATCCTACTGGTGGTTGAAAATAAGCAATGATTATTATATTAAAAGTTAAATGAGTTATTTTAAATAACTAATTTAAAAAGGAATCATTTATTAAATTCAAGTTTATTTTGCAGTACTGTTATACTTTGTCATATATAGTCATGCAAATAAAGCTTATTGTTGTCTATTTCAGTTGATCTTCACGGACTTCTGGCTCCTGAGCAATCCCTAAATTAGAAAAACCAGTTCCTATCTTCTCGAGACCACACTGAACTTTTTTTTGTTTATTTTTATTTTTTTATTTTTATTGCAAGTAAAACACAAAGAAAAAAAGAAAAAAATTACACGGAATAAATAAATGAATAAAAAGAAAAAAATAGCGAATTTACAGACTTACAATATGGCAATACTTAACAATTATTGGACGAGGTTGAGCAGAATATCGTGATTTGTCTGTGGCGAGCAGATCAATTATTTGCCGAAGCCGAAGGCTGAGGCAAATAATTGATTTGCGAGACACTGACAAATCACGATATTTTGCGATAACCGAGTTCAATAATTGTTTTATCATTCGATCACCGAGTTTATTTTTTTAATGAATATTCTCGGGAAGCGAAGCGATCTGCCATTTTCACGCAAGAGCGATCGCAAGAAGGAGAAAAGCACGGTTTCCTTTACGCATGTGCAGAATATTATTTGCCGCCAAACACAGTTGGACGGCATTGCGCATGAGCAGACCATTATTTGTAGGCAGTTATTTGCAGGTCACGTGGTGAGCTCTCGGCTAATGAAAAGAAAGAAAAATTTGCTTCGAATGATAATTACAAATATTAAACTAGATTACAGCAGTGCTAGTTCCATATATTACTGTACTTAGTATAATCTATAATTAATTTTCACAATAGACCATTGTACTCATCCTCCACTGAGGCATTAGCCGTTCTCAAGTGGCTGCCTCTAGAGAAAAGGCGATTTCAAAGAAGGTGTGTACACGTATACAAATGTATCAATGGCCAAATTAATCTCGATATGGACTTGATTAGACAAGACGTACTTCATAGGCATAATACACATAACAAAGGCAATTTTAGATTACCACGTGTTAAAAGAAATTGGGGGAAGCAAAGAACACAACATCATGCCGTTTCCGATTTTAACGCCCTCAGTCAGACGATCAAAGACTCAAGGAATGTAAATAGTTTTAAACGTAATGTTTTTAAGTTTTTAATATAGCTACTTACGTTTAATTTTTACTTATTCTTATTTTTGATTTTTTATGCATTTTTTGTATCTTTTTAATCCCTTTGCAATTTTATAGCTTTCTTTGTTTTTATAATATATATCTAGTTTTGAGGTCCTTTTTGAAAACCACATCTTTTATGAAAAAGTTTCCTCAATAAAGATGATGATGATGATTATTATTTTGCTTTCTTTCTGCACCTGGTAGGTGCAGATATTACTAATTTATGTTTTTTGGAGTTAGGAGACAAGACTCAGCGAGGAAAAGAAAGGTTATATTGCTCGGTATCTTATTTTCTAATTGGCATATACATGTATGTCTCAGATAAAACAAGAAATTGCTGTGAATTGGGAAACATTCTTTTGATCTGCATATCCAGATAAACTTCTTAGCTATAAGATAACAGAAGTTTATATGACGCTTAAAGGAAGAGCTGTCTGGCGTTAGGCCCAAAGCGGTGGTCGTGTCTACTGGTCGTGTCCAACTGCCTGGTTGGAGGATCTGGCACGACTGAAGCCATATCGAGAAATTAGCCCAAAAATTTTTGGTTTTTTGGCATTTCCAAAATAGAACTGAACTTGCTTATATCTGAGAATATTTCGAAATTTTAATTATTAGTGCCACTAATAAAATTTCGGTAAGGTAACCTCTAAACCACAATAGTTAATATTTATTTAATGCACAAGTTAACATTTACTTATTAATAAACTCTTGGACTATATTTCCACTTTATAACCGTCAACCGTCCAAATTTCCAACTAAATTTCAGAAATTTTACCTTCAACCGTCAAAGCTACCACCCCATGCCATGCATTGAGACCCTCGAAGAGTATAAACAAATTTTTACTTTACTGCAGGCATCAGGGATCATCTATTTCTATCGTGGTAAAATTAAAGTTTGTGTGGGACCAAAGTATATTTAGGATTTTGGTTAGCTATAGCAATCAACCTCCAAGCAGTCGTAACGAATCACAATGTCTGTCGTGTCAGAAAGGCTTCCTTGTGTAAAAACGAACAAATACGAGCTTGCATTTATCTCATACCATTTACGTTTGCCGCTCAAGTATATTTATTAGTCTTCTATGGAAAACGCCCACATCGGGGACCGCACTATTCTTAGGATTTTAAAATCTGAAAGCCCGGGTCTACAACATATGTTTCTTGGAAAAAAGGAAACTTCACTATGTTGTGATGAAAGATGTATGCAGAGCAGTTTAACTTATCGTCGCCTAGAATGCCATTGTATTTTGCGACATGTACATTTGTAGTTTCAGCCCCTAAATTTGTGGCGAGGGGAGCAAACTGACTCCCCGAGGTAAAAGAATATTGTCTTCACGTTTAATAGTGATTATTCAAATTGAGACCGGTAAGTTATTTTTCCCCGGAAATTCGAAACAAGTACGCCTTTGTCAGACAAGTTTCGGAGACGAAGGTATGGTATACCATGTATATACTCATTTTATATCTGTTTTTTCCTATTGTTTTAGTGTCTCCAATAGCTTTTATAAGCTAAAGACATGGACATTTAAATATAGCAAAAAAATGAATTTCGCGAACTCTTTAATTTCTACTCATATTTTTCCGGAATCTTGGCAGAAAAAGCTTTCTAAGTAAAGAGAAATTTCAAAAATAAAAGCCATATGCAAACTAGTGTGAAGACAACTTTCGCGGAGAAAAAGGCACAATCGAAATATTTCTTGATGCTGTTTCCAAACAAAAGAATCCTTTAAAATAGACCAAAATTTGCGACTCCTTGTATTTGAAAAAAGTCATATTTGGAAGCGACTGTGTGAAAGTCGTCAGCTAGAAGAACGCAAGCGTTGTTGACGATTATGTTCGATTTTTAAAGTTTTTGATTACCGAACGTTCGATTGCCTACGCCGGGCTTCCATCAGATCCGGAAACGGGATTCACATATCATAAAATCGCTAAGCTTAAATATAAAATCATTCAATATTCATCTCTGTAAACGGGTAAACAAATAGTGTTATTTACCTGTCTGTTTTATTGCACACAGACATTTGGGATTCATTTTCCCTAATTTCAAAATAAAGCCTTTCATTAATATTTTCATTATCTCCACTGCGGATGTTGGTAGCTGTGATGTCACTTTCTGCAAGAGGTAATTTTTGAAACTAATTGACTTTTTAAAATTCAAACTATTTGGCAGCACTTAGGAGACTTTATTACTTCTTTATTTATTCAAACTGTTTTAGTCAAATTATTGTGGGCCCCAAAATAGTTCATATGGCCTTGCCAAAGTATTTCTCGGCAACCCTATTTCCCTTTTGCAAATTCGTTAAAAGTTGTGGCTTGCAGCTTTTGCAAAATATTACTGCGTAAGGCGATCACATTCTGTTTAGTTAGTTAAGAAAAAATCGCACCGGAGTAAATATAAATAAAGCAGTTTTACAGCAAGTGCTGCCCGCTGGTTAAAAATGTTTCTAGATATCAGCAAACATTGACTGGGCTGCCAGTCGTGCAAAAATAGGAAAAAAATAGATCCCTGAGTATTTTGTTGTTTTTGCTGCCGCAGTGAGTGAGCCTGAAGCGAACGAACGAGGCAGCTCTCTAATCGGTAAAAAATTGCATTATAAGGGCATTCAATCACTTTTTCTTGCCAGACGCAAAGAAATTGTAGTTATGCGCGAATGTCAGTGTTTTCTTTTTGTTTCCCCGATTTGTGGCTCAATACACGCTTTTTATAAGTCTGGGCGTCATCTTAAATTTTAAATGAATGATGTCATTCGCGGAAAGATTTTAGCAACTCGCAGTTAAATTCTCCGACGATAAAGAAATTTTTACATTTCAGCCATAGTTTCTCAAGGGTCTGATGGAAATTAAGGTTAATTCAAAGAAGAAGCCCCAGGGGGCCATAACTAGTTCCAACAATAAACGTATTTTTATCATATTTATTTCATTTTGAATTATCATTCACACAAGTTTGACTACTACTGAAATGAGCACATACTTTATACGCCCTTTACAAGTCCCTCACTGCCGAGGCAAACCATCCCCCAAAGGGATCATTAAAGCGTGGCAAATTTGGTTACTTTAAAATGACTTTGTTGGCTTTAATTGTTTCAGTCTTATTACTAAACTTGGCCTGAAAATAATTATAAAATATTGAGCCAATCAAATTGGCATATGTTTAAACACCAAAATGTCAAATTATGGCGTCACATTATACTAAGTTGACGTCATTCATACATAAATTTTTAACTTTTGAATCTCTCATTTTTTATAGCATTTTTAAAAGATTTATTCAAGGAAGTAAAAAGCTGCGTTTTTTTTCTAATATTAGCTGAGATACGGTACCCCCTTGAAAAATAAGACCAAGTTTTAGTGTTTTATTGTCGTGTCGCCATTGTTATTTAAGATAAACATAACACATATTTATTGACGAAAGCTAAACAAGAAAACAGTTTTGTGACGTCATAAAATGTCCCGTGATCATTTTTTTTTGCTTAAATGAGTGCTTTTCAGTCAAAAAACAAAAATATAAAATGATACGATTTCGAGCTACAAGAAAAGGTTTATGTTAATGTAAAATCAGCTTATATTGCAAAGAATGTAAAACAAAAATCACAGGGATCGTTTCGTAAGGAAAAAAATGGTTTTGGGGGAGAGGGGGTACTTAATAATATGAGTTTTATGTGTCGTAGGGAGAAGCGCTCTTCAGTGTTTTCATCCCTTCTAAATCTCTTTTAGATGGCATGAGACTTTTAACCCATTTTGGTGACGTTAGCCGTTGTGACGTCATAACTTGACATTCGTTTCCGTCAAACAAAAACTTAAAATTGCCTGGTCAACAATCTAAGTCTATCTGGCAGGTGTGACCATGAAATAAAAATAATGTAAAAGATCTGTAAATTTAGCCTTAATCAATGATCCATTTAAGGGGTGTTTCATGGCCCAACCATGCTTAGCAATCACAATTCAATCTTATCCATAGTAACGTTTTCCCCTCTCCAGATACTAATTGTTACCAACATAAATATACCATTGGTGACTTTTTAAATTGAAATGTCGCAGTGATCATCAGCAAAGGCAAACTAGTGATTGATACTTCCACTCCAAAAACTTCTCATCTTGTCGCGTTTCATTAAACCTACATACGAAAAACGTTTGAATAAATGATTTTGCACGATTGATAATTAATGATTTTTGATTAAGGTTGCCAGGGTGTCAAAAGAAAACGCATTTATCTCACGATAGAGGTGGTTTCATCGCCTCAAGTTCTACTTGCCCTTGAAAATGGTGATTAAAACAAATTTACCTTTTCATTGCTTCGATGATACCATAAATGGTAGCAAAAATGGGGTATTTTAACATTGTAGGTAATTTTCACTTGTAAAAACGGTCGTGCCTTTTTACTCTTTACTTGTTCTTTGATATATTTCTACGGGTGGAAAGAAGTCAAAAGTACTGATTTTGGCATGTATGATTGTTTTACTGTCGGTCATTTCCGTAAACCTTTACGACTCGTGCCAAGCTGAATTTTTTTTATAAACTATGATTTATAACATTACAAAAATCAACTTTTTACCAGACAGATTTAAGCTATGTCTACCCATTCATATTTAGGTAGGTATCTTCCGTAATCGAATGTCTTTTCCTGCTCAACTGTACCGTCTTCATTCATCTTTTTCACTTTAATCTGGAATATAATAAGCAAAGTTTTGGGTAGCTGATATTAATAAGTTGCTATTCAATAAAATATCATAATAATACGTAACAAACTCACTCCATCATAAAAGAGCAGTTTTCATTTGGTGTCAGAACCACTTCCATGTTATTCATAAACTTAATTTGTTGACACCTTAGGCGAACGTCTTATGCACTTTGCAAGAAGTTCGCCAATGGGAAGCACTCAAGTAAGTTTTATCCAGAGAGGCTCCGCCCTGAGGTTTTTTGCTGTGGGTTTTTTTTTCTACTCTTCAATTGCTGCCGAGGTTCCTGTACCGAAATTGAAATTTCACCATCAGGATCACTGTCCGTGGACTTCAATTCCTCCTAAAAACTGATATATCATCTAGCAAATCAGTCAAATCCAACGAGATCGTGGAATCTAGCTCCCATTCGGGACAATCTTTTAAGATATGAAAAACCATTTCCTTTGTTTACAAAATTGCTTTTGTCTATGAAACGCACCTACACGCGGGACACCATTATCTTGACAGCGCTGAATAAACCGAGAGAAATGACAGATTTCCCTACCCTTTCATATGCTCCAACCAGTGAATTCTCTAGCTACCCTTCCTTATACCTGAAGCCTAAAAAAGGTACACTCTTAAATACCGCACTAGTGACTTGACTTTTCTTAGTCTACCCGGCCAGTCACTCGCTTTTTCCTAGCCGTTGGAACTGAAACCCATGAAACCGACTTAAATTAAACCTAGACCAGTAGAGGACGCAAAACGACAAACAAAGGTCTTTTATCTCATATCTTAGAATATATTTAAATAAAGAAAAAAATATTAACGTTGATCGAAATTTGGCCGCGGTGTGAAATGCTATATTATTATCCCACACAAATCCTTATATTTTCGCTATTGACATCGACGCGACGCCCCGGAGCCTGGAAGGTGACTTTCAATAGACATATAAAAGGCTTGGGCTACCTGCGTTCTAACTTCTATGAATGTTTTAAGGGCAAAAAAATTTATTTCCCGATCAATTCTCAAAGCGGCTTAAAGCCATTAGAATCAAAATTAGATAACAAAGAATCTTCTTCTGTTCGCCTTGTTCTCGCAGCTAGGCTGCTCCAGTGCATCGTTAGCAGAAGAATGTTGCAGCTTACTAGGAGTACGATCTTTGCAAACTGTATTTTGCATTATTAGGATATTTTTTTTACCATAAACATATATCTGTTCTGTGTCATCAAGTATTAGGGATATGTTATAAATCGTGGTCTGACCAAGGCAGAGTCTCATTTACGATTAGTCCCACATACCGCTACACAAAATTTCAGCTGAAATTTACTCTGTCCATCTTCTTGTCCTTGGTTGTCAAAGTGAGTTTGATAGTAACACCAATATAATGACAGTAGTTTTTGTATTCGCAACATTTACATTGATCGAGTTCATTCTTGTAAAGCCATTGTGCAAGCCTTACGTCTAAATCTTGGCAGTATCCGGTCAGCGTTACTGAGTGGTACTTCAGAAGCGATACTACGATAGGCAAGGACATTAGGTAAATCGTTAATGTAGATGGGGAAACATTAACGGTCCAGGAATTCGGATCCTTAAACACCAACTGCCACTATTCGAGTCGAAGACAAAGCCTGTCTAATCTGAACCATTTTTTAACAACGAAAAGAATTATAAAGATGAATTCAGGCAAGATTGGTTTCCTTAATAAAGTCTCTTGATCAACTGCCAAGTATTTTCTTTAACTGACTTTGCATTCCTGTTAACTGCTGTATATGCAAATGCACTGAGAAAATCACAAAACCAGAAAGATTTCTCGACTTTTTCACAGCCATAAAATACGCCTGTTAGCCCTTTTTGGGACTTTTTATAAATGGAATCTGATCTCTACCAGTTTAATTCAGTTTAACGAGGAGCTTCCAAGGAAGATGGATAAAGGTTTAGTTAACATGCAGTGACAGTGTTAGTTAAAGAAAATACTTGGCAGTTGATCATGAGACTTTATTAAGGAAACCAATCTTGCCTGAATTCATCTTTAACTAACACTGTCACTGCATGTTAACTAAACCTTTATCCATCTTCCTATCCGTATAAAACTTGTTGAATACCGCCCTGACGTTCTGGTTTTGTGATTTACTCAGTGCATTTACATATACAGCAGTTAACAGGAATGCAAAGTTATGTCAATAGAAAGTATACCTTTTCTGTCAAAACTGGCAAATAAAAGGGAAAGGAGGTGGACCTCGGGCTGGAGCCTATCCGTATAAAACTTGTTGAATACCGCCCCTCACTTTTTAATCACAAGAAGTAGGTTCCTGAGCAAAATTCCTACACGTACCTTGAATTTCAATGTGTCGTTCTAACAAAGAAGGCTATAATGATAACGCTTCGCTTGGTATTAAAGATTACTATGGATTGTTTTGAAAATCGGCCATTGTAAGTGGAGTTCATGCCAAGAACAAATCAACGCAAAAGACCTGTTTACATGAAGCGCTCTGTTAGGATCTGTTAGCAGTAGTAGCCCATTTCAAATAAAGGCAAACAACTTGATCCTTTGGTGGTCAGCAGGCAAGATGGTCACGTTTTCTGTCAGCTAAGAACAAAATAGTTTTGCTGTTCTAAGTATTATATCTATACTGTATCTATTTTTCTTTCTCATAATATAAAATTCTTCTAAGAGGGACAATATTAGTCTACCTGAGGGGAACCACGTTTACCATTTTTTGGAAAACCCGGTATAGCTCCAGTCAAAATTCAAATGGAATGGTTCATTCCGGTACGTGGAAATATTACTTTTTTTCCCAACGAGATAGAGCAGGAAAATCATTGGTATTATGTAAATGGTACAACTCAATCCCAATCCTGTTTTCGAGGAGAAAAAAGAGGAAACTTTTCACCGGAATTTCCGCACAAATAGTAAACGATTACTGTTCTCACCCAATCTGCGCACCACGGCCAATCAAACGATCCAGCGTTGTCTAGTCTCAGACTTACATGTACCATACTTCCTACATCCATGCCTCTCACGTCAAAGCTATCCACGCTGAGAATTGAAGGAATTTTTAGAGAAAGTAAAAAACAATTATAATTCAAATGCCACCCTAATACAGCGGTGTTTGCTGTCAGTAAAACCATAAGCTTGACTGTACAGGGTGTTTCAAAGTTCGTTCCGATTATTTCTTCGCTAAAATTTCATTGATTACTAAAACTTCCTTTTGTAAAATTAAGTATGTTATACCTCAGTCAGTTTACATTGAATAACTGCAATATTAGTAACCAGAATTCATTTTCTCTAAAATTTTGTTAGCGGCGGAGTATAGAATGTGCGGACTTCGTAAGTGTGTCATAAGTCACATTTTCCCAGGCAAAGTGAAGTCGCCCTTCTCAGCTCGTTCAGTGTTTTGGGGGCTTTGTCTTTGTAGGTTGCATTGTCTCGTCAACGACACTCCACATGTTCAGATCAGGTGAGCTTGCTGCCCAGTCATCCTTTAGTATAAAGTTTGGCAGATTCTTCTGATACCCGGCATATCTGAGCCACTTCTGAAGTGTGCGCCTTCTTTCTCTTGAGGGCTTTCCACCCTTTGTTGGTCATACATACCGTTGTGTTGATATTGTAAAGTTAAAGTTTTTTTCGCCATCACTGTTGTTAAATAAATATATTTCTTACTATTGAATTTCTCGCAAAGTTCGTCAAAACGAACGACTGTCCACTACTTGGTTTAGCCTTTTGACCCCTTTTTAACCCCTCGTTCGGGCTACGATTTGGCATTTTCTTTGACTGAATAGCCAGATGACCGCAAAAAAGCTGCCTGTGCTCTAGCACAAACAATTTCAGCTTTCAATTCCGTGAAAGAGCAGAGAAAATAAAAGAAACGTCAGTAAATACGAAAAAAGAACCCACAAAATGAGCTAAAATGCGCAGGAAAAATATGGCGGGAAAAAGCACGCACGCCTGAACATTTGGCGCAAAAATTCAAATGTGAGTTAAACATTGCTTTGAACAATTATCTACAGTAGATAACTTTCTTTAATTATTATAACTGAATCAGTTTAAATTTGACTAACGGAGCATTAAATGCAGTAATCTTTTTAAATCGGAACAAAACTTTTGAAACACCCCGTATATGTTGTTGTTGTCAAATGCCCTTATAAATATACGTTTTTAGGAACTGCAAGACATTTTCCAAAAGGTTGCCATGTTTCATAGGGGCACCTAGAAATTGCAGAAAATTACGAATACCGATCACTGTCCCAAGCACTTCACGCAGCTTCATGCAGTACACGAAGTCACTTTTCCCTATTTGAAGAGAGTCTGCACTTCCTCATTGCCATAAATTAACTTGTCAAAAATTCATTGCTTCCTTAATTACTTACTAACTTAATTATAACGAGTGAAAGCTTACTTTCCTTGCTCAAAGTCATCATGATTAGGGGTATCCAGCTTAACAGAAGCTGTTGAAACGTAACGTGCACCATTACGAACCAAATATCCAGTTATTAGGAACTTCACGTCTGCATCCGTGCCAGCCCCCAATTCGTTACATGTTTTAATCCTCACTTTGTAAACTGTTAAGTGCGGAAAAGAATGCATCAGCTGGGATTAGGGAATTTAGCTTGAAAATGTCAATTGATTGAAACCTGCGGTTGCTAAAATTTCAAACAAATATTTCTTTGATCAGGTTAATTCGACTTTACAGCTGAGTAAATAGGTTTCCATCTAGATGAACATTCTCGTCTCTTTACCTAATATGCTTTTGTCACGCGACTAAATGCAACGAAATTCCCTGTTAATTCACAACAAAGTTTTGTTGTATAGGAAGATATGCTTTGTTGTATGCCGATTTTTTGAAAAAAAAACCTAACAAAACGTTGCAGTCATTTGAGTGAAAAAGCGTGAAAAGTCAGGCTTTTTGGGCCCGATAAGCTTCAAAATCACGTTAACGAAGGAAAAGGAAAGGAGAAAAAAAGTGCGATCGGCGGTAACGTTTTAAAAAATCCGGCTAGAAAATTCTGCGAAATGAGTAGCTTTGATGCCAAATGTCCTGAGACAACGTTTACCACTGCATTCATTACAATAGCAGAAGATCATTGGCGGTAACGTTTTCCAAAATCCGGTTGGATATCTTCCAACGATTGAATAAGTAATGACGTCGCGAGATCATGTTGCTGATGTCACCTTAACGATCCTTCAGTGTGTATTGAGTTAACTGATGAGTGGATCAACGAAACAGAACGGTGCTTGTGTTTTCACTAGGACAATATTGAATATAGATAAAGCCGGAAAAGTCCGGAAATACAGTGAAAACATCTCGTCTTGTTTTTAGCTAGTTAAAAAAGGAAACTGTTTTCACAAGCAAAAACAAGAGGTTTTCTCACCTTTAAGACCGAAAATTCACGCAGAGTTATAATACCTTGCGAGAAAGCAGGATTAATACCGCAGCCAATCGGGTCGCGCGTAGTGATAGACGCCTGCCAAGTAATCTGGTAATATTATTTGCCAGACAATCGCCTGAAGAATTTCTTGGTATCACGTTGGTTACATCGTTTTGTGAGATTGGTATAGAATTTAGGGAAATTTTATATTTTAAGTAAACCGGACATGACAACACTTAACAAACGGAACGAACTTGTATCAACTTGCACGCATAAGCGAAAGTTTCATCCCATAAGGGAATAATATTCAAGACAGCCTTGGATTGTGGATTCCACGCCATGGATTCCCGATTCCCAGGTACTGGATTCCAGTCTTTGTCAGTGGAACTTGGATTCCGGATTGCAATTGTTAGTGGGATTCCGGATTCCTTGAGCTGTATTCCGGATTCCACAAGCAACTTTTCCCAGATTCTGGATTCCACAATCAAAAATGTCTTGGATTCCGGAATCCGGATTCCCTTACATGAGGCGAAAAGTTCCTACTCAAATTAATCGCATAAGGACCAATCGTAATTAAGTTTACAAATGTATATTTGCATTATTTTTTTTTGTAGGAAGTTTTGTTGCAGGTCATGTGGTGGGCTCTCAGCCAATGAAAAGGAAGAAAATTTTGCACCGAATGATAATAATACTTACGAACGGGTCCTCTACCAAAAACTGCTCCATGTACAGCACCACAAAACACCAAAAGTGATGCAAATAACAGCGTCTTCATAATACGACCTGTATAATTAAAACAATAGTACCTTGATAGTACCTGATAGTACATTGCTGGTACATTGAGAGTATTAATGGGCTCAGGTGGCTTAAACGGTTTTACCCACTGGCTATGGCTAAAGATTTTTTTTATTAGGTTTAACAGAAGAATAAAAATAGAAAAATATTATTTTATTGAGAATTAAATTTTATTTAGAATAAATTGCCATTGTTCATGATACGTTTTTAAGGTCTTAGGATTTTACGACGATTCGGTTTTAATTAGTAATAAGTTAACTTACTGATAACCAGATCTATTTGTCACGAGAGGAGGCATGAAAGCCTGTGTTAACACTGAAGCGATCTCTTCACAAACCTTTGGCAAGAATATTTTCGGTTATCTTCTTTCACGACCAACGGTTGAAATGTTATAAATATTATTTTACGTCTATCTGTACTTCACTTTGCCGTTTTGCGGCTAACGCTTTACTCCTTTGAGATGTTTCATTTGGTGTCAGCGTTTCAGGGGCACTCAACGACTGTTTTCTGTAAAATGTCTGTTCGGAGACGCAGATATTGCTTGGAATTTTCTGTTACTTGAGGACGGCTAAACATTTCTAGATGACCGTTTCATTTATGTAAAATTTTCAAACTCATGTAATTAATTGCCCACGCGCGATTTTTCACATTTCACTCCTCAGGTTAGGTTATTTTTCGTAGAAAAAAGAATTCCTCAAAATTTTGGATTCAATGTGATAGAAAAAAGAATCAGAAAAATTCTCTCCTTCCTAATACGTTAAACTGCATCTACGATTTTTGGGAAAATAACACTGAAGCACGCCTGGTAATTTCGAAAAGACTCACGTTCCGCTAGGATGACCGAACAGATACAAATTTTATAGCGCCGCTTTGAATGCATTTCTAGACATCTAAAAGTACTCTGGATAGGAGGAAACCGTCGTTGGGTGCCCCTGGCATTTACTTTGGTTGTTTCTTTTCTTTTTTTTCTTTTAGCCCTAAGTTAAGTCTTTGACATTCTTAGTGATAATGTACGGTTATTATTGAACCAATCGTGTACAGTAATATAATAACCGATATTACATTTGTATGTTGCACGTTCACATACAGTCACGGAAATCCCCTTAGAGTATGTTCTTGTAACAAAGAAAAAGAGAATATAATTACCTTGGCTAATAAAAATGTCCACACCTCTTGAGTCGTTAAATGAGATTTATAAAATTCTTGTTAATCTGATCCCTTAAAAGCACTTTCCACTGTTGACATCACTGATAATTCTCTTCTTTTTGAGTGACACGTGGAGTGTGGAATGCTTCGTGGAACGAGCGGATAGGCTGTTCTCGAATAGGTCCTTTGTAGTTTGCCATTCACGTGGTACAAAACCATCATGCTGGGGAGCAGAAGTCGCATTAGGTAAGACAAACAAAGGAAATTACCATTTAAAATCATGTGTCTTTTGTTTGCCTTGTGTCATGGCGACTTTTGCTCTCCACTGAGCATGGTGATTTCGAGGATGACGGGCTAGCTGCAAAGGGTCTGTTCCCTTTTATTCACTTAACTGGAAAGTGGCAAGAGTGACAAGTTGGGTTTCTCTATTGGTCACTTCTATTTCTGCCTTTCTTACATTTGAAATGATAAATTGTACTTTTATATTTTTTTCTCAAACTAATAAATTATACCGCAAGATGGATTCGTTGTTTTTCTCGGACGTTTTTCGTGCTAGAGGGGGAATGAGAGCAAATTTTGTCCTTGTATTTTTCAACTTTCAATGCAAACTTGAAGTTCAGCCTTTGTTCTTTGGCGTCTGTTTATCAGATATTTAGGGCCTGGTTACATGGAGTGGGGGACCCCGGTCTAGTGGGCTTGGTTTCTTTTGTTTTCACGCTCTGGGGGACACAAAACAAAAGAAACCTACCCCACTAGACCGGGGTCCCCCACTCCATGTAAACAGGGTCTAAGTCAAGTACAAAACAACCCATTTATGTGTCAAAATTGCACATTAAATTCCAGCCGTCTCTAAAAATTAGCCGTTGACTATACATTGTCTACATTATTTTAAGGAGTGGTAACTAAAAAAGAAATTTTCTGGCTGATGCACGTTTCTTCTATAAGGTGGTATTGAAGTTTCTCTATAAGGATAAAACTGTTGTTATCTCGATATAGCTTTAAGAACTGGTGTACAAAAATATTTTATGGTGTGAGAGGTAATCTGGATTCTGGAATCCGGGAAATGTTTGCTCGTGAACGCGTCCTTTGCGTCCGTTAATTCTCGGTGCCAAAAGTTTAATTAAATCTTTGAGCTTTGACTTTTAACTTTTAAGTGAAGTTAAATGTTTTGAATTTTGCCAGTAAGATAACACATTTTATTTTTGGAGAAGTATTATAGCATAAAGGCCACGTTTCTTTCTGTTGTTTAGAATTAAGCCGGCTTGCTCGTTTAAATTATTTTTTAGCTGCATGCACTGGCTTTCGAATGCTTATTGTATCTTTGCCTTCCTCTATCATATTCTAACCTTGATAAGGTTTAATGTCAGCTTGACGCACTACTCATTTAAAAGAGCACACTAGGCGAAATAGGAAAAAAAGGGTCATTACTCGTGGACATTTTCGCGCGAGGCGTTGAGAGTATTTCAGTTTTTCCATATTTGGTCACTAGTTTCTTTTGTTGCGGATACTGGTCTTCAGGTTTATTAAGGCGTTAGCGTGGGGTATGGTAGAATTAAGGATCAATATCGCCCATATCCTTAGAAACTGTGGAAATTATTTCACTTCTCATGAGAGTTTTATCTAACAGTTAGTTCAAGGGTACTTGAAAATCGCCATTGACACTTGACATAAGGTAACCATGTCATCATGCGCTATGCTTGAACAGTCGAGCGATCTAGTAAGAAGCTAAATGCTGTGACCTGTAAATTCACGCTGCCAGATGGCAAGGGAAAAGGGTTTCTCATCGCTTATCTTCTTATTACTTTTCTTTTCTTTGACAGGTTTTCAGGTTTGTGTCAAAAGAGTCCATTACCTTTCTTAAAACGTACAGTTTCAGGTTGTGTATTCTTTTAGCGTGTATCTGGAGTAAGAAAAGCAATGAGGGAAGACAAACTAAACCTGTTACGTGAATGAAAGACACAATGAGTTGCGGGGCATAGATGACACCGTGTCAAGTTCTGACATTGCTGATCAAACAAAACTGTCTTATAGATCAAGCAAACATTACGTGTTTGTTTTTATCCATGAACTGCCATTCGTAAAACCTGGCCGCAAATATATGAAGTAATACCAATAGGCAATAAAGTTTTTATGTTTTAATATGCTATACCGTTTGCCTTGTCGTGTATTGTTTAGCGTAGAAATGATATTTTGAGTAGTGATTGTCCTGGTATTGATGTTTTGTTTCTTTATCATATTTGATGTAAGCAAGGTTTAAAACAAACAATAAAAAAGATCACTTGTAACTGCCTAAGCTATCAAGTGACCCTGTATATCCATTTCAAAGAGCCTTGGCTGAAAATCAGGTTTTCGGGTTTTAAGGCCAGGGCAAATTTATTATTGTTAAATATCTTGTAGAAGGTTTTAGAGGAGTCTGTTGCACTCTTGTTACTTGCTAAACCCAGTTTACTTGCTAAACACTAAGAATAACGGTATTTCCTGGAGATATCGGTTGCTTTTATTTTCAACATGAATTCTCTTGGTTAAAGTACAACTTGAAAATCAAAATTCCAAAGAGTAAATGCGACGGTTATACGCGTAGGTTGCAAATAAATCCACGCAAAGAAAAAACGAAGTCAATGACAAAGCACAAGAAAACTCTTTTGGAATGGCCTCACGCTTTCTTGCACTGAGCAATCAAATTTATTGTTGACTGGTTCACTGAAATGATATGCTTGAATGATATTTGCAACATGAACGATATCTGTCGTTTGGATTCACGTATTTTACTGTGAATTGTATTAAAAGCCGCTACAATTTTTGAGCGAAAGTAACCTTGGATTTTCAATTACCCTGGCTTGTATTATACTGCTTAGACAGAGACTTCGACAGAAATGCAAGTAATATCTTCAACTTCTGAAAGTACACGTGTATTAATCCTTAATTCTTCTCGGCCCATGCTAACTCCTTCACAAATCTTGTCACTTGTACCCGTAAGGAAAAGGCTCAGAAAATGACCAAACCTCACCTCGAGCGTTGATCGCAAAGCGAGGCAGAAACACGAGAATTCATGTTACACCGAGGCAAACCAACAATGAATTGGTTCTTTCCCCGCCGATCGATGTAACCGATTGATCAAATCAAATTCAAAGACTGGTTTCAGCTCCGTATACATCCATCCGCCGTTGAACCCCAGGGTGAATTAAGACCGATGCAAAATGGCTTTGAAATACGCCTTTAAGCTAATGTTCCTCAAATGTATCTTTGAATTCATGATAAATACAGCTCCGCCAACTTCAAACAGGTTTCATGGCAGAAAAAAATGCTTTAACTGTAATAATTTGAGCATAACGATCATTCAGTCTCTGCGAGGCGCAGTGGTCAAAAATAATTTTACTCACTAATATAATAGGAGATGCGGAAGGAGCGAGTTCGAATCCCGATGAAGGCATACTTTTAAACTTTGTACAATTTCTCCTTTTTAGGTTTTTGACCAATATTTTTCCCTTTGGCTTGTTTCCCTTTATTCTCACTCCTGATCCTTTAAAGCTTCGCGAGGATTTTGCGATAACGTATTTCTAGTTATAATAATAAAAAATGCCCGGCCTCTTCAGAAGAAGCCCATTTTTAAGGACACTCAATTTTCCCTTTATTTCCAGGAGGCGTGTGTGTTTCCCTTGGGACCGCATTAATTGGACTAACCGAAGTGCTATCCAATGATTGTAAAGCTTTTATAATCCCTTGGGATTTGCTAAAACCATTTTACATAAGTCCAAAAGAAAGATATGGGGAATCATAAAAACAGGTTTACGTAAGTAAACCAGCAAGACTGGTGTTTTCCAGTTAAGCTTGTTTACCGATTTTGCCAAGACTCATCTGAAATTCTTTCCCTACGTGACCTACGTGAGGTCAATGAACGCACCGAAATGCCGTCCTGACTTCAGGTTCATGCATATGCATGGTCAGGCGAGAAAAGATTTGGCGACTTTTTTCCGCTCCTGTTGTTGTTGTCTTTGTGCTGTTCAATAACACAGACGACTAAAATTTGTTTTTCGTTTTTTCTTTAGGATAACAATCCTACTGATTGAAATTTGACTGATAATATTCCCGTCTACTGGCAACTCAGGTGAATTATTTCGAGTAACGTATTTCTTTAAAGCGAAAAGTTTATTTTCAGCTGCTGTTGTTTGTTTTTGATCGATTCGATTAGTGAGTGTTACAAACATTTTTTCTTTCCTTACTGTAGATTGACCACCGGCTAGCCTGTGCACAGACCCTCCCCTCCCCTCAGGAAAAATCGAAGAAGCGGGGGCTGTACAAGGTAAAACAGGGTAATGGATTCATGATAGCCGTCACGAATATAGAGATGTATTTAGTGTACTGGAGCTAACCACAAGCATTTACCATTCAAGTCATGCTATCTGAATCGCTGTTGACAGTGCTTCTTCGATTATTTGGATTGCGAATCATTTTGCCAGCACCATGAGAAACAAGGCTGAATTCATTGGGCGGCCAACGGCTCTAACGCCGGATGTTTCATATTAGTGTTTAGTATTTACACGTGAACTTCGCAATGTTGCTTGAAATGACAGAGCCAAAAGTTGATAACAGTCCTCTTCAAGCTGCATTCGGACGGTTGGATAAAAAGAAGGGTGTCAGTAAAACGTAAGGTCGGGGTCGGGGTCGGGGCCGGGGTCTATCTTTTTATTAAAGAATGCTGTTTTAGGGTTAGGGTTAGAGCTGACACTAGCCCTAACCCTATTCCTAACCCTAACCCTTAACCCCTTGTTTTACTGACAGCCTAAAAAGAAAGTAATTATAATTTCGTTTCTTGACTAAAATTGTTACGTTACGCTATTGACGAGAGACAAGACACAACTCAAGATTCAAGATTAGTATCTGTCTACGTGTCAGATATCATGTTACTCGCGCGGCAACTGGGATATAAAAATACTATCTTTTTGCTAATTTCATAAGCTTGGTGTTTTGTCTTGGTTATGAAGAAGAATTAGAATAAGTAGTTCAATCCTACATGTAAGTCTAAAAGATCGTGCACTTTTTCATAGCCGGTATTAAGTGATAACGATTTTATAAATTTGTCCCGGAAAGGCAAGCTTATTTTTAACACGATACTCTTCCTGATAATTAAAAACAACTGTTCCAGCTGACTGTTGTTTTAGTTTCTTAAGGTATCTTGGAGGAATATCAATTAGTGGTTGTACTGCCAGACAAGAAATGCGTATAGTTTTTAAGTCTGATATCTTATTTACTTGACCTAAACCTTCAAAAAGCTGCAGAAGTTATTTTAAATAGTGAAAAAAGGAACTGTTAGAATATTTAAAGTTTAGATTCTCGTCATGACTGGTCAAACTCGCAGGGTTATTCAGTTTGAAAGTGTTCAATTGATTTATACATTTCATTATCAGTAACTCTATTTGATTCCGACGCGTTATGTTCGGCCTTATCTCACTCTCTTCTAATTGCATGGGGCAACTGTCAACAGACCTACCTCAATAAATTACTTGTTCTGCAAAAACGTGTATTGCGTTTGATTTATTTTGCTAAACCCAGATACTATGCAATTCCTTTTTTATAGAATAAAACTGCGTTCCTTTACAGTCTTTGTTCTTTCAACAAACAAGCTATTTAATATATGACGTCCATGCTATGACAGCTCCAAAAAGTCTTCTAAATAACTTTGCGAAAATCAGTACAAAACATCATTATAATACGCGATTATCTGCAAAGGAATGTTTCTCTGTCAATTTCTGTACGACATCTGTTTTTTGAAGTCGCGCATCCTATTGTGAATTGTAAGGCAGGTAAATTTTCTTAGTGCACCTTCGGATTTTCTATCACCGTACTAGTTATACTGCTTATACAGAGACTTAAACAGAAATGCAAGTAATATCTGCAGCTTCTCAAAATACACGAAGTATTAATCTTTGACCCCATATGCTTCATAAATCTTTTCACTTGTACCCGCAAAAGAAAGGCTTAGAAAATGACCAAGCTAAAGTCATTCTAGGCCTCTTGAGAAACAAATTTCAGTTGTAAGTACACTCCATTTTCCATTTATTTTACGTTGGTGAAGTTAAGCGTTAAGAGACGATTGTAGGCGCTATCACAGGAAACGAATACACTGGTAACTACAGATACCGAAGAGGATGTATGCTTAAAAGATAACTTTTCTTGCTTAACAGTCTTAATTTTCATAATGTCTTTAATGAATTTAGTACTGAACAAAGACGAAGAGATCACGCCTCGAGGGGTTAGCCAGTCAGAAGAACTGCAAGCCTGAAATCTTCGTGGTTGACTTGAGGTTACTGGTCCCTATTGACATTTTTTTGAAGGAATAAAAGAATCCAACTTTTTCATTCTTGTAACTTGCAAACAACTGCAGGAGAGAAGAGGCTATCGGCTCTTACTATAGGACAAAAAATCCTCACTATACAGGTCACTCAATAATGAATGAAGTCTATGTTGTTAGCCATGGAAATGAAAGAACAGTGGTTTACTCATTACTGGGACATTACATACTGCGATTAAATTAAGGTAGTGTAAGATAAAAAGATACTATTAAAAAGGATTAGTTCTCAATATATGTTATAGTAACGATGTGTCGTGTAACATATGAATCCAATAACGCGTGCTGTAATAGCGAAGCCTCCATCGAAATACAAATTGGAAATCAAGAGAAAAAGTAGGTGCCCGTCCACCCGTACAGACTCTGGGGGAGGGGAAAGGGAGACATCTTTGCTTTCAACTTCGCAGACATGCACCTTTCCCAATAATCAAGGGTGGAAAACAAATACCTGACAGGTCAGCGTAAAAAGGGCTCTATGAAACATCAGTGAGCACAAGCCAATGATCGATCAATCCGAGCGTACGCGTGTCTTCCTAATAATCGACACCGATCGTAAAAAGGCCATTATGGGAAAGTATGCCCCTCCCAACATTTAAGTCGTTGCCCTCTCTGCCGGATAGCGCTGCTGAAATCTTTTCAATGCCTAAATTGACACCGTTTTGGCTTTGCACGCATCACGGCTTTGCGCCTATTCGGAAATTAGGGCAGGTATGTGGTGGCGATGTCTTGCTCGATTGGAGTTAAGAAGTAAATAGAAGTAAACATTGAAGTCCATGAATGATTGGATTTATTGGCAGATTTTTACTACAGACTGAAAAATACATTGAGTGATTATATGGTAACCTTTCAGCTGCAGCTTCTTATCCCCTGAAACTGAAATGAAACGATAATGATAATAACAGAATTAAATACCTTACCAGTGCGCCACACGTATTCGGTGTTAACAGCTGTTTTGAAATGTAACCCTCTAAAGCCACAGGGCCTGGTTGTTCAGAGCAGGATTAAGAAAAACTCAGGATTTGCGCGAAATTCGATTCTAAGCTGAACGCTTACGAACATAGTTTTGAAAATTCTTTTGCCTACTAGTTGATGTTTGGAGACTGAATGGACTAGTTGAAAAAATTAACAGAAAAATGATTTGGAATAAAAGAAACAGGAACTTGGATTAAAATTCAAGACCCCGGATTAGTGGTAGCCTTTTGGATAACTCAAACCCAGGATTCCTCTTAATCCAGCCTGACGACCGTGATCGGACCTGCCTGCGTAGGAAACACCACATACATTAATTTTAGTGGGCGCCAAAATAGACATGCCGTGTTTGAGTCAATTTTGTCGCGATGACAAAAGCCGATTGTCTGCGACATGACGCAGATCGGTCGCCAATCTGGCTCCAGGTCAAATAAAAACAAGACAAAAATACATTAAGCATAAAATAGTTAACCTTGGGTTCCAAACCCCTCATCACCATTACAAATAGCTAGTTATCAAATAATTGTAAATAAAAATGCGTAAGTTGATAATGTTTATCACTGCTTGTGTTCCATTTCTGCTTCCATCATGTTGAATTGTTTGACGCTGATTTTCCGTTTACTGTAATGAAAATTAAGCACAGAAAACAATCCCTATGTTTTGTGTGCGTGTATTTGTTTTTGTTTCAGAAAAATTAAAAAAAAATGTGATAAACCAGTAATTAGACTTGTGTGTTACCAAAACTACGCAAAGACTATCTATCAAAGCCTAACGAGAGCTTTCCTGTGCAAGTTACAAAATCTTGCAGGTTATAAGAGTTTTCTATTTGGTACACCCATCCACAGGCTCCTAATCGATCGCTTTCCTTTTTGAAAGACACGAAATAATTCTAGTGACCGCCTCGTACCCAACCTTCCCACAACCCATGTAGTCACCACCCACTTAGGATTACAACCAGCCTCCCATGTACACAAAATGAGGGCCTCGTCACGCTAACGTTCAGGAGCGCGTAACGAAGCCCTAAGTACTTCTTCGCGGAAGCTTACTTTACAACGTGTGCCAAAGAAATATCCAGTTTACCTTAATTGATGTTTCAGATGCATCATTCAGGACAACACTCTTTTCCACAAGAGGAGACTGTTTTACTCAAATCGCCAAGACATTTGTAAAAGCAGGACCTGCACGTTGGACAGCAGCGATCATAAATTTCCATTATCAAATCCTCTTCGCTGGTGAGGGCATTCTCTGAGTTTGCGTAACCGCGTTTGTGGGCCATGTCTAACATAAAAGTAATAATTAAAATTAATAATAAGACAGACCTGAAGGCAGCATGAGGCTTAACGCATTATCTGGCTGTTTACTAAAGAACGTTTACGACTGTTTTTAGAGTGTAGATACTGAATAATGTTTCATTCCGGAAATTGTAAGTGACCTGAATGAAAGCCTTGCGAGTTATGGATTTTGGGCTGTACGAGTATTCAAGCCTAGCAGAATCTTCGCTGGTAAGTTCCAATTCATTGCTAGTTTTTTAAATAATGCTTGTTTGATATATATATTTGTCATATATAGTCATGCAAATAAAGCTTATTGTTGTCTATTTCAGTTGATCTTCACGGACTTCTGGCTCCTGAGCAATCCCTAAATTAGAAAAACCAGTTCCTATCTTCTCGAGACCACACTGAACTTTTTTTTGTTTATTTTTATTTTTTTATTTTTATTGCAAGTAAAACACAAAGAAAAAAAGAAAAAAATTACACGGAATAAATAAATGAATAAAAAGAAAAAAATAGCGAATTTACAGACTTACAATATGGCAATACTTAACAATTATTGGACGAGGTTGAGCAGAATATCGTGATTTGTCTGTGGCGAGCAGATCAATTATTTGCCGAAGCCGAAGGCTGAGGCAAATAATTGATTTGCGAGACACTGACAAATCACGATATTTTGCGATAACCGAGTTCAATAATTGTTTTATCATTCGATCACCGAGTTTATTTTTTTAATGAATATCCTCGGGAAGCGAAGCGATCTGCCATTTTCACGCAAGAGCGATCGCAAGAAGGAGAAAAGCACGGTTTCCTTTACGCATGTGCAGAATATTATTTGCCGCCAAACACAGTTGGACGGCATTGCGCATGAGCAGACCATTATTTGTAGGCAGTTATTTGCAGGTCACGTGGTGAGCTCTCGGCTAATGAAAAGAAAGAAAAATTTGCTTCGAATGATAATTACAAATATTAAACTAGATTACAGCAGTGCTAGTTCCATATATTACTGTACTTAGTATAATCTATAATTAATTTTCACAATAGACCATTGTACTCATCCTCCACTGAGGCATTAGCCGTTCTCAAGTGGCTGCCTCTAGAGAAAAGGCGATTTCAAAGAAGGTGTGTACACGTATACAAATGTATCAATGGCCAAATTAATCTCGATATGGACTTGATTAGACAAGACGTACTTCATAGGCATAATACACATAACAAAGGCAATTTTAGATTACCACGTGTTAAAAGAAATTGGGGGAAGCAAAGAACACAACATCATGCCGTTTCCGATTTTAACGCCCTCAGTCAGACGATCAAAGACTCAAGGAATGTAAATAGTTTTAAACGTAATGTTTTTAAGTTTTTAATATAGCTACTTACGTTTAATTTTTACTTATTCTTATTTTTGATTTTTTATGCATTTTTTGTATCTTTTTAATCCCTTTGCAATTTTATAGCTTTCTTTGTTTTTATAATATATATCTAGTTTTGAGGTCCTTTTTGAAAACCACATCTTTTATGAAAAAGTTTCCTCAATAAAGATGATGATGATGATTATTATTTTGCTTTCTTTCTGCACCTGGTAGGTGCAGATATTACTAATTTATGTTTTTTGGAGTTAGGAGACAAGACTCAGCGAGGAAAAGAAAGGTTACATTGCTCGGTATCTTATTTTCTAATTGGCATATACATGTATGTCTCAGATAAAACAAGAAATTGCTGTGAATTGGGAAACATTCTTTTGATCTGCATATCCAGATAAACTTCTTAGCTATAAGATAACAGAAGTTTATATGACGCTTAAAGGAAGAGCTGTCTGGCGTTAGACCCAAAGCGGTGGTCGTGTCTACTGGTCGTGTCCAACTGCCTGGTTGGAGGATCTGGCACGACTGAAGCCATATCGAGAAATTAGCCCAAAAATTTTTGGTTTTTTGGCATTTCCAAAATAGAACTGAACTTGCTTATATCTGAGAATATTTCGAAATTTTAATTATTAGTGCCACTAATAAAATTTCGGTAAGGTAACCTCTAAACCACAATAGTTAATATTTATTTAATGCACAAGTTAACATTTACTTATTAATAAACTCTTGGACTATATTTCCACTTTATAACCGTCAACCGTCCAAATTTCCAACTAAATTTCAGAAATTTTACCTTCAACCGTCAAAGCTACCACCCCATGCCATGCATTGAGACCCTCGAAGAGTATAAACAAATTTTTACTTTACTGCAGGCATCAGGGATCATCTATTTCTATCGTGGTAAAATTAAAGTTTGTGTGGGACCAAAGTATATTTAGGATTTTGGTTAGCTATAGCAATCAACCTCCAAGCAGTCGTAACGAATCACAATGTCTGTCGTGTCAGAAAGGCTTCCTTGTGTAAAAACGAACAAATACGAGCTTGCATTTATCTCATACCATTTACGTTTGCCCCTCAAGTATATTTATTAGTCTTCTATGGAAAACGCCCACATCGGGGACCGCACTATTCTTAGGATTTTAAAATCTGAAAGCCCGGGTCTACAACATATGTTTCTTGGAAAAAAGGAAACTTCACTATGTTGTGATGAAAGATGTATGCAGAGCAGTTTAACTTATCGTCGCCTAGAATGCCATTGTATTTTGCGACACGTACATTTGTAGTTTCAGCCCCTAAATTTGTGGCGAGGGGAGCAAACTGACTCCCCGAGGTAAAAGAATATTGTCTTCACGTTTAATAGTGATTATTCAAATTGAGACCGGTAAGTTATTTTTCCCCGGAAATTCGAAACAAGTACGCCTTTGTCAGACAAGTTTCTGAGACGAAGGTATGGTATACCATGTATATACTCATTTTATATCTGTTTTTTCCTATTGTTTTAGTGTCTCCAATAGCTTTTATAAGCTAAAGACATGGACACTTAAATATAGCAAAAAAATGAATTTCGCGAACTCTTTAATTTCTACTCATATTTTTCCGGAATCTTGGCAGAAAAAGCTTTCTAAGTAAAGAGAAATTTCAAAAATAAAAGCCATATGCAAACTAGTGTGAAGACAACTTTCGCGGAGAAAAAGGCACAATCGAAATATTTCTTGATGCTGTTTCCAAACAAAAGAATCCTTTAAAATAGACCAAAATTTGCGACTCCTTGTATTTGAAAAAAGTCATATTTGGAAGCGACTGTGTGAAAGTCGTCAGCTAGAAGAACGCAAGCGTTGTTGACGATTATGTTCGATTTTTAAAGTTTTTGATTACCGAACGTTCGATTGCCTACGCCGGGCTTACATCAGATCCGGAAACGGGATTCACATATCATAAAATCGCTAAGCTTAAATATAAAATCATTCAATATTCATCTCTGTAAACGGGTAAACAAATAGTGTTATTTACCTGTCTGTTTTATTGCACACAGACATTTGGGATTCATTTTCCCTAATTTCAAAATAAAGCCTTTCATTAATATTTTCATTATCTCCACTGCGGATGTTGGTAGCTGTGATGTCACTTTCTGCAAGAGGTAATTTTTGAAACAAATTGACTTTTTAAAATTCAAACTATTTGGCAGCACTTAGGAGACTTTATTACTTCTTTATTTATTCAAACTGTTTTAGCCAAATTATTGTGGGCCCCAAAATAGTTCATATGGCCTTGCCAAAGTATTTCTCGGCAACCCTATTTCCCTTTTGCAAATTCGTTAAAAGTTGTGGCTTGCAGCTTTTGCAAAATATTACTGCGTAAGGCGATCACATTCTGTTTAGTTAGTTAAGAAAAAATCGCACCGGAGTAAATATAAATAAAGCAGTTTTACAGCAAGTGCTGCCCGCTGGTTAAAAATGTTTCTAGATATCAGCAAACATTGACTGGGCTGCCAGTCGTGCAAAAATAGGGAAAAAATAGATCCCTGAGTATTTTGTTGTTTTTGCTGCCGCAGTGAGTGAGCCTGAAGCGAACGAACGAGGCAGCTCTCTAATCGGTAAAAAATTGCATTTTAAGGGCATTCAATCACTTTTTCTTGCCAGACGCAAAGAAATTGTAGTTATGCGCGAATGTCAGTGTTTTCTTTTTGTTTCCCCGATTTGTGGCTCAATACACGCTTTTTATAAGTCTGGGCGTCATCTTAAATTTTAAATGAATGACGTCATTCGCGGAAAGATTTTAGCAACTCGCAGTTAAATTCTCCGACGATAAAGAAATTTTTACATTTCAGCCATAGTTTCTCAAGGGTCTGATGGAAATTAAGGTTAATTCAAAGAAGAAGCCCCAGGGGGCGATAACTAGTTCCAACAATAAACGTATTTTTATCATATTTATTTCATTTTGAATTATCATTCACACAAGTTTGACTACTACTGAAATGAGCACATACTTTATACGCCCTTTACAAGTCCCTCACTGCCGAGGCAAACCACCCCCCAAAGGGATCATTAAAGCGTGGCAAATTTGGTTACTTTAAAATGACTTTGTTGGCTTTAATTGTTTCAGTCTTATTACTAAACTTGGCCTGAAAATAATTATAAAATATTGAGCCAATCAAATTGGCATATGTTTAAACACCAAAATGTCAAATTATGGCGTCACGTTATACTAAGTTGACGTCATTCATACATAAATTTTTAACTTTTGAATCTCTCATTTTTTATAGCATTTTTAAAAGATTTATTCAAGGAAAGTAAAAAGCTGCGTTTTTTTTCTAATATTAGCTGAGATACGGTACCCCCTTGAAAAATAAGACCAAGTTTTAGTGTTTTATTGTCGTGTCGCCATTGTTATTTAAGATAAACATAACACATATTTATTGACGAAAGCTAAACAAGAAAACAGTTTTGTGACGTCATAAAATGTCCCGTGATCATTTTTTTTTTGCTTAAATGAGTGCTTTTCAGTCAAAAAACAAAAATATAAAATGATACGATTTCGAGCTACAAGAAAAGGTTTATGTTAATGTAAAATCAGCTTATATTGCAAAGAATGTAAAACAAAAATCACAGGGATCGTTTCGTAAGGAAAAAAATGGTTTTGGGGGGGAGGGGGTACTTAATAATATGAGTTTTACGTGTCGTAGGGAGAAGCGCTCTTCAGTGTTTTCATCCCTTCTAAATCTCTTTTAGATGGCATGAGACTTTTAACCCATTTTGGTGACGTTAGCCGTTGTGACGTCATAACTTGACATTCGTTTCCGTCAAACAAAAACTTAAAATTGCCTGGTCAACAATCTAAGTCTATCTGGCAGGTGTGACCATGAAATAAAAATAATGTAAAAGATCTGTAAATTTAGCCTTAATCAATGACCCATTTAAGGGGTGTTTCATGGCCCAACCATGCTTAGCAATCACAATTCAATCTTATCCATAGTAACGTTTTCCCCTCTCCAGATACTAATTGTTACCAACATAAATATACCATTGGTGACTTTTTAAATTGAAATGTCGCAGTGATCATCAGCAAAGGCAAACTAGTGATTGATACTTCCACTCCAAAAACTTCTCATCTTGTCGCGTTTCATTAAACCTACATACGAAAAACGTTTGAATAAATGATTTTGCACGATTGATAATTAATGATTTTTGATTAAGGTTGCCAGGGTGTCAAAAGACAACGCATTTATCTCACGATAGAGGTGGTTTCATCGCCTCAAGTTCTACTTGCCCTTGAAAATGGTGATTAAAACAAATTTACCTTTTCATTGCTTCGATGATACCATAAATGGTAGCAAAAATGGGGTATTTTAACATTGTAGGTAATTTTCACTTGTAAAAACGGTCGTGCCTTTTTACTCTTTACTTGTTCTTTGATATATTTCTACGGGTGGAAAGAAGTCAAAAGTACTGATTTTGGCATGTATGATTGTTTTACTGTCGGTCATTTCCGTAAACCTTTACGACTCGTGCCAAGCTGAATTTTTTTTATAAACTATGATTTATAACATTACAAAAATCAACTTTTTACCAGACAGATTTAAGCTATGTCTACCCATTCATATTTAGGTAGGTATCTTCCGTAATCGAATGTCTTTTCCTGCTCAACTGTACCGTCTTCATTCATCTTTTTCACTTTAATCTGGAATATAATAAGCAAAGTTTTGGGTAGCTGATATTAATAAGTTGCTATTCAATAAAATATCATAATAATACGTAACAAACTCACTCCATCATAAAAGAGCAGTTTTCATTTGGTGTCAGAACCACTTCCATGTTATTCATAAACTTAATTTGTTGACACTTTAGGCGAACGTCTTATGCACTTTGCAAGAAGTTCGCCAATGGGAAGCACTCAAGTAAGTTTTATCCAGAGAGGCTCCGCCCTGAGGTTTTTTGCTGTGGGTTTTTTTTTCTACTCTTCAATTGCTGCCGAGGTTCCTGTACCGAAATTGAAATTTCACCATCAGGATCACTGTCCGTGGACTTCAATTCCTCCTAAAAACTGATATATCATCTAGCAAATCAGTCAAATCCAACGAGATCGTGGAATCTAGCTCCCATTCGGGACAATCTTTTAAGATATGAAAAACCATTTCCTTTGTTTACAAAATTGCTTTTGTCTATGAAACGCACCTACACGTGGGACACCATTATCTTGACAGCGCTGAATAAACCGAGAGAAATGACAGATTTCCCTACCCTTTCATATGCTCCAACCAGTGAATTCTCTAGCTACCCTTCCTTATACCTGAAGCCTAAAAAAGGTACACTCTTAAATACCGCACTAGTGACTTGACTTTTCTTAGTCTACCCGGCCAGTCACTCGCTTTTTCCTAGCCGTTGGAACTGAAACCCATGAAACCGACTTAAATTAAACCTAGACCAGTAGAGGACGCAAAACGACAAACAAAGGTCTTTTATCTCATATCTTAGAATATATTTAAATAAAGAAAAAAATATTAACGTTGATCGAAATTTGGCCGCGGTGTGAAATGCTATATTATTATCCCACACAAATCCTTATATTTTCGCTATTGACATCGACGCGACGCCCCGGAGCCTGGAAGGTGACTTTCAATAGACATATAAAAGGCTTGGGCTACCTGCGTTCTAACTTCTATGAATGTTTTAAGGGCAAAAAAATTTATTTCCCGATCAATTCTCAAAGCGGCTTAAAGCCATTAGAATCAAAATTAGATAACAAAGAATCTTCTTCTGTTCGCCTTGTTCTCGCAGCTAGGCTGCTCCAGTGCATCGTTAGCAGAAGAATGTTGCAGCTTACTAGGAGTACGATCTTTGCAAACTGTATTTTGCATTATTAGGATATTTTTTTTTACCATAAACATATATCTGTTCTGTGTCATCAAGTATTAGGGATATGTTATAAATCGTGGTCTGACCAAGGCAGAGTCTCATTTACGATTAGTCCCACATACCGCTACACAAAATTTCAGCTGAAATTTACTCTGTCCATCTTCTTGTCCTTGGTTGTCAAAGTGAGTTTGATAGTAACACCAATATAATGATAGTAGTTTTTGTATTCGCAACATTTACATTGATCGAGTTCATTCTTGTAAAGCCATTGTGCAAGCCTTACGTCTAAATCTTGGCAGTATCCGGTCAGCGTTACTGAGTGGTACTTCAGAAGCGATACTACGATAGGCAAGGACACTAGGTAAATCGTTAATGTAGATGGGGAAACATTAACGGTCCAGGAATTCGGATCCTTAAACACCAACTGCCACTATTCGAGTCGAAGACAAAGCCTGTCTAATCTGAACCATTTTTTAACAACGAAAAGAATTATAAAGATGAATTCAGGCAAGATTGGTTTCCTTAATAAAGTCTCTTGATCAACTGCCAAGTATTTTCTTTAACTGACTTTGCATTCCTGTTAACTGCTGTATATGCAAATGCACTGAGAAAATCACAAAACCAGAAAGATTTCTCGACTTTTTCACAGCCATAAAATACGCCTGTTAGCCCTTTTTGGGACTTTTTATAAATGGAATCTGATCTCTACCAGTTTAATTCAGTTTAACGAGGAGCTTCCAAGGAAGATGGATAAAGGCTTAGTTAACATGCAGTGACAGTGTTAGTTAAAGAAAATACTTGGCAGTTGATCATGAGACTTTATTAAGGAAACCAATCTTGCCTGAATTCATCTTTAACTAACACTGTCACTGCATGTTAACTAAACCTTTATCCATCTTCCTATCCGTATAAAACTTGTTGAATACCGCCCTGACGTTCTGGTTTTGTGATTTACTCAGTGCATTTACATATACAGCAGTTAACAGGAATGCAAAGTTATGTCAATAGAAAGTATACCTTTTCTGTCAAAACTGGCAAATAAAAGGGAAAGGAGGTGGACCTCGGGCTGGAGCCTATCCGTATAAAACTTGTTGAATACCGCCCCTCACTTTTTAATCACAAGAAGTAGGTTCCTGAGCAAAATTCCTACACGTACCTTGAATTTCAATGTGTCGTTCTAACAAAGAAGGCTATAATGATAACGCTTCGCTTGGTATTAAAGATTACTATGGATTGTTTTGAAAATCGGCCATTGTAAGTGGAGTTCATGCCAAGAACAAATCAACGCAAAAGACCTGTTTACATGAAGCGCTCTGTTAGGATCTGTTAGCAGTAGTAGCCCATTTCAAATAAAGGCAAACAACTTGATCCTTTGGTGGTCAGCAAGCAAGATGGTCACGTTTTCTGTCAGCTAAGAACAAAATAGTTTTGCTGTTCTAAGTATTATATCTATACTGTATCTATTTTTCTTTCTCATAATATAAAATTCTTCTAAGAGGGACAATATTAGTCTACCTGAGGGGAACCACGTTTACCATTTTTTGGAAAACCCGGTATAGCTCCAGTCAAAATTCAAATGGAATGGTTCATTCCGGTACGTGGAAATATTACTTTTTTTCCCAACGAGATAGAGCAGGAAAATCATTGGTATTATGTAAATGGTACAACTCAATCCCAATCCTGTTTTCGAGGAGAAAAAAGAGGAAACTTTTCACCGGAATTTCCGCACAAATAGTAAACGATTACTGTTCTCACCCAATCTGCGCACCACGGCCAATCAAACGATCCAGCATTGTCTAGTCTCAGACTTACATGTACCATACTTCCTACATCCATGCCTCTCACGTCAAAGCTATCCACGCTGAGAATTGAAGGAATTTTTAGAGAAAGTAAAAAACAATTATAATTCAAATGCCACCCTAATACAGCGGTGTTTGCTGTCAGTAAAACCATAAGCTTGACTGTACAGGGTGTTTCAAAGTTCGTTCCGATTATTTCTTCGCTAAAATTTCATTGATTACTAAAACTTCCTTTTGTAAAATTAAGTATGTTATACCTCAGTCAGTTTACATTGAATAACTGCAATATTAGTAACCAGAATTCATTTTCTCTAAAATTTTGTTAGCGGCGGAGTATAGAATGTGCGGACTTCGTAAGTGTGTCATAAGTCACATTTTCCCAGGCAAAGTGAAGTCGCCCTTCTCAGCTCGTTCAGTGTTTTGGGGGCTTTGTCTTTGTAGGTTGCATTGTCTCGTCAACGACACTCCACATGTTCAGATCAGGTGAGCCTGCTGCCCAGTCATCCTTTAGTATAAAGTTTGGCAGATTCTTCTGATACCCGGCATATCTGAGCCACTTCTGAAGTGTGCGCCTTCTTTCTCTTGAGGGCTTTCCACCCTTTGTTGGTCATACATACCGTTGTGTTGATATTGTAAAGTTAAAGTTTTTTTCGCCATCACTGTTGTTAAATAAATATATTTCTTACTATTGAATTTCTCGCAAAGTTCGTCAAAACGAACGACTGTCCACTACTTGGTTTAGCCTTTTGACCGCTTTTTAACCCCTCGTTCGGGCTACGATTTGGCATTTTCTTTGACTGAATAGCCAGATGACCGCAAAAAAGCTGCCTGTGCTCTAGCACAAACAATTTCAGCTTTCAATTCCGTGAAAGAGCAGAGAAAATAAAAGAAACGGCAGTAAATACGAAAAAAGAACCCACAAAATGAGCTAAAATGCGCAGGAAAAATATGGCGGGAAAAAGCACGCGCGCCTGAACATTTGGCGCAAAAATTCAAATGTGAGTTAAACATTGCTTTGAACAATTATCTACAGTAGATAACTTTCTTTAATTATTATAACTGAATCAGTTTAAATTTGACTAACGGAGCATTAAATGCAGTAATCTTTTTAAATCGGAACAAAACTTTTGAAACACCCCGTATATGTTGTTGTTGTCAAATGCCCTTATAAATATACGTTTTTAGGAACTGCAAGACATTTTCCAAAAGGTTGCCATGTTTCATGGGGGCACCTAGAAATTGCAGAAAATTACGAATACCGATCACTGTCCCAAGCACTTCACGCAGCTTCATGCAGTACACGAAGTCACTTTTCCCTATTTGAAGAGAGTCTGCACTTCCTCATTGCCATAAATTAACTTGTCAAAAATTCATTGCTTCCTTAATTACTTACTAACTTAATTATAACGAGTGAAAGCTTACTTTCCTTGCTCAAAGTCATCATGATTAGGGGTATCCAGCTTAACAGAAGCTGTTGAAACGTAACGTGCACCATTACGAACCAAATATCCAGTTATTAGGAACTTCACGTCTGCATCCGTGCCAGCCCCCAATTCGTTACATGTTTTAATCCTCACTTTGTAAACTGTTAAGTGCGGAAAAGAATGCATCAGCTGGGATTAGGGAATTTAGCTTGAAAATGTCAATTGATTGAAACCTGCGGTTGCTAAAATTTCAAACAAATATTTCTTTGATCAGGTTAATTCGACTTTACAGCTGAGTAAATAGGTTTCCATCTAGATGAACATTCTCGTCTCTTTACCTAATATGCTTTTGTCACGCGACTAAATGCAACGAAATTCCCTGTTAATTCACAACAAAGTTTTGTTGTATAGGAAGATATGCTTTGTTGTATGCCGATTTTTTGAAAAAAAAACCTAACAAAACGTTGCAGTCATTTGAGTGAAAAAGCGTGAAAAGTCAGGCTTTTTGGGCCCGATAAGCTTCAAAATCACGTTAACGAAGGAAAAGGAAAGGAGAAAAAAAGTGCGATCGGCGGTAACGTTTTAAAAAATCCGGCTAGAAAATTCTGCGAAATGAGTAGCTTTGATGCCAAATGTCCTGAGACAACGTTTACCACTGCACTCATTACAATAGCAGAAGATCATTGGCGGTAACGTTTTCCAAAATCCGGTTGGATATATTCCAACGATTGAATAAGTAATGACGTCGCGAGATCATGTTGCTGATGTCACCTTAACGATCCTTCAGTGTGTATTGAGTTAACTGATGAGTGGATCAACGAAACAGAACGGTGCTTGTGTTTTCACTAGGACAATATTGAATATAGATAAAGCCGGAAAAGTCCGGAAATACAGTGAAAACATCTCGTCTTGTTTTTAGCTAGTTAAAAAAGGAAACTGTTTTCACAAGCAAAAACAAGAGGTTTTCTCACCTTTAAGACCGAAAATTCACGCAGAGTTATAATACCTTGCGAGAAAGCAGGATTAATACCGCAGCCAATCGGGTCGCGCGTAGTGATAGACGCCTGCCAAGTATATCTGGTAATATTATTTGCCAGACAATCGCCTGAAGAATTTCTTGGTATCACGTTGGTTACATCGTTTTGTGAGATTGGTATAGAATTTAGGGAAATTTTATATTTTAAGTAAACCGGACATGACAACACTTAACAAACGGAACGAACTTGTATCAACTTGCACGCATAAGCGAAAGTTTCATCCCATAAGGGAATAATATTCAAGACAGCCTTGGATTGTGGATTCCACGCCATGGATTCCCGATTCCCAGGTACTGGATTCCAGTCTTTGTCAGTGGAACTTGGATTCCGGATTGCAATTGTTAGTGGGATTCCGGATTCCTTGAGCTGTATTCCGGATTCCACAAGCAACTTTTCCCAGATTCTGGATTCCACAACCAAAAATGTCTTGGATTCCGGAATCCGGATTCCCTTACATGAGGCGAAAAGTTCCTACTCAAATTAATCGCATAAGGACCAATCGTAATTAAGTTTACAAATGTATATTTGCATTATTTTTTTTTGTAGGAAGTTTTGTTGCAGGTCATGTGGTGGGCTCTCAGCCAATGAAAAGGAAGAAAATTTTGCACCGAATGATAATAATACTTACGAACGGGTCCTCTACCAAAAACTGCTCCATGTACAGCACCACAAAACACCAAAAGTGATGCAAATAACAGCGTCTTCATAATACGACCTGTATAATTAAAACAATAGTACCTTGATAGTACCTGATAGTACATTGCTGGTACATTGAGAGTATTAATGGGCTCAGGTGGCTTAAACGGTTTTACCCACTGGCTATGGCTAAAGATTTTTTTTATTAGGTTTAACAGAAGAATAAAAATAGAAAAATATTATTTTATTGAGAATTAAATTTTATTTAGAATAAATTGCCATTGTTCATGATACGTTTTTAAGGTCTTAGGATTTTACGACGATTCGGTTTTAATTAGTAATAAGTTAACTTACTGATAACCAGATCTATTTGTCACGAGAGGAGGCATGAAAGCCTGTGTTAACACTGAAGCGATCTCTTCACAAACCTTTGGCAAGAATATTTTCGGTTATCTTCTTTCACGACCAACGGTTGAAATGTTATTATTTTACGTCCATCTGTACTTCACTTTGCCGTTTTGCGGCTAACGCTTTACTCCTTTGAGATGTTTAATTTGGTGTCAGCGTTTCAGGGGCACTCAACGACTGTTTTCTGTAAAATGTCTGTTCGGAGACGCAAATATTGCTTGGAATTTTCTGTTACTTGAGGACGGCTAAACATTTCTAGATGACCGTTTCATTTATGTAAAATTTTCAAACTCATGTAATTAATTGCCCACGCGCGATTTTTCACATTTCACTCCTCAGGTTAGGTTATTTTTCGTAGAAAAAAGAATTCCTCAAATTTTTGGATTCAATGTGATAGAAAAAAGAATCAGAAAAATTCTCTCCTTCCTAATACGTTAAACTGCATCTACGATTTTTGGGAAAATAACACTGAAGCACGCCTGGTAATTTCGAAAAGACTCACGTTCCGCTAGGATGACCGAACAGATACAAATTTTATAGCGCCGCTTTGAATGCATTTCTAGACATCTAAAAGTACTCTGGATAGGAGGAAACCGTCGTTGGGTGCCCCTGGCATTTACTTTGGTTGTTTCTTTTCTTTTTTTTCTTTTAGCCCTAAGTTAAGTCTTTGACATTCTTAGTGATAATGTACGGTTATTATTGAACCAATCGTGTACAGTAATATAATAACCGATATTACATTTGTATGTTGCACGTTCACATACAGTCACGGAAATCCCCTTAGAGTATGTTCTTGTAACAAAGAAAAAGAGAATATAATTACCTTGGCTAATAAAAATGTCCACACCTCTTGAGTCGTTAAATGAGATTTATAAAATTCTTGTTAATCTGATCCCTTAAAAGCACTTTCCACTGTTGACATCACTGATAATTCTCTTCTTTTTGAGTGACACGTGGAGTGTGGAATGCTTCGTGGAACGAGCGGATAGGCTGTTCTCGAATAGGTCCTTTGTAGTTTGCCATTCACGTGGTACAAAACCATCATGCTGGGGAGCAGAAGTCGCATTAGGTAAGACAAACAAAGGAAATTACCATTTAAAATCATGTGTCTTTTGTTTGCCTTGTGTCATGGCGACTTTTGCTCTCCACTGAGCATGGTGATTTCGAGGATGACGGGCTAGCTGCAAAGGGTCTGTTCCCTTTTATTCACTTAACTGGAAAGTGGCAAGAGTGACAAGTTGGGTTTCTCTATTGGTCACTTCTATTTCTGCCTTTCTTACATTTGAAATGATAAATTGTACTTTTATATTTTTTTCTCAAACTAATAAATTATACCGCAAGATGGATTCGTTGTTTTTCTCGGACGTTTTTCGTGCTAGAGGGGGAATGAGAGCAAATTTTGTCCTTGTATTTTTCAACTTTCAATGCAAACTTGAAGTTCAGCCTTTGTTCTTTGGCGTCTGTTTATCAGATATTTAGGGCCTGGTTACATGGAGTGGGGGACCCCGGTCTAGTGGGCTTGGTTTCTTTTGTTTTCACGCTCTGGGGGACACAAAACAAAAGAAACCTACCCCACTAGACCGGGGTCCCCCACTCCATGTAAACAGGGTCTAAGTCAAGTACAAAACAACCCATTTATGTGTCAAAATTGCACATTAAATTCCAGCCGTCTCTAAAAATTAGCCGTTGACTATACATTGTCTACATTATTTTAAGGAGTGGTAACTAAAAAAGAAATTTTCTGGCTGATGCACGTTTCTTCTATAAGGTGGTATTGAAGTTTCTCTATAAGGATAAAACTGTTGTTATCTCGATATAGCTTTAAGAACTGGTGTACAAAAATATTTTATGGTGTGAGAGGTAATCTGGATTCTGGAATCCGGGAAATGTTTGCTCGTGAACGCGTCCTTTGCGTCCGTTAATTCTCGGTGCCAAAAGTTTAATTAAATCTTTGAGCTTTGACTTTTAACTTTTAAGTGAAGTTAAATGTTTTGAATTTTGCCAGTAAGATAACACATTTTATTTTTGGAGAAGTATTATAGCATAAAGGCCACGTTTCTTTCTGTTGTTTAGAATTAAGCCGGCTTGCTCGTTTAAATTATTGTTTAGCTGCATGCACTGGCTTTCGAATGCTTATTGTATCTTTGCCTTCCTCTATCATATTCTAACCTTGATAAGGTTTAATGTCAGCTTGACGCACTACTCATTTAAAAGAGCACACTAGGCGAAATAGGAAAAAAAGGGTCATTACTCGTGGACATTTTCGCGCGAGGCGTTGAGAGTATTTCAGCTTTTCCATATTTGGTCACTAGTTTCTTTTGTTGCGGATACTGGTCTTCAGGTTTATTAAGGCGTTAGCGTGGGGTATGGTAGAATTAAGGATCAATATCGCCCATATCCTTAGAAACTGTGGAAATTATTTCACTTCTCATGAGAGTTTTATCTAACAGTTAGTTCAAGGGTACTTGAAAATCGCCATTGACACTTGACATAAGGTAACCATGTCATCATGCGCTATGCTTGAACAGTCGAGCGATCTAGTAAGAAGCTTACTGCTGTGACCTGTAAATTCACGCTGCCAGATGGCAAGGGAAAAGGGTTTCTCATCGCTTATCTTCTTATTACTTTTCTTTTCTTTGACGGGTTTTCAGGTTTGTGTCAAAAGAGTCCATTACCTTTCTTAAAACGTACAGTTTCAGGTTGTGTATTCTTTTAGCGTGTATCTGGAGTAAGAAAAGCAATGAGGGAAGACAAACTAAACCTGTTACGTGAATGAAAGACACAATGAGTTGCGGGGCATAGATGACACCGTGTCAAGTTCTGACATTGCTGATCAAACAAAACTGTCTTATAGATCAAGCAAACATTACGTGTTTGTTTTTATCCATGAACTGCCTTTCGTAAAACCTGGCCGCAAATATATGAAGTAATACCAATAGGCAATAAAGTTTTTATGTTTTAATATGCTATACCGTTTGCCTTGTCGTGTATTGTTTAGCGTAGAAATGATATTTTGAGTAGTGATTGTCCTGGTATTGATGTTTTGTTTCTTTATCATATTTGATGTAAGCAAGGTTTAAAACAAACAATAAAAAAGATCACTTGTAACTGCCTAAGCTATCAAGTGACCCTGTATATCCATTTCAAAGAGCCTTGGCTGAAAATCAGGTTTTCGGGTTTTAAGGCCAGGGCAAATTTATTATTGTTAAATATCTTGTAGAAGGTTTTAGAGGAGTCTGTTGCACTCTTGTTACTTGCTAAACCCAGTTTACTTGCTAAACACTAAGAATAACAGTATTTCCTGGAGATATCGGTTGCTTTTATTTTCAACATGAATTCTCTTGGTTAAAGTACAACTTGAAAATCAAAATTCCAAAGAGTAAATGCGACGGTTATACGCGTAGGTTGCAAATAAATCCACGCAAAGAAAAAACGAAGTCAATGACAAAGCACAAGAAAACTCTTTTGGAATGGCCTCATGCTTTCTTGCACTGAGCAATCAAATTTAGTGTTGACTGGTTCACTGAAATGATATGCTTGAATGATATTTGCAACATGAACGATATCTGTCGTTTGGATTCACGTATTTTACTGTGAATTGTATTAAAAGCCGCTACAATTTTTGAGCGAAAGTAACCTTGGATTCTCAATTACCCTGGCTTGTATTATACTGCTTAGACAGAGACTTCGACAGAAATGCAAGTAATATCTTCAACTTCTGAAAGTACACGTGTATTAATCCTTAATTCTTCTCGGCCCATGCTAACTCCTTCACAAATCTTGTCACTTGTACCCGTAAGGAAAAGGCTCAGAAAATGACCAAACCTCACCTCGAGCGTTGATCGCAAAGCGAGGCAGAAACACGAGAATTCATGTTACACCGAGGCAAACCAACAATGAATTGGTTCTTTCCCCGCCGATCGATGTAACCGATTGATCAAATCAAATTCAAAGACTGGTTTCAGCTCCGTATACATCCATCCGCCGTTGAACCCCAGGGTGAATTAAGACCGATGCAAAATGGCTTTGAAATACGCCTTTAAGCTAATGTTCCTCAAATGTATCTTTGAATTCATGATAAATACAGCTCCGCCAACTTCAAACAGGTTTCATGGCAGAAAAAAATGCTTTAACTGTAATAATTTGAGCATAACGATCATTCAGTCTCTGCGAGGCGCAGTGGTCAAAAATAATTTTACTCACTAATATAATAGGAGATGCGGAAGGAGCGAGTTCGAATCCCGATGAAGGCATACTTTTAAACTTTGTACAATTTCTCCTTTTTAGGTTTTTGACCAATATTTTTCCCTTTGGCTTGTTTCCCTTTATTCTCACTCCTGATCCTTTAAAGCTTCGCGAGGATTTTGCGATAACGTATTTCTAGTTATAATAATAAAAAATGCCCGGCCTCTTCAGAAGAAGCCCATTTTTAAGGACACTCAATTTTCCCTTTATTTCCAGGAGGCGTGTGTGTTTCCCTTGGGACCGCATTAATTGGACTAACCGAAGTGCTATCCAATGATTGTAAAGCTTTTATAATCCCTTGGGATTTGCTAAAACCATTTTACATAAGTCCAAAAGAAAGATATGGGGAATCATAAAAACAGGTTTACGTAAGTAAACCAGCAAGACTGGTGTTTTCCAGTTAAGCTTGTTTACCGATTTTGCCAAGACTCATCTGAAATTCTTTCCCTACGTGACCTACGTGAGGTCAATGAACGCACCGAAATGTCGTCCTGACCTCAGGTTCATGCATATGCATGGTCAGGCGAGAAAAGATTTGGCGACTTTTTTCCGCTCCTGTTGTTGTTGTCTTTGTGCTGTTCAATAACACAGACGACTAAAATTTGTTTTTCGTTTTTTCTTTAGGATAACAATCCTACTGATTGAAATTTGACTGATAATATTCCCGTCTACTGGCAACTCAGGTGAATTATTTCGAGTAACGTATTTCTTTAAAGCGAAAAGTTTATTTTCAGCTGCTGTTGTTTGTTTTTGATCGATTCGATTAGTGAGTGTTACAAACATTTTTTCTTTCCTTACTGTAGATTGACCACCGGCTAGCCTGTGTACAGACCCTCCCCTCCCCTCAGGAAAAATCGAAGAAGCGGGGGCTGTACAAGGCAAAACAGGGTAATGGATTCATGATAGCCGTCACGAATATAGAGAGGTATTTAGTGTACTGTAGCTAACCACAGGCATTTACCATTCAAGTCATGCTATCTGAATCGCTGTTGACAGTGCTTCTTCGATTATTTGGATTGCGAATCATTTTGCCAGCACCATGAGAAACAAGGCTGAATTTATTGGGCGGCCAACGGCTCTAACGCCGGATGTTTCATATTAGTGTTTAGTATTTACACGTGAACTTCGCAATGTTGCTTGAAATGACAGAGCCAAAAGTTGATAACAGTCCTCTTCAAGCTGCATTCGGACGGTTGGATAAAAAGAAGGGTGTCAGTAAAACGTAAGGTCGGGGTCGGGGTCGGGGTAGGGGTCTATCTTTTTATTAAAGAATGCTGTTTTAGGGTTAGGGTTAGGGCTGACACTAGCCCTAACCCTATTCCTAACCCTAACCCTTAACCCCTTGTTTTACTGACAGCCTAAAAAGAAAGTAATTATAATTTCGTTTCTTGACTAAAATTGTTACGTTACGCTATTGACGAGAGACAAGACACAACTCAAGATTCAAGATTAGTATCTGTCTACGTGTCAGATATCATGTTACTCGCGCGGCAACTGGGATATAAAAATACTATCTTTTTGCTAATTTCATAAGCTTGGTGTTTTGTCTTGGTTATGAAGAAGAATTAGAATAAGCAGTTCAATCCTACATGTAAGTCTAAAAGATCGTGCACTTTTTCATAGCCGGTATTAAGTGATAACGATTTTATAAATTTGTCCCGGAAAGGCAAGCTTATTTTTAACACGATACTCTTCCTGATAATTAAAAACAACTGTTCCAGCTGACTGTTGTTTTAGTTTCTTAAGGTATCTTGGAGGAATATCAATTACTGGTTGTACTGCCAGACAAGAAATGCGTATAGTTTTTAAGTCTGATATCTTATTTACTTGACCTAAACCTTCAAAAAGCTGCAGAAGTTATTTTAAATAGTGAAAAAAGGAACTGTTAGAATATTTAAAGTTTAGATTCTCGTCATGACTGGTCAAACTCGCAGGGTTATTCAGTTTGAAAGTGTTCAATTGATTTATACATTTCATTGTCAGTAACTCTATTTGATTCCGACGCGTTATGTTCGGCCTTATCTCACTCTCTTCTAATTGCATGGGGCAACTGTCAACAGACCTACCTCAATAAATTACTTGTTCTGCAAAAACGTGTATTGCGTTTGATTTATTTTGCTAAACCCAGAGACTATGCAATTCCTTTTTTATAGAATAAAACTGCGTTCCTTTACAGTCTTTGTTCTTTCAACAAACAAGCTATTTAATATATGACGTCCATGCTATGACAGCTCCAAAAAGTCTTCTCAATAACTTTGCGAAAATCAGTACAAAACATCATTATAATACGCGATTATCTGCAAAGGAATGTTTCTCTGTCAATTTCTGTACGACATCTGTTTTTTGAAGTCGCGCATCCTATTGTGAATTGTAAGGCAGGTAAATTTTCTTAGTGCACCTTCGGATTTTCTATCACCGTACTAGTTATACTGCTTATACAGAGACTTAAACAGAAATGCAAGTAATATCTGCAGCTTCTCAAAATACACGAAGTATTAATCTTTGACCCCATATGCTTCATAAATCTTTTCACTTGTACCCGCAAAAGAAAGGCTTAGAAAATGACCAAGCTAAAGTCATTCTAGGCCTCTTGAGAAACAAATTTCAGTTGTAAGTACACTCCATTTTCCATTTATTTTACGTTGGTGAAGTTAAGCGTTAAGAGACGATTGTAGGCGCTATCACAGGAAACGAATACACTGGTAACTACAGATACCGAAGAGGATGTATGCTTAAAAGATAACTTTTCTTGCTTAACAGTCTTAATTTTCATAATGTCTTTAATGAATTTAGTACTGAACAAAGACGAAGAGATCACGCCTCGAGGGGTTAGCCAGTCAGAAGAACTGCAAGCCTGAAATCTTCGTGGTTGACTTGAGGTTACTGGTCCCTATTGACATTTTTTTGAAGGAATAAAAGAATCCAACTTTTTCATTCTTGTAACTTGCAAACAACTGCAGGAGAGAAGAGGCTATCGGCTCTTACTATAGGACAAAAAATCCTCACTATACAGGTCACTCAATAATGAATGAAGTCTATGTTGTTAGCCATGGAAATGAAAGAACAGTGGTTTACTCATTACTGGGACATTACATACTGCGATTAAATTAAGGTAGTGTAAGATAAAAAGATACTATTAAAAAGGATTAGTTCTCAATATATGTTATAGTAACGATGTGTCGTGTAACATATGAATCCAATAACGCGTGCTGTAATAGCGAAGCCTCCATCGAAATACAAATTGGAAATCAAGAGAAAAAGTAGGTGCCCGTCCACCCGTACAGACTCTGGGGGAGGGGAAAGGGAGACATCTTTGCTTTCAACTTCGCAGACATGCACCTTTCCCAATAATCAAGGGTGGAAAACAAATACCTGACAGGTCAGCGTAAAAAGGGCTCTATGAAACATCAGTGAGCACAAGCCAATGATCGATCAATCCGAGCGTACGCGTGTCTTCCTAATAATCGACACCGATCGTAAAAAGGCCATTATGGGAAAGTATGCCCCTCCCAACATTTAAGTCGTTGCCCTCTCTGCCGGATAGCGCTGCTGAAATCTTTTCAATGCCTAAATTGACACCGTTTTGGCTTTGCACGCATCACGGCTTTGCGCCTATTCGGAAATTAGGGCAGGTATGTGGTGGCGATGTCTTGCTCGATTGGAGTTAAGAAGTAAATAGAAGTAAACATTGAAGTCCATGAATGATTGGATTTATTGGCAGATTTTTACTACAGACTGAAAAATACATTGAGTGATTATATGGTAACCTTTCAGCTGCAGCTTCTTATCCCCTGAAACTGAAATGAAACGATAATGATAATAACAGAATTAAATACCTTACCAGTGCGCCACACGTATTCGGTGTTAACAGCTGTTTTGAAATGTAACCCTCTAAAGCCACAGGGCCTGGTTGTTCAGAGCAGGATTAAGAAAAACTCAGGATTTGCGCGAAATTCGATTCTAAGCTGAACGCTTACGAACATAGTTTTGAAAATTCTTTTGCCTACTAGTTGATGTTTGGAGACTGAATGGACTAGTTGAAAAAATTAACAGAAAAATGATTTGGAATAAAAGAAACAGGAACCTGGATTAAAATTCAAGACCCCGGATTAGTGGTAGCCTTTTGGATAACTCAAACCCAGGATTCCTCTTAATCCAGCCTGACGACCGTGATCGGACCTGCCTGCGTAGGAAACACCACATACATTAATTTTAGTGGGCGCCAAAATAGACATGCCGTGTTTGAGTCAATTTTGTCGCGATGACAAAAGCCGATTGTCTGCGACATGACGCAGATCGGTCGCCAATCTGGCTCCAGGTCAAATAAAAACAAGACAAAAATACATTAAGCATAAAATAGTTAACCTTGGGTTCCAAACCCCTCATCACCATTACAAATAGCTAGTTATCAAATAATTGTAAATAAAAATGCGTAAGTTGATAATGTTTATCACTGCTTGTGTTCCATTTCTGCTTCCATCATGTTGAATTGTTTGACGCTGATTTTCCGTTTACTGTAATGAAAATTAAGCACAGAAAACAATCCCTATGTTTTGTGTGCGTGTATTTGTTTTTGTTTCAGAAAAATTAAAAAAAAATGTGATAAACCAGTAATTAGACTTGTGTGTTACCAAAACTGCGCAAAGACTATCTATCAAAGCCTAACGAGAGCTTTCCTGTGCAAGTTACAAAATCTTGCAGGTTATAAGAGTTTTCTATTTGGTACACCCATCCACAGGCTCCTAATCGATCGCTTTCCTTTTTGAAAGACACGAAATAATTCTAGTGACCGCCTCGTACCCAACCTTCCCACAACCCATGTAGTCACCACCCACTTAGGATTACAACCAGCCTCCCATGTACACAAAATGAGGGCCTCGTCACGCTAACGTTCAGGAGCGCGTAACGAAGCCCTAAGTACTTCTTCGCGGAAGCTTACTTTACAACGTGTGCCAAAGAAATATCCAGTTTACCTTAATTGATGTTTCAGATGCATCATTCAGGACAACACTCTTTTCCACAAGAGGAGACTGTTTTACTCAAATCGCCAAGACATTTGTAAAAGCAGGACCTGCACGTTGGACAGCAGCGATCATAAATTTCCATTATCAAATCCTCTTCGCTGGTGAGGGCATTCTCTGAGTTTGCGTAACCGCGTTTGTGGGCCATGTCTAACATAAAAGTAATAATTAAAATTAATAATAAGACAGACCTGAAGGCAGCATGAGGCTTAACGCATTATCTGGCTGTTTACTAAAGAACGTTTACGACTGTTTTTAGAGTGTAGATACTGAATAATGTTTCATTCCGGAAATTGTAAGTGACCTGAATGAAAGCCTTGCGAGTTATGGATTTTGGGCTGTACGAGTATTCAAGCCTAGCAGAATCTTCGCTGGTAAGTTCCAATTCATTGCTAGTTTTTTAAATAATGCTTGTTTGATATTCGATAATATTAGGAGAAATTTGCACCGCTGAAGCTGGCTGCTGCCACGTGTACCGAGCACGTACTAGCATAGCGCTATCTGCAGTTTTTATCATCATTACGGACATGTAGCAATTAATTAAGATAAACAGTCAATGAAATAATAACTTGCCAAGAATATGATATATTTTCTTGGCGAATTTTCTTTTTTCGATCGGTGACTCGTCATTGATTTTGTATTTGGCGGGAAATACGCGCCTGGTCGTTCGCCGGCATTAGCTTTGTTGATAAGTTGCAACTTATCAACAAACAAACTTATATACTATAAACAAATCCAGGTAATTCACCGTTGGATCCAGAACAGTGCTCAACAATTAAGGAGCGGTTCAACAGTAAATAGACTACTCAATATGAGCACATATGGATTTTAATACAGGTCTGTTTCGTAGACCAACAAAAAGTTGATCCACTCATCAGTTAAACTCCATACACACTGAAGCATCACAACGGTTAACACGGCAACATGATCGCGTGACATATTTTAGCGGTTGTCATGACAGAGGCGTTATTCAAAAAGTACTAATTTATAAAAAACCTACGCGCGCTTATGATACAATAAACAAAATTTCAGGAATACTTGAGAATATATTTTCTTCGATGTCTACAATTTGATATGAGTTCGTTTCGTTTGTTCAGAGTGGCCATCTGTGGATTAGATAATATGAAAAACTTCTCGGTGATACATAGGTTACAGCGTTTAGTGGTATTAGAGTATGACTTGGCCTTTGCGATGATCTTCCACGAAATTGAATAGCCTTCCTTCTTTTCCTTTAGTTTCCACAAATGTTTGCTCAGCTCGGTGTCGTTCCGCCTTTTCTCATGCTTAAAAGACATTTGGTGGTTGCGCCATCTTGTTTTGAAATCTGTTGCTGTAAGGCCGACGTACGTCTCAGTTGTTCCCGTTACCCCCCTGGTAGTAACTGTGGCTTGGTATACAATTTCGTTTTGCAAGCATTCCCCTTCTAATGGACATTCTTTTTCGTTTCGGCAATTGCACATTTTTTGGGGTTGATTTTCGTCCGGGTTTTGGGCATTCTTAAGGATGGCTTCGTTATGCCCGTCTATAACCTGTTTCATGTTTGGTGTGCAAGAGTAGCTTACTCTGGACAGTGTTCCTATTAAAGATTTTCCTCAATTTGTTGCCGGTTGGAAAACATTTGTCGAGTAGGTTAATGAATGCCCTTCCTATGCTGGTCTTGACATTTCCGTTAAATGGTGGGTTAAACCAAATTATATTTCTACGCCTCTTCTTTTTTTGATTTGGTAGTCTTTGCTGTTCTGGCTTGAATTTTAGAGTGTACGCGTAACCGCTTTTACGCAGTGCCTCTTGGTACTGTGGTGCCGCTTCATTTAACGCATCTTCGTCACAGGAAATTTCAGAAATTCTTTTGTTAATTGCTTCAGGGATGTTTCGTATTATGCTAGGTGGGTGGTTAGATTTGCTGTGTACGTATAGAGGGGTAGTGGCTGGTTTTGAAAATGGTTTGAATCTGCCGGTCGTCAGGTCAAGAGTTACATCTAGGAAGTTGACTATTTTCTTGTTTGCCTCAATGGTAATTCGGAGGTTATTTTGGGCGAATATTTTGCATATTTCTTTTTTAATCTTCTCTATCTTTTGGGGGGTCTGGTTTATCACTGCGAGGCCGTCGTCACGGTAAAGGCCGATGTCAATTTCAGGTATTTTCGTGAGCTGTGACAGGAGGTAGCAACCAACTAATTCACATGTCTCCGCTCCATCGTAACTTCCCATGGTTACATCAAAGAGAGTGCTGGGATTCTTCTTCTGCCATGGGGTTTCATTGTTGAAAAGCAGTGAATGCTTGGCGCGTATGATTATTTGGCGATCACGGGGGAGATGTTCACGTAGTTGGACGCAAAGTCAAGGGCACGTCGAAGTAGATCTTCTGTTATTGAGGGATAGAATTCCACAACATCGACATTATTCGGATTATTCAACAATATTAACTGAGCCTGAGGTGAAT